>NC_142037.1:41119234-41423609 GCF_982192425.1 Myodes glareolus
TTCGTAAATCAAGCTTGCCTGAAGATCAGAGTGTAAAAAAAAACCACCCTGGTTAGCCTCACGTGTCAGGCAGTGGAGTCACACACCTTTAATCCCAGTAGCCAGACTAGTTTGCCATAGAAACTGGGCGTTACTGGTCCACGCCTTAATCCCAGCCCTAGAGAGGAGTATAAAAGAGGAGGAGACAGCTCTCAGACAGTCTCATTCTGAGGATTCCTGGAGGAAGGATCACCATATTCAGACTGAAGTAGAGGTAAGTGGTAGTGGCCGGCATCTTTTCCTTTCTGGTCTTCATGTTAAACCCCAACATCTGTCTCTGATTTTTGTTAATTGTGCTACAGTTTATTGAGGCTTACTCCAGATTCTCTATACCTCCACATGCTTAACAGCTCAGCCTGTATGATTGCAACAGGCTTCTCAGTTTCTCTGAAATTGAGTCATCTTCAAAAACAGAGACAACCCAAAACCTTTCTTTTTCTCTTAAACTGTTTTGCTTTATTTTTTGGTTTTTGAGACAGTGTTTCTCTGTGTGACAGCCCTAGCTGTCCTAGAACTCACTTTGTTGCCCAGGCAGGCATCAAATTCACAAGAGATCCGCCTGCCTCTGCCTCCCGAGTGCTGGGATTAAAGGTGTAGGCCACCACCTCCCAGCCTTTCTTTTTCTTAAATAAGATAAATATGTTTCCTATACATTCCTTTCTACTTTAAACCTATGACTTGTGTAAGTTAAACTCTTTTAAAGTTCCCATAGTGCTTTGTGACGTTAGTGTGGGATAGAAATGCTCTTTGGACCGAAATCTGGAGTGGAACAGCAAAATAGTCTGAGATTCTGCAGGCTTGGCTTGCGTATTGGTTTGCTGTTTATTCGCCGGACGGCTTTGTGTTTTCTTGGCTTGCACATGCCAAGTAACTCTTATGTTAGGAATAGACTTAAGAAAAAGACTGAAATTTTTCATTTTAAAAAAGTTTTAATCCAGGGCTTGAGGGGGGAACATCTTTAATCCCAATATTTAGGAGGCCAAGACAGGCGTATCTCTGTGAGTTGGAGAACATCCTGGACTACATGGACCAGGAGATCCTGTCTCAAAAAATAAAAAGCAAAACAAAATTTTAGAACGTAAGAAAATGCAATACTCAGAAAAAGTATTTGTCAAATACCAAAGAGACCTGAGAATCTCATCATAAATAATGATTTTATTTTAAAATTAAATTTATTCTTTTTGAGACAGTGTCTTGTATTATTTGCATTGCACTATATTGAACTTTTAAAATTTGTAGGTCAGGCCGCTGCTGCTTGCACTCCTCAACTCCCGGTGGACTCGGAATCGCGGCAACCACGGCCCTGATGGCGATGTCGAGCTCCACGCGCAAGCGGCTGCTCAAAGAGGAGGACATGACCAAAGTGGAGTTCGAGACCAGCGAGGAGGTGGACGTGACCCCCACGTTCGACACCATGGGCCTGCGGGAGGACCTGCTGCGCGGCATCTACGCCTACGGTTTTGAGAAGCCTTCGGCAATCCAGCAGCGCGCTATCAAGCAGATCATTAAGGGGAGAGATGTGATAGCACAGTCTCAGTCTGGCACCGGCAAGACGGCCACCTTCAGCATTTCAGTCCTCCAGTGCTTGGATATCCAGGTTCGAGAAACCCAGGCTTTGATCTTGGCTCCAACAAGAGAGTTAGCTGTACAGATTCAGAAGGGTTTGCTGGCGCTGGGGGACTACATGAATGTACAGTGCCACGCCTGCATCGGGGGCACCAATGTTGGGGAGGACATCCGGAAGCTGGACTATGGGCAACATGTTGTGGCGGGCACCCCGGGCCGTGTCTTTGATATGATTCGCCGTAGAAGTTTAAGGACACGGGCTATCAAGATGTTGGTTTTGGATGAGGCTGATGAGATGTTGAACAAAGGTTTCAGGGAGCAGATCTACGACGTGTACAGGTACCTGCCGCCAGCCACCCAGGTGGTTCTCATCAGTGCCACGTTGCCTCATGAGATCCTGGAGATGACCAACAAGTTTATGACCGGCCCCATCCGCATCTTGGTGAAGCGTGATGAATTGACTCTGGAAGGCATCAGGCAGTTCTTCGTGGCGGTGGAAAGAGAGGAGTGGAAATTTGACACTCTGTGTGACCTCTACGACACGCTGACCATCACCCAGTCTGTCATCTTCTGCAAGACCAAGAGGAAGGTTGACTGGCTGACAGAGAAGATGAGAGAAGCCAACTTCACTGTGTCATCCATGCACGGGGACATGCCCCAGAAGGAGCGCGAGTCCATCGTGAAGGAGTTCCGCTCAGGTGCCAGCCGAGTGCTCATTTCTACAGATGTCTGGGCTCGCGGCCTGGATGTCCCTCAGGTATCCCTCGTCATTAACTACGACCTGCCCAACAGCCGAGAACTGTACATTCACAGGATCGGGAGATCAGGGCGATATGGCCGCAAAGCTGTGGCCATCAATTTTGTGAAGAATGATGACATCCGCATCCTCAGGGACCTAGAGCAGTACTACTCCACCCAGATAGACGAGATGCCCATGAATGTGGCTGACCTGATCTGAAGCTGCTGCTCGTGCATCAAGGGCCTGGATAGGGCGCCTATCTTGTGCTCCTCCTCGGAAACGGGGAGCCTCTATTTAATGGGACTTAAATGAACTGTCTTCTCACAGCCCTTGGAAGACCCTTGGGCGCTGCCATCTTTTCTAACCCACATGTAAATAATCCAATGCTTTGAGCCTTTTACATTAAACACGGAATATTGCTATGAGAAACAAAAATTTGTAGGTCCGCCCCTCCCTCGTTGCTGCCATGGTGGCAGATCCACTGCTCTCCAAGGCTGACTATCTGAAGCGTTACTTGTCTGGGGCAGATGCCGGCCAGGAAGGAGGTTCAGAGTCCCTTTGGAGGAGGTACAAAGAAGGACTGAAGCCACAAGGCACCGCTGGCAAGGGATTGCGTATTGTTGATGATGACGTGGCCTGGGCAGCTATCTCTACCACTAAGCCAGGAAAGGAGGAGGAAGAGGATGAAGATTTGTCTGTGGTGGCTGAGCTTGTGGATGAGCATCCAGAAGAGGTAAAGCAGATGGAGGTCTTCTGCCCCAGGGCCAAATGGAAGCTCCTGGGAGATCACCGTGGAGATGGACATTTTCATCATGATGAACGAGGTCCATCTTCTCCTAGGAGTACCGATCACAATACCCCAGATCCATCTCTTCCCTTGAGGGCCGGTCATGACACCCCAAATCCCTTTCCCCCAAGGAGATTCTGTCAGGACTCAGACACATCAGACCAGGCTCGCCAGCAAGAAGGCTGTGGAGGAGCTTGTCTACATGTGGAGTGTGCGGGACATGTAGCTTCTCCGAGGCTGTGCGGTGCTGTGGTGCTGGTGGCACAGGACAGCCCGACATCCAGCTCTAATGCTTGTCTTGCTAGACACAGACTAGCAACTCGCGGTCAGTTCTGACCTTTGGACTGGGCACCTGCCCTTGGCTGTGTCCACGTTGTCTGTTGACTGACTGACAGGGATTTCTCTATCTCAGGGTTTGTTCTTAGCCAGTGCTTTCCTTTTTATTTTTAAAAATCAACACCTATTTATTTTTTGTAAAAAATAAGTAATAAATAAATAAAATTTGTATGTTTAAGATGTGCGTGGTAGCGATGCCCTTAATCCCAGCACTCAGGAGGCAGAGGCAGGTGTATCTCTGTGAGTTCGAGGCCAGCCTGGTTTATAATTTCAATTCCAGGACAGCCAAGGCTGTGCAGAGAAGCCCCAGGCCCCCTAGGAACTGTCTTTGCAGTGGATCTGTATGTGTCCTTTGTGGCTGAACGTTAGAAAAGAGCTTCTCAGTCAGCCATTTTCCAGCAGGGTACCCCGATGGCTGTCTTCTCAGATGCTCTCATATGAAATTTGCTCTCTCACTCCCTGGCACTCTCAGTGGGTGGTGTCTTGTTTCCTGCTGTGCTAATGCAAAGTCTGAAGTGTCTCCATAATGGTGCTGGCTGTAACTTACAGCTGCTTTGTCTCACTGCCCATTCTCACGTGAATTGCGTTCAGGTTCCTTTCCTTACTAAGATGCACAATCTGTCCATGACTTGGACAGGGTTCCCACCCTTTTATTTATTTATTTGGTTTGTTTATATATTTGTTTTATTTATTTATTTTACTATTGTCCCCATCTTTTAGTCTTTCTGCTTTCTCTCTCTTTGTACGACTGGGTAAATTCTGTAAGCAATAAACATGGCATAGTTCCTTTTTGTATTGTCTTGAAATTTCCTCCTTCAACTTATCCGTCCCCACGTTTCACCCTCGAAACAGGGTTTCTCAGTGTAGCCCTGGATGTCCTGAAAATCATTTATAGACCAGGCTGGCCTCAGACTCAGAGATCTTCCTGGCTCTGCCCTCCAAGTGCTAGCATTAAAGGTGTGAGCCACCTCCTCTGACCATTAGCCCATTGGTTTTCTTCTTTTTCTTTATCTTTTTCGTTTTTGATTTTTTTTTAGACAGGGTTTCTCTGTGTAGCTTTATGGAGCCTGTCCTGGCACTAGCTAGCTCTTATAGACCAGGCTGGCGTCGAACTCATTGATATCACCTGCCTCTGCCTCCTGAGTGATGGGATTAAAGGTGTGCACCACTACCACCCCACCCATTGATTTTTAAATTCAGTCTCACTTCAGCTTTCAGGATATGGTCAAATGCAAGAACCAGATTCTTTACCAAAGTATAATGTGAATGGCCTCTAGGTCAATTCTCAGTACAGTCCTTCTCTCTGAATCCTCACAGAGAATAAGGGAGGAGGATGAGAGAGACAAAGAGAAGCGAGAAACAGAAGAGAGAGAGGAGAGTGAGAGAGAAAAAAGAGAAGAGACAGAAAAAAGAAAGAGAGAGAGAGAGGAAGAAAGAAAGAAAGAAAGAAAGAAAGAAAGAAAGAAAGAAAGAAAGAAAGAAAGAAAGAAGCAAGCCCAGGCTGATCTGAGACAACAGAGTTTCCTGCCTCAGCCTCTGGAGTGGGTGCTGAAATAATATCTGTATTCCACCATACCCAGATCAAACATTTTTCAAGAGGGAAGAGAAAAGTTTTGGGGATTGTTTTCAGTAACACAATGTCTTAGGCTTTTAACGAAATACCAGGAGCAAAAACCAAGTTGGGGCAGAAAAGGGTTTTTCAGCTTACATTTCCACATTGCTTTGTTCATCATGAAGAAGCCAGGACGGGAAGGAACTGAAGCAGGACAGGAACCTGGAGGTAGAAGCTGAGGCAGAGGCTATGGAGGAGTGCTGTGTACTGGTTTGCTCCTTATGGCTTACCCAACCTCTTTTCTTATAAAACCCAGGACTACCAGCCCATGGATGGACCCACCACAGTGGGCCGGTTCCACCCCCATCAATAACTAGTTAAGAAAATGCCTTACACCTGGATCTTATGGAGGTTTCTTCTCAGTTAAGATTCCCTCCTTTCAGATAACTGTGATTTGTGTATCAAGTTGATATATGACTAGCCAGTACACACAATTAGCCAGTTATAGGGGCACATATTCATAATCCCAGCACTAAAGAGGCTAAGAAAATGTGGGTCATGTATTCAAGGTTAGCCTGAGCTACGTAGCAAGCATGTGTCAAACAGACAAACAAAACAAGGCCTTTCTCAGTTGGGCAGGCATGGGCCTTGTGAGATCTGTCTTCAAAATTAATAAAGTAAAAAAGAGCCAGGTGTGTTTTGCATCATGCTAGTAATCTAAACTCTTAGGAGGTAGAGGCAGGAGGTTCAGAATTTCAAGGTCAGTTCCAGAGCATGTTTGATGCCAGTGCAGTAGTACAGGAGAACATGTCTTAAAAGGGGTAGCAAAGGAAATACACACAGTATTCCTTATATTACTTAACATAAGCCTTATGGTCGCCAAAGAATTCACGTTCAAATCCTGGCTCCCTAACTTGTAGTTATATGAACCAAAATATATTTAACCTTGTTACATCTCCAGTCCTCATCTGTAAAGTAGAAACAAAAACGGTGGCTATAGTATACTATACACATAGCTTATAGACATTAGTGACCTTAAGTCATACGATGGCCATACGATTATTGATTAGACAAACATTAAACATTCCATTCTTGTCACAACAATTGTCTATTTTTTATACTGTTTATAGTGAATGTCTAGAAGCATGAGTCAGAAAGACACTGTGTGAGGCTTAATTTTAATTGCCAAACTCGAATGGGTTATAAAATGCCCAGAGCACCATGGAAGCACACTTTTGGATGTGTGTAAACTCTTCCATAGCGGATTAACTGGTGGGTAGGAACACTGACTGGCCCTAAATATGGGCGGTACTGACATGTGAACGAGCAGCCTCGTGTTCCCGCCACCGTGGAACCACTGGGCACCACGCCTTCCTGTGATGGTGGACAGTGTCCCTCCAGCTTCAAGCCAAAACAGCCCTTCTTCCTTCAAGAGGCTTTAGTCAGGCACTTAATGAGAGCGTCTGGAAAGGAAATAATACAGGTATGGGAAAGTAGGAGCACTGCTGTAATAAACTTGACCTCACGCCTTCTGGACTGGTGTGTGCGAGGGATGCTGAAGAGCCTGGAGCTGTAGGGTGAGAGAAGCCTTAGCCCTCTCTCTCTCTCTCTCTCTCTCTCTCTCTCTCTCTCTCTCTCTCTCTCTATCCTTCCCTCTCTTTCTTTTTCTCTCCCTCTTTATTTCTTTTGTGTTTTTCTTTAGATTACCCTAGCTGCCCTGCATCTCACTTTATAGACTAATCTAACCTCAAACTCAGAGCTCCACCTGCCTCTGCCTTCAAAGAGTTTGGATTCAAGGTGTGCGTCATCACTGCCCAGCCCCAGCCAGGGTTTCTTAATGAGACAGCTTCCCTTCAAAAAAGGAAGGAAAATCCTGTGAGCGAAGATACGTTAATTTTTGAAAATAAAACTGAGAAATTGTCAGTTTATTATGCTATGCTTGTAACAAGTCTACTACCAACCAAGCAAGTTGGAATTGAAATCCCTTATCTCTCCCTATGTAGCTGAGAGTGTAAAATCAGACCTGTTGGGCTGCAATAGGGAATTTTGAGAGAGATGTAACAGCACACACTGTAATCCCAGCATCTGTGAGGTAGAGGCTAAAGAATAAAGATTTCAAGGTCATATTGGCCACACAGCAGGGTTAAGGACTCACAAGTCGAAACAAGAAAATACTTTTACTTTCTGTACTTGAGTGTAGCATCTAGGATCTGTCAACCCCCAGGAACTCTCTGGCTGTTGGATTATTGGGTGGGGACACTTCCTGCCAAGCCTGATGATCTGATTTCATCCTTCGGCACCACATGGTGAAAGCAGGGAACTGACTGATCCATGTGCTGTGGCACATGCCCGTAAATAACTTAGTCAGTAAATATATGGCTATAAAAATGAAGACGGACTTTAGTTACACTGCCTGTGTACTTTGTTACCATTCAGGCTGACTTCATCTCGTAGGGCACTCAATAAACTTTTTGTTCTAAAACGAGGTTGTTGACAACCCCTTACAGTATTTGAAGTAAATTTTAAATGGCAGATTGCTCAACTTAGCTAACATAGGCGGCAGTTACATCTAAGTGAGATAATAATAGTAAAATTCCTAGTGCATGAAAAGAGCGATTTCCTCTTCAACATCCTTAGTCATCAGAGAAATGCAAATCAAAACAACTCTGAGATTCCATCTTACACCTGTAAGAATGGCCAAGATCAAAAACACTGATGACAATGTATGCTGGAGAGGTTGTGGGGAAAAGGGAACACTTCTGCATTGCTGGTGGGAATGCAAGCTGGTACAGCCCCTTTGGATGTCAGTGTGGCGATTTCTTAGAAAATTAGGATACAACCTTCCTCAAGACCCAGTAATACCACTTTTGGGTACATATTCAAAGGATGCCCAATCCTACCACAAGGACATGTGCTCAAGTATGCTCATAGCAGCTTTGTTTGTCATAGCCAAAATCTGGAAACAACCTAAATGCCCCTTGACTGAAGAATGGATAAAAAAAAAATGTGGTCCATTCACACAATGGAGTACAGCACAGCAGAAAAAAATATAACAACAGCTTGAATTTTGCAGGAAAATGGATGGAGCTAGAAAACATTATTTTGAGTGAGGTAACCCAGATACAGAAAGACAATTATCACATGTACTACTCATAGGTGATTATTAAATAGAAAGCAAAGAAAGCCAGCCTACAAACCACAAACCCAGAGAACTTAGACAACAATGCAGACACTAAGAGGGACTTACATCTTATATAGATCTAATCTACATAGGAAGTAAAAAGTATAAAAAGACAAGAACTGAGTAAATTGGGAGCATGGGGAACTTGGGGGAGGATTGAAGGGAGGAGGGGAGCGGCAGGGAGGGGAGCAGAGAAAAATGTAGAGCTCAACAAATATCAATAAAAAATTTTAAAAAATAAAAAATAAAAAGAGGAATTTATTCTTTTTTTTAAATTATCAAAACTTGATTTTATTGGGGGTTGGGGAGATAGCTTTAGCAAATGTGAAAACGTTTTCTTTGTTGATTCTTCATGAGAAAAAAAAAGATGTATTCTTCTATAGGAAAAAACAAAACAGTAAAGGAAGGGAGGTTTGAGAAGAGTTCTGAAGGGTAACACTTCACAAGGTTTGTCGGCCACCTCAGTGAGGAGAGTACAACATCTCAATGCAGTCAACTGCTGACCTGCTCTGTAACCCCAACTGATTTTCAAATTGGGAGGCAAATTACCGGCAACGAGTTCATCAAATTTAGATCTGTCTTGAACTGATGGAACATTATAGAAGTCAAGAACATCTCCGACCCTGCACATCTGGTGAAGCCTGGAGTTAGGCACTACATGGCCCAACTCATCAGCTAAATGTGACAAGAGTCTGAACTCACATGGAACCATCATCCAGGGAGATGTCTTGCCAATTACTAGGAAGAGATGAACCAAGAACTTCTTTAAGACAGGATTCCAAGCGACTCTGCAGATCGTCAGGAGGTGTGTACGCTCGGCTTCGTAAGGGTGGACACACCAAAACAGGTTCTGTCTTCACTTCTTCCACTGCCTCAGCCACCACTGGCTCCTTTTCCTTTCTGAATCGAGACCAAAAGTCCCTGCGTGCAGCCAAGGCACCCTTCCACAGCCAGCCTCTTCTAACAAATCGGCACACACACAGCGCCGCCATCTTCGACAGGAGTCGACACGCGCCGAATTTATTCTTTTTTATGTGTAGGTGAACATGCATGTGTGTGAGAATATGGAAGCCAAAGGGTGTTCTTTGGGTGCTGCTTACCTTCAGTTCTCTCTCTCTCTCTCTCTCTCTCTCTCTCTCTCTCTCTCTCTCTCTCTCTGTTTCTTTGTTTTCGGTTTTCAAGATGGGGTTTCTCTGTGTAACAACCCTAGGTGTCCTGGAACTAGCTCGAACCCACAGAGATCCACCTGCCTCTGTCTCCAGAGCGCTGGGATTAAAGACCTTGTGGTATCACTGCCTGGCCTGCTTGTTTGTTTTAAAGGATTTATGTGGATGAATGTTTTCCCTGCATATGCACTTTGTTGGATCCCTTGGAACTTGGGTTATGGATTGCTGTGAGCCACGCTGGGTGCTGGGAATTGAACCTGTATCTATTACAAGAGCAGTAAGTGCTATTGAGCCATTTCTTCAGTCCCTTACTCTTTGAGGCAGAATCTCTTATTGATCTGGAACTTGACGTGTGGGTGTGGCTAGCAAGCTCTCAGGATCTGCTTCTCCAGGGCTGGTTTTATAAGCATGGTTTGTCAGGCCTGACTCTTTTGTAATAGAGGCTCCATGAACCAAATTTATTTCCTCACAAGATCACTTTGTGGCTGAGCTATCTCCATAGCTCCCACTATTCATAAAAAATTAGGTTTAAGAGCTGCCTCAGGGCTGGAGGTGTAGCTCTTGGTAGAGTGCTTGCCTGGTGTCTGCTTTGCTTCTCCTTTCTGTGTTATCTTGTGACTGAAAGCAACTCGGGGTAAGTGAATTTAAAACAGCCCAGGACCAGCTGCTGGCTAGGAATGGTACTGTGTACAGTGGACTGGGCCCCTCTAAGTCACTTAGTCTCCCCGCCTTATAAAAAAAAAAATCCCACAAAATCTCCACAGGTCAACCTTTTTTTGTTTTTTTTCTTTTGTCAAGACAGGGTTTCTCCATAGCTACAAGCCTGTCCTGGAGCTAGCTCTTGTAGACCAGGCTGGTCCTGAACTCACAGAGATCCGATTGCCTCTGCCTCCAGAGTGCTGGGATTAAAGGCATGTGCCACCACAGCCCGGCAAGGTCTATCTCATTTAGGCAATTCCACAGTTGGGGTTTCCTATTCCAGGTGACAATAGTTTACTGTCAAGTTGACAGAAATGATTTCTGTGTATATATGAACGCACCTGTGGGGCTCAGAGGCCAGTTTCATGGATTTGGCTCTCTCTCCTTTACATGCATCCCAGAGGTCAAACTCAGGTTGGTACGATGGTGTGGCACTCAGTGCCTTTACCCCACCTCACAGTCCTGTCCTCGTCTTGACCACGTACTGAGAAAGATTCTAATGAATAACGAAAGGCTCTCTTGAGCCCTGATCTTGGATCACTTGGTGATTGGATTTTCCAGAGACAGCCAGGAAACACAAAGTTTTAAGAACGTAGCAGGCGGGGCTGGGCGGTGGTGACACACGTCTTTGATCCCAGCTCTCAGGAGACAGAGGCAGGTGGATCTCTGTGATTTCAAGGCCAGCCTGGTCTACAAGAGCTAGTTCCAGGACAGGCTCCGAAGCCACAGAGAAACCCTATCTCGAAAAACCAAAAAAAAAAAAAAAAAAAAGAAAGAAAGAAAGAAAGAAAGAAAGGAAAAAAGGAAAAAAGTAAGGAAAGAAAAAGAAGGAGAAAGAAAAACAGGCCAGGCAATGGCACGCCTTTAATTCCTGTACTTGGGAGGCAGAGGCAGGAGGACCTCTGTGAGTTCAAGGCCAGCCTGGTCTGCAGAGCAAGTTCCAGGACAATTAGGCCTTCTCACTCGTTTTCTGCCAGGTACGTCCTGACATTCATGTGAAGCACGCGCATTTAATAACTGTGCTGATGCAGGAATTCTTAAACCAGGTTCATGGATGCACATCAGCACATAGGCATTTAATGGTGTGTGCACAAATGTGTGAGTATTTGCTGTTGGAAGGTCTGTATCTTTTTTCATACTCTCAAGAGTGGTAAGGGCTTGGCAAAATCAAGCTCCATGAGGGGAATCTTCCCAGAAGAGCGTCCTGGGCACCCTGAGCTGAACTGAGTAGCAAAAGAACAGGGCTTTACCCTCTATGCTGCCTCCTCACCTCGATTCCTCTCCCTCGTGAGAAGCACATGGTTTTAGGAATATCCTCAGTTACTCATTTAGGCCACGATTGTTTTGTTTTGCTTTGTGTTTGTGGTACTAAGGAGCTTTGAGAGCGTGCTGGGAAATATTTAGTTTATTTGCTTTGAAACAGGATTTCTCTGTGTAGCTCTGATTGTCCTGAAATGCATTTTGAATCCGACCTGAAACTCAAGGAACCAAAGGGACCAGCCAGCCTCTACCTCCAGAGTGCTGGGATTAAAAGGGAATGCCACCATGACCAGTGCTGGGAAGTGCTTTGCCACTGGCTCTCATAGACCAGGCTTTTTAAAGAAAAATCTTTTAGATTTGTTTATTTTGTGTATACAAGTGTTTTGCCTGCATGTATGTATACCATGTGCACCCAAAGAGGTGAAGAGAGAGTGGTGGATCCATCCCCTGGAACTGGAGTTGATTATGAGCCATCATGTGGGTGCTGGGAACCAAACCCAAGTCCTCTGTAAGAGCAGCAAGTGCTCTTAACCGTTAAGCCACCTCTTCAGTCAGTCTCGTGTACCAGGTTTTAGAGGGCCCTTCCTGCCCAGATACAAAGATCAAAACACACAACACACTAAGGTAGAAATCTTCTTGACATTGCCTCTGATAACTTAAGCCAGGAGTCTTAATCCAAGGAGTTTTGACAGTAGGACATAGCACAAGTATCACTAGTAGAGAAAACCAAAGAGATCTCTGAAAAATTAAAAACTAAATTGTATATTGAACCTAGTGAACTCCATAAACCAACTGTATACATTTCTTTCTCTGTGTGTACATGTGTGTACATTCACATGAATTTCTTTTTATTAAAGTCTATGAGGAACATAGCAATAGTATAGGTGTTAAATCTCTGAGTCTTCAAGCTGGGTGGCAGTGGCACACACCTTTAATCCCAGTACTTGAGAAGCAGAGGCAGGCAGATCTCTGTGAGTTCAAGGCCAGCCTGGTCTACAGAGTGAGTTCTAGGACAGCCAGGGCTACACAGAGAAACTCTGTCTTGAAAAATCGGGAAAAAAAAATCTCTTTGAGTCTTCTAATAAAAACAGACTGGAACTATTACAAACCAGATCCTGAGATTGTTCAACAAAACTCCATGGCCAACTGAATACTAGAAGAGCAAGCCTTTGAGAGCCCCAGATGGTGAGGGGTTGTCATCTAAGCTGAAAAGGGGAACAAGAAGCATTTTGCTGTCTATGTCCATTTTCTGTTGCCATAACAAATGCTTGAATTGAGTATTGTCTTAGTCAATTGATGACTGAAGTTACAAAATAATCCCACACTAGTTCAGAATTACATATAATAAAAGGTTATTTATTTAGGGAAGACTCATAGATCACTGTCCTAGATCACAGTCCTCTGCACAAATGGGGAATGGGAACAGAGTCTAGCAGCCGGAAGTGAGAGCCGGAAGCAAGAGAGCGAGCACAGGTTTTACAGTGGCATTTGTAGTATAAGAGACCATGCCCAAGTGGGCTGGTATCTTAAAGGCTATTGGCTGAAGGAGCTGAAGAAACTTCCACAGCACCTCCCTCTTTTGTTTAAATAAGAGAGTTCTAAAACCAATTCAAAACTATATACACTAGGAACAGATATCAAGTATAAGATTAGAATTACAACCAACATAAACAATATTAAGCAAAGAACATATCCTAATGTTTTAATAAACATTCTATCCTAAGGAGCCTAAGTCTTGTAATGGAAAAGGCTTGGCTAGATCATGTTTAAGACTTATATGTTAGGACTTCATGACAGTGAGACACATCTGCTCCTGGCAGCACCAATTACTTCAAGAAGGTGTGAGTGAGCTACAGCCTCATAGCAATACAAAGATTAAAGGAAATGGGTTAAATTAAGATATAAGAGTTAGCCAGAAATATACTTAAGCTATTGGCCAAACAGTATTGCAAACAATATAGTTTCTGTGTGGTTATTTTGGAGCTGAGCAGCTGGGAACAAACAAGTGGCCTTATTACAACAGTCAATGTTTCCCCCCCCCCCCCCCAAGATAGCCCTGGCTGTCTTGGAACTCACTTCATAGACCAGGCTGGCCTTGAACTCAGAGATCTGCCTGCCTCTGTCTCCTGAGCAAAAGGCATGGCCACCATGCCTGGCCTTAGCCAGTGTTCTATTGCTGTGAAGAGACACCATGACTACAGCAACTCTTATAAAAGAAAACATTTTACTGGGGCCGGCTTACAATTTCAGAGGTTTAGTGCATTGTCATCATAGTGGGGAACATGGTGTCATGCAGACATGATGCCAGAGAGGCTGCTGAGAGTTTGACATCAGCAGGCATAGGAGAGACACTGGACCTGGCTTGAGCACTTAAAACCCCAAAGAAAGAGGAAACTGACTCCCACAGTGATCCTCTAATCTCCACATGAACCCCATGGCTGGCACACACACACACACACACACACACACACACACACACACACACACACACGTGCACGCGTGCAAGAAATCAATGTTAGGGGAAAAATTAAGAAGAAAGAGAAGATCCAGATAAGCGGGAGGGAAGCAGAGCCAGGAAATCCCAGAGCAGATACTGCTGCCATGGAAACAGTGGGAGGAGCCGGGAGAGTAGAGAAGCCGTCCTCCTGCTCGGGGAAACTCTGCCTTAGTCAATAATGGAGAGAAGGGAGACCTGAGGTTAAACCCAGTGCAGCCTAACTGGATGCTATCAAAAACTTAAAATCGAGGAAGAGCCAAAGCCGGATAAGGCAGGCCTCCTAATGGAAAATCCAACCTATCCAAGAGCCAAATCTGAGTCTTTCTGAACTTCTGAATCTAGCAGGAAACCCTGGCCGGAAAACCACACAGTACACAGGGACGTGACCCACACACATCCGGACTGGGGAGAGGCAGGTCATGTGATCTGCATTCTTTCACTTGGGCATTAGTGGAAAAGAAATGGAGGAGATCCATAGATGAAAAATTCGCAGCCGGGCGGTGGTGGTGCACGCCTTTAATTTTAGCCTTCAGGATGCAGAGGCAGGTGGAGCTCTGTGAGTTCGAGGCTAGTCTAGTCTACAGAGTGAGTTCCAGGACAACCAAGACTACACAGAAAAACCCTGTCTCGAAAAATTTAAAAAGAAAGCAAAAACAACCAAACAAAAAACCACGAAGATAGTGATGGTTAGGGATAGGTTTAAGAAAGGACCAATGTCTACAGAGATGACAAGGTGAACAGGTCTCCAGTCCCACCGACCGGCACCTCCCCAAAGCAGGGCAGGAAGGCGGGAGATCGGTCCTGAAGGCAAAGTGGGCGCTTCCGGTGAAGAGAGGCTTCTGTTTCCTCAAAGCCACAACACTTAGAAGCCTCCAAACTAACTGTGAGGTTTGGTGAGACAAAGATGCCTCAGTGACAGGAGTCCAGTTTTGACCCTGTGTATGACACAGGGTACCCCCACCCCCCCCCACCCCCACCCCCACTCCCGCCCATAGCAAGGATCTATTGCTTGTAACTGAGCTACCCCGAGGTCCTGAGACCAGAACAGGGAAATAATCCAGCCATAAGATAGCCCAAATTTAACCATACATACATACATAAATCCATCCATCCATACATACATACATACATGCATACATACATACAAGCTCCGGGAGTGGAAGGGTGGGACACAGACAAGCCCGAAAGTGCAGGTTGGTGGGAATCAGAAACTGAGCGCATAGTGGGAATGAACTTCGCCCTGGGCTGCTGATCTCACCAGCTGAGAGCAACCCCTGGAGTCAGGTCACCCTATAGCTTAGAGTCTAGAGTCACCTGCCTGCTGTCCCTGCTATAGAACTGTTCTATAGATGAAACTTCGGCGAGCTCCCTGTTATCCACAGCTGCATCCCGCAGCAGCATGACCTGCGCTTAGAAGCCCCTACTCTGTCTGCGGTTGCTTTATTTCGTCCTCAAAGCAGCTGGGTGCCTCGACAGCTACTTTAGTCACCGCAGGCACAGAAGCTAACTAGAGAGCCCTGGGAGAGTGGGAGAGGTTGCCCAGTCACATACTGCAAAGCCAAATGTGGCCAGCAGAGGCCCCTAGTGAGCAGACAAGAGAGTAGCAAAGACCTCAGCACAGTTTAAGCCTTGCCTTAGCAAAGACCATCCCGAAGCTAACTTGTCACTCCCCTGCCAGGACCAGCGGTACTCAGTTTCTGAAAACATGAAATAAGCATCTCTGTTCCTCCTTTCTTCCTCTTTCTTCTTCCTCTTCGTCTTCGTTTCTTCTTTTTCTTCTCTTCCTTCCCCTGTGTTTCTGCTTTGTGTGTTCCCATTTTTCCTCTTTTGGTTATACCTTTAACAACATCTTCATAGCTCCATGAACGAACCACATCTACAAAATCCCCACGGACTTGCCCAGAGGTTTATTTCCATGGTGATTCTGAGTCCCATTCAATTGACAGTCAAGTTTCTCCTTCACAGGGGCACAGAGGGATGAGCGAGTGCGGAGCGGAGGACAATTAGAAGGACAAAGTAAAATGACCGATTGCGTACGAAAGCGTCATAATCAAACCCAACACCTTGATTGCTAACTTAAGAATAATCAGTGAATTAAATTAGAATGGAGAGTATCTGCCGGTCTATGAAGCCGCTTTAGGCATAACCCACCTAACAATTGAAGAGCTACTTCAATGCTTTTCTAGGAGCACAAGGGTGGCTCGGAAGGCTCGTGATTACCTGTAGATCTGGTTGCATGTGTTGTGTTTATGAAAAATTATAGACTACCCTTTAAACATGTAAACCTTCATATGAATATTACACTGCAATGTTTTGTTTAGAAAGGTTTTCTGTTTTTGTTTTTTTGTTGTTGTTGTTGTTGTTTGTTTGTTTGTTTGTTGGCTTGGTTTTGGGTCTTTTTCGAGGCAGTGTTTCTCTGTGTAACAGCCCAGTCCTGTCTGTTCTGGAACTTACTCTGTAGACCAGGCTGGCCTCTAACTGACAGAGATCCTCCTGCCTCTGCCTCCAGAGTTCTGGAATTAAAGGTATGTACCACCGTTGCCTGTCTTCTTTAGAAAGTTTTAATTTGGCCTGGCATGGGGACACAGGCCTTTTAATCCCAGCCCCCAGGAGACAGAGGCAGGTGGATCTCTTGAGTTAGAGGTCAGCCTGGTCTATAGAGCAAGTTCCAGAACAGGTAGAACTAAGCAGAGAAATCGGTCTCAAAAAACAAAAACAAAAACAAAAAAATAATAACAAGGAAAGTTTTAATTTAAAACTTAAAAAAAACAGACAGGCGGTGGTGGCGCACACCTTTAATCCCAGCACTCGGGAGGCAGAGGCAGGTGGATCTCTGTGAGTTTGAGGCTATCCTGGTCTACAAAGTGAGTTCCAGAACAGACTCCAAAGCTACACAGAGAAAAACTCTATCTCAAAAAAACAAAACAAAACAAAACAAAAAACCAAAAGAACAAACAAACAGAAACCTTAAAAAATTCCTTTCAGTTTAAAACTTAAAATCAATATCCATTCTGCTCAGATTGTCCTTTAGAGCACTACCCAGCCTTGTTAAGGTAAACGGGGCACATGGATGCGTCAAACTAGATTTCCGTCCTTTCCACATATTAATTAAGCATGAAATGTAATTAGACCTGACTCATTGGCTTGCCTGCTCTCAAGTGGATGAGTGCCACCAACATGGTGACTGTCCTCTGTGTGCTGGCCTGGGAGGCACTTAGTTCAATTATCCCTGCCGGGTTCCACTGCACGGAAGTCAAGAGTAGCCACAGCTGCTATTGGCTCCAATATTCCTACAGAATAAAAGTCAACCTAGGGCCTGACATGGTGGCACACACCTTTAATCCTAGCACTCGAGAGGCAGAAGCAGGCAGATCTCTGAGTTCAAGGCCAGCATGGTCTACAGAGCAAGTTCCAGGATATCCAGGCCTACAGAGAAACTCTGTCTTCAAAACAAACAGAGAGAGAGAGAGAGAGAGAGAGAGAGAGAGAGAGAGAGAGAGAGAGAGAGATTATAGTGCTTTGGAAAAGCCCAGCATCCGAAAGGTCTTCTCTTGGTCAAATGCCTTCTAAGAACTCCCTAGCTATGAAGTATTGCTATTCTTTCTTTTTCACACCACATTTGTTTCTTCATATGTAAGTAGACCTGTAATTACATATTAGTTACATGGATGTCTCACAACCCTGGTGCAGAGGCCTGAGGGCGCCTTGTGGTTCTCTCCTGCCATGTGGGATTCTGAGAGCCTTTACCCTCTGAGCCGCATCTCCAGGTCTCCCTGCATTCTGTAACCAGGAAGCGTTTTTGTCACAGTGCTTCCAGGACAATGTTCTGGAAAGCCATTCTACTGAAGGAGTGGGCAGTGTTGGCCCAGAGAGGGAAGAAGCTGTGGAGATGTCGCCCCGTTGGCGCTTCAGGACCTGTGACTTTGCAGAGGAGTTTTAAGGAGGCAGCTTGCTGCTGATTCTTGCTTTTTGGAGGAGAGATTCCTCCACGGGATAAAGCGCTGGGTGTTCCAAAGGGCACACTCACAGGGATCAGGAGGGAACATGCGTTGATGGTTACACACAGGATACGACTCTGTGAGAGCCGCTTTTTGTCACTGTGGGAGATTACACATACCATAAAGTTGACCGGTTTAATATACAATTTAATGCCATAAAGCCCATCACAGCCATTACCACCGCCTGTTTCCTGAGGAATCTGCTTCTCTTTCCTCACGACGACCCTGCACGTCACACTGTGCCTCCACATGAGGACACCACGGCTAAGACAGGTTGGTAGGTGACTGAGCTACACAGAGCGCGCGATCATGGCCTGACTTTCTCCAACACTCTAGCGAATGGATATATATTCCCATAATGGCATTTCCTTCCACAGCTGCACCCGGGTCTCAGGGAGTAACTGTGACCACAGGTAGGGGTCAGGAAAAAAGTGTCACCGTAGATCTGACATAAAAGCATGGGTTCCAAAGTCAACAGCAACACCTAAGTCCTCTACTTCTGTCAGCCAAGATCACATGTAGCTGGCAGCTTCCCGGCCATGCAGACAGACTAATGACTTCCCTCCACGGAGGGCATAGGCCACATGCTTACCCTTGCTCCTCTGTGACCATGGGCCCAGGAAAGAGACCAGCAAGTTCTCTCCAGCCCAGAGTAGAAATCCCCGTTTCATTTATTCCAATGCATTCTTTTCCTGTACAGATTTGTGTTTACATTTATGTGTGTGTGTGTTGTGAGCTCATGGGTCCCACACAGGTTGAGGTGCCCAAGGTGGCAGGACTGGAGTGACAGGCAGCTGTGAGTCACCTTCTGTGTTGTTGGCAGCCGAACCCGGGTCATGTGAAAGAGAAACCGGTTCTCTGACCCTCTGACCCGTTTCTCCAGTCCCCTTTCACCAGGAATTTGATTCAAACCCAAATGAAAGCTGAGAGATCACCTTTCTTTTTCTTTTCTGTTCTTTTTGTTTGTTGGCACTAGAAACTGAACCCAGAGCCTCTCGCGTGCCTCCCACGAGGTCTTCTGTAAGGGACAATATGCAGAGACCTTCCTTCCTCCGTGGCCCTTTGTCCCTAGCATGAGATGAGTTTGCAAGGACAAAGGAGACACCTGTAAGCTGTGGCCCAATCTCTTCTCTCCTTTCTATGTAGGAAGATTTGTAGGCCCATCTGCCTCATACGGGGGTCAAGTATTAAATATTAGGAGGGGGCTGGAAAGATGGCTCAGTGGTTAAGAGCACTGACTGCCCTATCAGAGGACCAGGGTTCAATTCCCAGCACCCACATGGCAGCTCACAACCATCTGTAACTCCAGTTCCAGGGGAACCAAATCCTCAACCAGACATACTGCAGGCAAAATACAATGTATATAAATTTAAAAAAAAGAAAGAAAGAAAGAAAGAAAGATTGGGAAACAAAGCGTTCTTATCAGCTGGTGGTAGTGGTGGTGCACGCCTTTAATCCCAGCACTCAGGGCAGAGGCAGGCAGATCTCTGTGAGTTAGAGGTCAGCCTGGTCTACAGAGTGAGTTCCAGGACAGCCAGGGCTGTTACACAGAGAAACCCTGTCTTCAAAAACAAAACCAAATAAATATTAGGAAGTCACTTGCCCACGGAGAGGAAGAAACTCAGATCTTTAGTGTGCCCCTTGTAATTAACAATGGTGATAGCTTAGTCTCTACCTGTGGACAACTTACTCCCCTAAATTGTTTTAGAACCAAAATGACAATGAGGGGTACAGGAATGACATTCCTCAAAGATCCAACATGGTCACTGGTTAAGTATCAGCAATTTGAGATCACTGTTAAGAAAGCAGTCATTAAGTTTGGCAAGGCAACACACGTCTGAAATGTCAACAGTAGGATGTGAAGGCAGGAGGATTGCTGCAAGTCAAGGCCAGTCTGGGCTACCTAGGGAGATAACTGTCTGTCCTGAACCGGCTAGGACTGGTCTACAATTATCTAGTTTCAGGTTTGAACCAGTAAGCTTAAAGTATATAGCAAGCTAAAGAAAAAGAATAAGCAACTAGTAATAGAGATGGTGATAGACAGACAGATGATAGATTAGATAGACAGACAGATAGATGATAGATTAGATAGATATAGAGATAGACAAACAGATAATTATCAGACCAGGTACTCAGAGCATCCAGATACTGGGGAAGCCCCGCTGAGGCAGTCGGCTGGAGTTCCCCATAGAGAGGCCAGGCAGAACATACTGTCCCCTCTTGTGAAGCTTCTAAGTAACAGAACAAATAGCAATAGGTAGAGATAAAGCTATCAAATGGTAATATCCGGCAGTTGAGACTGTCAGCGGGAACCTGCACTTGAGCCTTCCCTCTGTGGCTGAACGTTTTTGGCTTTGCTTCCCACCTCCTGCACTCTTAAATGGCCCGATAAATAACAACCTTGCAGGAAGTAGGTATCTTCCTGCTCTTTTCAAGAACAGGAAAGGTTTTTGTTTGTTTGGTTGGTTGGTTGGGGTTTTTTGTTTTTTGTTTGTTTGTTTTCGAGACTGTCCTGGAACTCACTTTGGAGACCAGGCTGTCCTCAAACTCAGAGATCCACCTGCCTCCTCCTTGCATGTGCTGGGGTTAAAGGTGTGCACCACTACCTCCAGGCCCAGAACAGGTTGTTTTTACCCCAGATGTTTTGCTGTTCTGTCCCCTCCATGTCACCCAGTTAGGTGGGCAGCTCAAACCTAGAGAAGTAGCCTTGATGGATACTTTGAGACAAACAGGTATGGGTCTGAAATCCAGGTCATTGGAGCTGGAATATTTTTGTTCTGCCAGCCAGCTCTCCAAATAACCATGTAGAGACTTATTAATTATAAATGCTCAGCTGATAGCTTAGGCTTATTACTAATTGACTCTTACATCTTAAATTAACCTGTATTTTTATCTATATTTTACCACTTGGCTTAGTACCTTATCTCAGTACTGTGTGTTCATATTGTATTTCTGCATCTCCTAATGACTCCTGAAACTCCTGTGACCCTGCCCTTCCTCCTCCCAACATCCTCTCTCTCCCCAAATCTTTCTTAGCTATAGGCCATCAGCTCTTTATTAGCCATTGAGAGTAATATATATTCATAGTATACAAAAGGTTGTTCCACAGCATTTCCCCCTTTTAGTTTAATTTTTAAAAGGTAACTTTAACATGATAAAATTATATATATATATACATATATGTGTACATATATATAAATCAAAAACCATTAAGTCAGAATTACATTATCTAGTTTATTTATATTTGGCAAAATTAAAGAAAATACCCTATTATTTATCTTTGTAACTCTAAAGTTTTATATCTAATTTACCTTTTATCATAACTAAGAAAAACTTTAAGTCTAATTATTTAGTCTGTAATTCCATCAAAGAACCCAGAAGGGTGTAATATTACCTAATGACAGGGGCATCTAGCTGTTTGTATAGTCACTCAAAGTTCTTCTGTAACATTGAGGCATCCATTTTCAGCCTACAGGCTTAGTATATTTGACAGTGTTTTTAAGAAGCAGGGAATTTTGACGGACAGTCCTAACTTGTTTTGGCAAAGTTTGGCAGTCACTTCCTTTTGCATCCTGCTGGTCCAGTTTGGACAGTATACTGTCAGCAATTGGGGCAAGGGCAGTTTCTTAGCCGAAATGAATAGCTTTCACCATAAAGAAAACAAACTCCATACTGAGGTTCTTTGTTGTCCATCATCTTTTTTAAAAGTAGATTGGTGCTGTCAGCAGCAGATGTGTCTCACTGTCAAGAAAAGCCTATGCTACTAAACATTTTAAATACCATATTTTGTATGTCTTTGAAGGTTTTTTTTTTTCGAGACAGGGTTTCTCTGTAGCTTTGGTGCCTGTCCTGAAACTAGCTCTTGTAGACCAGGCTGACTTCGAACTCACAAGTGCCAGGATTAAGGGCATGCACCACCACCGCCCGGCATCTTTGAAGGGTTTAAAGACCACCTATCTACCTAAATATATCAGTTTAACCTTGAAAATGTTGGGCCAAAATTATCACAGGGCCTGTACCTCGAGGCCTATAGAATGGAAAAAAAGCCTGACTCAAATTCAGGGCCTGAACTTCGGGGCTTGTAGAACAGAGAAAAGCTTGGCTCAAGTTTGAGTGAAGATGAGACAGCAAAAACTAGGTAGACGCCCCTCCAGCCAGAGGGAGGGTTTGTCTGTCTCTCATTGGATGGAGGTACTCCCACATCACACCATGTCACTTAAGCTATATAAGCTGACTCTCACAGTAATAAACCGAGTTCCTGCTTTGACTTGACTCCCTATCGCTTCTGATTGTCCTGTGTCGTGGGGCTGTGGAATGGCTGTCCTGCATTGTGGGGCTGCAGAATGGGCATATAGTGCACTTACCTTTCCCTGGGTATGACTATGGAGGCTCAATAAGCCTGGCAACTGGAGGCTCAAAAAGCCAGCAAAAACCATACTTAATATGATTGATTATAAGTTTGATTATTATAAAGGACTAGCTATTAATCTGTATTTCTTAATTATATATCATACTTTAAATGAGCTGCATAAGTACTGAAGTGATAACCCACAAAGTCTGGTCAACAGTTTATTAAGGGATGCAATGGGAAAACAAACTCACAATACAGAACAAGGTAGATGCTGCTGCTGATCCAGCTGCCATGGTCCTGCCATTCTGCCCAAGGGCGATGAGAAATAAGGCTTGCTCCTGCTCTGACAACCCAAGGGAGAGCTCTTGACCCCTCTCCATTTTATCTGGTCACATATCCAGAGAAAGTCATGCCCAAAGGGCTAGTCACCCCAAATGTCATTGGCTTGTTCAAAATGTTTTCCTTTCTAGAAAGAACTGTTTGGGAGAAAATATTTTGATGTCACCTTTTAACTAAAGCAAGGAACCTTGAAGACAGAAGCAAGAGAGGATAAAACTGTCAATGAATGAGATGCCAGATGACATGGATTTGTGTGTCTCTGTGTGTGTTTTAAAGATGTATTTATTATGTATACATTGTACATATTATTTATTATGTATACAGTATTCTGCCTGCATGTATGCCTGCATGACAGAAGAGGTACCAGACCTTATTATAGATGGTTGTGAGCCACCATGTGTGGTTGTCGGGAATTGAACTCAGGACCTTAGGAAGAGCAGGCAGTGCTCTCAACCACTGAGCCATCTCTCCAGTCCTCTGTACAAAGCTTTTTACTAAATTAGGGTTTTTGTCAGGAACAATCATGTAGAGCTACATGTACTCCTTTAACCTCAGCACTCATGAAGCAGAGGCAGGAGGATGTCTGAGTTCGAGGCCAGCCTGGTCTACAGAGCAGGGCTACACAGTGAAACCCTGTCTTCAAACAAAAACCCTAACCACATAATGGTGTGTGGGGGGGACTCCTTATGTACCTCATCAGACACTAAAAAAGAGTTATTCTAGAATATTTGCTTTTATTCAGAAATTACTTTGAATTTTTTTTTAATTTAGAAGCAGGGTCTTGCTAAATTACCCAGGCTGCCCTCCTTCTGCTTCAGTTTTGTAGCTGGGATTACAAACTTGTGCCATCAAACTCAGCTCTGATAATGACTCATAACGAATTATATTCCTCTCTTTGTCTTGTTGCTAAAAAATCCCACTTAAGTCTAGAACCCACCTCTAGTTATGAAGACTTACTGATACCTGCTGGACAGTGGTGGTGCACACCTTTAATCCCAGCACTCAGGAGGCAGAGGCAGGTGGATCTCTGTGAGTTTGAGGCCAGCCTAGTCTCTAGAGTGAGTTCCAGGACAGCCAGAGCTACACACAGAAACCCTAACTCACCTGTCTCAAAAACAAAGAAGCAAACAAAAAGACAACAACAGCAAGAGACTTACACCCTTTTCTGGCTTCCTCTTATCTCATTTCCTTTCACACAGCAACATATTAGCAGCAACATATTAGCTTTCTTTATCCACAACTGTGTGTTAAATGAAGGGACAAAGGCACAGGCTTTTTTGGTACCAGTTATGGTGCACTTTCCTTTTGCACCAATTCCTCCACTAATTTAAGGAAGTGGTGCTTATAGAAACAAGAACTGCTACCAAACACGGCAGAGTAGCATCCCACTTCAGAACACTCTTGATAGGAGAGAGTGGAGCAGAGAAGATAAGTTATCTTCCTCCTGCAGCAAGGTGACAAGCATGCGGCTCTCCATTCTTCACTGCTCCCCAACAAGGACTTATTGCCATTTTTAGCACAGTAATTTATGAGTTCATTTTCCAGATCAAAGTGGTACTGGAGTATCCTCACAGGCTCCTCGTTTATGCAGGCATCCGAAAACCCTTCACCTCTCAGCCACACAGTTCAGATGGGACACGCCTTTCAACCCTCTTAGGTATCTAGGGCCCTTATTTCATGAACTTTTCTCACACATTGTCAACATATAGTAGCTCCATTCTCTGTGTGCACTGTTGTTCAATACCTATGGGAAAGAACATAAATGTGCAAACAGCTTTGACACCCGGATGTTGCAATCAATATGGGTGTTCCCCCTTTTCCCCAGCCCAGCTGCCTCCCCTAGTCACCCAGTGTTATTTCTTGATGCATGTCCTTCAAGACTTTTGGGTTATCTCTGCAAAGATCCGTGTGTGTTTATAGCCATGGGTTTGCTTTTGAGGCAAAGTCGCACTCTATAGCCCGGGCTGGCCTAGAACTCGCTATGTAGACTAGGCTGGCCTCAGACTCAAATCTGCCTGCTTCTGACTCCCAAACACTGGGATCAAATGTGGACACCACCACACACAGCAACATATTAGCTTTCTTTATCCACAACTGTGTGTTAAATGAAGGGACAAAGGCACAGGCTTTTTTGGTACCAGTTACGCCCGTAACCTAAGTCGCTGGCTGTACAGGAATCCAGAAAAAAACATCTGATTCTCCGCTAGGACAACCTCCCAGGGTGCTGCGCTGGAACATAGCTTCAGCTTGCTGCCAGTTGCTATTATTAGTTTTGCTCTCAAATTTATTCATTTAAGTAAGTCACTTACTGGCTTCCTAACTAGGCACTGTTCCGGGCACTGGGGACAGGCTGTGGCAAATCTCTACCTCCCTGGGTTGTCTGCCACCTTGAAGGGGAAACAAGATTATACAGGATGGTGATAGATGATGCACTCCAAGGAAAAGTGAGGGAGAAAAGAATAGGGGATTCCAAGAGGAGACCAGAGGGACAAAGAGAAAAGAGGCAGCCAGAGATTGTAAGTTTGTTTTCTTTTAACTAGAGGATATAATTTTAGAAATAGATAATGAAGAAGGTGAAAAATCAAGACGAGTTTATGTCTTTGATTGGTTAGTGTGTGTGTGGTGTTGGAGGTTCATTCAGGTGTAGAGGCCAGAGGTCAACAGCAGGAGTGTTCTCTCTCCCTCCACCTAATTCTGTCACTGTTCTAACTAGACTAGCCGTGAGCCCCAGTCTTTCTGTGGGCTGCCTACATCAGAGCTGGGACACGGGAGCCATACTTGGCTTTTATGTGGTTGCTTAGGTCCTCATGCTTGCCAGCAAGTACTTCCCCAGCTACGCTGCCTCTTCCAACACATGCCTTTCTCTTTCTTTTTTCTTTCTTCCTTCCTTCCTTCCTTCCTTCCTTCCTTCCTTCCTTCTTTCTTTCTTTCTTTCTTTCTTTCTTCCTTTCTTTTTCTTTCTGTTTTTTGCTTGTTTGTTTTTGTTTTTCAAGACAGGGTTTCTCTTTGCAGCCCTGGCTGTCCTGGAACTCACTTGGCAGACCAAGCTGGCCATGAGCTCACCGAGATCTGCCTGACTCTGCCTCCCAAGTGCTAGGACGAAAGGCTGCACCACCACCACCTGGCTCTTTCTTTTTCATAGAGGGCATGAGGTCCTCGTGCTCACAGATAGCACTAAAGAAACTAGGAACGTTAAATGCACAGACTTTTCTCTTCGATGGAAAGATTTACACCTGTTTACACCCGGAAAGCTGGGACTGGATTTAGTTAAGAACCTGATAATCTTTGCTCTCTATTGGAGCAGGCCTCACCTGAATCCCCAGCCTGCTATGTTTATTCTGGGCTTTTCAGCATTATTTCACTAAACAGAGCCCATTCTTATGAAAGATGTCTCATGGACTTTGCAAGAGTTTGATATTATTTTTATCCTAGACCCTTCCTCCCTAGACCCTTATCCTGAGCATGGTTTCTCAAGAATGGGTTCCATTCTTAAAGGACAACTGTGAAAAAAATCTCCTCATGACAATAATCACAATACTGTTTAAGCCCTGAGTACATCCAAACTCCTTTGTTCTGGGGTTAAAGGTGGTGTGGGCGCATGGCTTTATTTGTTTTTTATTTATTTTTATTTTTTGGTTTTGTTTGTTTGTTTTGAGACAGGGTTTCTCTGTAGCTTTGGAGCCTGTCCTGGAACTAGCTCTTGTAGACCAGGCTGGCCTCGAACTCACAGAGATCTGCCTGCCTCTGCCTCTGAGTGCTGGGATTAAAGGAGTGCGCCACCACCGCCCAGCATAATTTTTTGCTTTCTGTGTTTTTTGGGGATGGTGGTGCATGGCTTTAATCCCAGCCCTCAGAGCCAGTCTGAGTTGAGGCCAGCCTAGTCTACCAAGTCCCAGGACAGCTAGGGTTACATAGGGAAACCTTGTGTGGGGGTGTGGGTGGGTGTGGGTGGGTGTGGCGGGGTGGGGGAGGCAGCAGAAAAAGAAAGACTCCTTTGCAAGGTACATGCTTTTTTGTAAAATACCTAAGACCTCTTTCATATGAATGTGGTTGGGTTTTTTTTTTGTTTTGTTTTTGTTTGTTTGTTTGTTTTTCGAGACAGGGTTTCTCTGTAGCTTTGGAGCCTGTCCCGGAACTAGCTCTGTAGACCAGGCTGGCCTTGAACTCAGAGAGATCCTCCTGCCTTTGCCTCCCGAGTTCTGGGATTAAAGGCGTGCACCACCACTGCCCGGCTTTGCTTTTTATTTTCATAGGCAATTAGAAGCTTTCTTTTTTATTTATTTACTTATTTATTTTCTCACCCCTACTTCACCCCCCCCCCCGCTTCAAAGCTTTCTTTTTAAAGGGAGAGAGGAGAATTAAGAAAGCTATTTTTCAGCCAAGTCTCCCTCACTCCAGCAACACTCTCTCAGCTGGTCCCATGTGCCAAAAGTCAGTCCCACACATAAGGGCTGATCCCAGCTTGTGGGGTTCCTGACTTTTAGACACACCTGCACTTTTAAAGGGTATCAAACTCCTTCTCTTGGCTATTTTGAAAAGTTCTTTTCTTACTCGTGGGCTTGGCTGTGCATTGACTTTCTCCAAAGATTAAAAAAGTTCAGATGCCTGAGTCCCACTGCAGAATTTCAAACTCTCTTCATCTTGTGTGTAGGCTTGGCATCTTCTTATTTTCCCCAAGCTCCTACAACCAGGAATGAGGACTATGGTTCTACTGACCTCTAGACCACAGCCCCGCTGTCCACATGCCAGCAGGCCTCAATACTGCTACACCTTGGCTCTCCATTAGACCATACAGTTCCACCGACCACTAGAATACAGTTTCACCGGCCATTAGACTACAGTTCCACTGACCCTTAGACTACAGTTCCACCGACCACTAGACTACAGTTCCACCGACCACTAGAATACAGTTCCACCGACCACTAGAATACAGTTCCACTGACCCTTAGACTACAATTCCACTGACCACTAGACTACAGTCTAGGCCTGTTGACCACCGGTGATAGAAATGCTTGTCTAGAACTTGCCACTGCAAAGCCTTAGACTAGTTCCCTAATAGTGTAATACATAATGACTACTCTTTTTTGTTTGGTTGGCTTTATTTTTCCAGACACGCTTTCTTTGTGAAGCCTTTGCCTTTGCTGTCCTCTAACTAGCTTTGTAGAGCAGAATGGCCTTGAACTCACAGAGATCTGCCTACCTCTGCTCCCGAGTGCTGGGATTAAAGGCGTCCAGCAAAGTGAAGGTTTTCAAACTGCTAGGACTAGTCCAGTTTGGCTGGCTCCTTACCCATTTTCTGACCCAGTTAACAAAAAGCATTCCAAATTCATTGACCTTCTAACTCGTCAGGCCACATCCTACCACACACCAGCCTGTTAGACATTTCTTTTTCATTATGAATGATATTGAGAAAAGAATGGTGGGCTCGCACCTGTAATCCCAGCCCTGTTGATGCTGAGGCAGGAGAACCTTGATTTCCAGGCTTATCTGCTATACACAGTCAGTTCAAGACCAGTTTGGACTACACAAGCGGATGAGTAAGAGGAGAGCTAACTGTCAGGTCCAAAAGAAACTCAGGACAAATGGCTTTTGGACCTGATAGTAACAACTTCAGGTATATTTTGAAAAAAAAAAATGTAAAATAAAACTTGGGGAATCACACACATATCCCACATATATTTATGACCTGTTAAACATACCAGCCAGTTTGTCTTGTTTAACTCATAGAAATTCCATTTAATGCTGAAACGCAAAGAGGTAGACTTTCTCAAGATCACAGAGAAAAGATTTCATCTTAGTTCAGTTTGGAATCTTCAGCTCTTTCCCACCATAGCATGATTTTAGCTTTTTTTTTTAACTGATGTGAAAAAATACTTTTATTTGGGCATAAAACTGGAGAAAACATAAAAACCTAGAGATGTTTGAGATTTTATATCAACACATGTTTTTGAATAATTTGAAAATGCTAAATGCCTGGGATAATGTCTATCTAACAATTCACATAACCCCGAGATATTTGTGTTTTGAGAGTGCCAACTCACTGACCATCAGTTATATGTCCACATTTTCTGATCCCCTTTACTCCCTTTTTAGTTCCAATCACCCTTGGCTTTTAGTGTTTAGGAAGCGCTATTTCTTTCTTTCTTTCTTTTTACTTTCTTTTCTTTCCATGATATTTATTGAGCTCTACATTTTTCTCTGCTCCCCTCCCTGCCTCTCCCCTCCTCCCTTCAATCCTCCCACAATGTTGCGTCCAATTTACTCAGGAGATCTTGTCTTTTTATACTTTCTACTTCCCATGTAGATTAGATCTATGTAAGTCTCTCTTAGTGTCCGCATTGCTGTCTAAGTTCTCTGGTATTGTGGTTTGTAGGCTGGCTTTCTTTGCTTTATGTTTAAAAACCATCTATGAGTACATGTGATAATTGTCTTTCTGTGTCTGGGTTACCTCACTCAAAATAATGTTTTCTAGTTCCATCCATTTTCTTGCAAAATTCAAGCTGTCGTTATTTTTTTCTGCTGTATAGTACTCCATTGTGTAAATGTACCACTTTTTTTTTTTTAATCCATTCTTCGATCGAGGGGCATTTAGGTTGTTTCCAGGTCTGGGGAAGCGCTATTTCTTAAGCGGCCGTTTTGATTTCATCCTTCCAGTATTATCCTGATCTTCCGCAAGGGTTTATTCCTGGAAGCGTTACTACTGTATTTATGACAATTTCTTAATGTGTAAGCCTGCTCCTTTGACATACTAGGATGAAGTTTCCTACGAGGGCAGGCAGGGTTGGCTGTGTCGTTCTAAGTGGGACCAGCGAGAAAATCGCCAACACTACGAATACAAAAGACTACAATTTGGAAATGGAAGACACTCTGTGATTTCATCATGTCAAACATGTCTACCTGAACAACCGGACTGAAAAGTTGTATTTATGCTTGTTGTACTTCGTAAGGGATGTAAAAGTTCTTCAAATCAGCAGGGCAAGTGGATAGCGCCTCATTTTGGTCTGTTCAACCGTGAAGTACCAGGGATAAAAGAGACAGACTAGATCGGTTCTAAGAAAGGACGTCATTGGAGACCAAGGCCAAAACAGCCGTCCTGTCTGCTGGCTTTAACAGCCGGATCCCAGTGGAGAGACCGCAGGGCCTGTGACAGCTCCCTCCCGACGTAAGCCCGGCGAAGACAGGCGACAGCCGTGGGCCAGAGGCAGAGATCCGGGACGCCAGCCCAGCGCTGTCTCCGTAGTCCCCGCAGGCTCGGCGGCTCGCCTGGTCACCGGCTTCCAATTCTGCTGACATTTTCCTTCCGAGAAAGGGGTGGGAACTTGAGCCGCCCGGCGCGGCAGGAGGCGGGAGCAGCTACCCCGCCTGCCACACCCGAGAGGTGACTCAAGCGACAGGACGTCAGCCGCTTCCTGTCCCAGCAGGCCCCGGGCGTGCGCTCCCAGCCCCGCCCCCGCCCGCCGCGCGCACCCAAGGGGGACGCCGCATTGTGTCTCCGCCAAGTCCCCGGATGCCCGCCGCCCTCCCCATTCGGGCCGCACCGCGATCACGCCCCCGCGCCGCTCTGCGTGCCACGTCACCGCTTGCGCCACTTCCGGGGGCGCAGCGGGCGATGACGTAGAGGAACGTGCCCTCTATATGAGGTTGGGGAGCGCCCGAGTCGGCCTTTTCCGCCCGCTCCCCCCTCCCTCCAGCGCCGCTCCGGCTGCACCGCGCTCGCTCCGGGCTGTCAGGCTAGCGCCGCCGTCCCCAGCCGCCACCATGATCATCTACCGGGACATCATCAGCCGTGAGTCCTCCCGCCGCCCGGGGTGTGGGAGGGAACTGGGTGCGGGTGGGCTCGGGGGAGGGGGGGAGGCCGGAGCTCGAGCGCTGAGCTTGGGGCCGGGAGCCGCCGCGTGCGCCCGGCCGGCGCGGGAAATGGCTGGCCTCCGCACGCTGACGGGCGGCTCTCTGTCCTCCTTCAGATGACGAGCTGTTCTCCGACATCTACAAGATCCGGGAGATCGCGGACGGGCTGTGCCTGGAGGTGGAGGGCAAGGTGAGCGGAGGCGCCGCGGGTAGGCCGGGCGGGCTGGGCTTGCGGCTCGCCCGCTGGAGCTCGTGCAATCCTCCCAGCCGCCTACAGGCGGAGGAGACGCTCTTTCCGGCCCTGGGTTTTTCTAGAAAAGTGGAGGCGGAGCCGAGCCTGGAAATAGGTCCGCGAACTCAGCGCCCATCCTCCTTCCGGGCGACCGGGGACATATTGTCTCTGTTTAGGATATCTTGGCGCTGTGTGCGCTTAACCCGTGGCGGTCCGAGAGCCGACAACTTCTTGCTTCCTTTTGGTTAGAAGGACCATGGTTTTCGGTCGGGGCAACGATTCTTTTGTTGGGTTCAGGATTTCAGGGAATTGACAGATGGTTGCCGGCGTGTAGAAGGTAAGTTGGAGGTGGGTTGTTTGCAACTGTATTTTTTTTTTCTTAATGTAGATGGTCAGTAGAACAGAGGGTAACATCGATGACTCGCTCATTGGTGGGAATGCTTCCGCTGAAGGCCCAGAGGGCGAAGGTACCGAAAGCACAGTAGTCACTGGTGTTGACATTGTCATGAACCACCACTTACAAGAAACCAGCTTCACAAAAGAGGCCTACAAAAAGTACATCAAAGATTACATGAAATCGTAAGTGAGATGCTAAGCACCCTGTTTTGGTGGTTGGGGGTCCTAGAAGGTTTATGTCTACTTAATTCCTTAGTTAAAATGGGATTTGACAAAGGATCTTTTGTTATTCAATAATGGTTGCTTTTCAGTAATATATAATGTGAGCATACTGGAGCAATCAGTCTGGCTTTAACTTTGAAGAATAGAGACAGTTCTTTTAAGAGTTAGTATGCTTGGGCATTAAGTTTGGGGCTTGTATTTTACTTACTGGACAAAAACTGATTTTGGTGAAAATTCAATGTTTTAATGACCTGATAAAATTTACTGTTTTAGACTCAAAGGCAAACTTGAAGAACAGAAACCAGAAAGAGTAAAGCCTTTTATGACTGGGGCTGCAGAGCAAATTAAGCACATCCTTGCTAATTTCAATAACTACCAGGTAAATAAATCAAAGGATTGTACAGTCTTAACCACAGGGACTGAGGGGGTTGGTTTGTTTTTGTTACCTATTGTCCCGGCTGTCCCAGCACTCACTGTATAAACAGCTTTGAACCCCCTGAGATCCACCCACCTCAGCTTCAAATGTAGTTCACCTCTCCATTTGAGTCTAAAGGCACCAGATGAGCCGATAATTTAAATTGGTGAACTTTTACTTTCTTTTCATTGAGACCAGACTGGCCTTGAACCCAGAGGTCCACCTGTGTCTCCTGAGTGCTGGGATTAAAAGTGTGTGCCAAGGCACTTGGCTAGCATCAGAGGCTTTACTTGCCAAAATGTTGGCCTGGAGCTGTTCTGAGTCTCCCTTTTATGGTTTGCATTGATTTGTGTTTGTGAGTATGTATATATATAATGTCTAATTCCCAGTATTTGTTACTTAAGTTTTTTATTGGTGAGAACATGAATCCAGATGGCATGGTTGCTCTCCTGGACTACCGTGAAGATGGCGTGACTCCATACATGATTTTCTTCAAGGATGGCTTAGAGATGGAGAAATGTGTAAGTATTTATTGAAGCAGTCAGGTCTGATTTCTGCCATCTGCAGAGTTGTGAGAACTCTGGGTTCCTTTACTCCTGTGGAACCTGAGGAGAATAGTGCCTTAAGCATCAAAGGATCTGGAGGTAGACAAGCTTCCCTGGTAGGAGCTCAGAGAAAGTGGTGGGGTAGGAGTCTCTGAAACTCGGGTCAGGTAGACTTGGACAGTCTGGGTTACGTGGTCTGATGCAGAATATGAGGGTGAACAGGCGATGGGGTACCTCTGCCCCACCGTGGGTTTAAGTCCATTTCTTGTTGTGCCACGGGATTTCTTTTCTCCTGAGTTAACTTTAGTAAAAATTAAACACAGAAGTGTCTTTTATAAGGAACTGGTGGGGGCTTTTTAGTAAGCCGGGTAGAAAGTGAGCTTAAACTATACAGAAGTGGGCGAGCACTCGGGCAGTCTGGAATGACTGGGTATTCAGTGGCTGCTGTTTGCTCTGAATGGGATCTGCAGAAAGATTGGCATGTGCTGCTGGCTTGGAGAGGGCAGCCTGCATCCACTGATAGACCTGGAACAGTTTGTGGTTCTTCTGGTTTGCACTAGGATGCCAAAGAAAATGCTCTCCGCGCTTCCTGTCTGTCTGTGTGGCAGTCCAGGTTGATTTGGAGAGTACATGTGTATGACAGGGGAGTTGTGAATCAAGCTGGGGGTAGGGCAGCTCCTAATGCAGTCTCCTTGTTTTGCAGTAACAAATTGGATCTATCACCTGTCACCATAACCGGCTGCTGCTTCCCATTCATACAACACCAGGACTTAGGACAAATGGGACTGATGTCACCTTGAGCTCTTATTTTGACCATGATTTATCTGGAGTGGAGACATTGTTTTTTTCTTTTTTCCTTTTTTTCTTTAAAGAAAAAACATGTCATGTAGGTTGTCTAAAAATAAAGTGCATTTAAATTCACTTACAAATGCCTCATAATTTAATTTGATTGTGCTGACTCCGTCTTGAGTGGTGAAGCTGGAGCCTGGTGGTCGATGCTAGAAAGCTAACATGACTGCTGCAGTGGGAACGACTTACAAGAGTGAGTTGGGCAGTGAAGGGGAAGAAATGGACCCCTAACTTCCATCCCATCCCGTGGAGGAGCTTGCCAACAAAATGCTATCTGCTTTTTTGAGAAGCAGAGCCAAGTCTCCTGGGGTGAACGTCAAGTGCCTACCTGGTAGCTGGAGAAGAGGTTGGCCATCCCATCTTACAGTTGTACAGATGTGGTGGCACAAGCCTTGGGTGTGTTTTGGTTTTTTGGTTGTGCTATTTTGAGACGAGTAGCCCTGGCTGTACTGAACGCTGTAGACTCTGGTCTCGAACTCAGATCTGCCTCCTGAGTGCTGGGACTAACTAAAGACAAGTTGCTACCACACGTGACAGGATCATTTTTAAATGGAGGAAAGTGGCTTTGGATACCTGTTGGGATAGGATGTGAGGTGTGTTGATCCAGTTGGTTTGACTTGTCAAATGAGCTAAATTGGGTTGATGTGTTTGCAATCTTAAGATTTGGTGATCAAAATTCAAAAGTGTACTGAACTTAAGGGGTTCTAGCTCCCTTTTGTGATGGGAAGCCTAAAGACTCAATATTTTGAAAAGGGGGAAAGTGTAGTTGTGACCTAGGAACCCACTTAATTGTCTTTGAAAATGTTAATAGGTATTTAGGCCACTGTTAACTGCTGTCAACACCAGTCAGTATACATTGTGGAAAGACCTTGAGAAAGCCTGAAACCGAGCTGTGCTAACTTTAGAGAAGGGAACACATCACAGCCCAGAGGCTTTGCAAAGCATACTTTGAAAAAGTCACTGCAGCTGGATTTTGACACCAGAATTGGAAACCAAAGATCTTTTTGAGTTGTCTGTGACAGTTTTTGGTTTTTGTTTTGTTTTTTTGTCCTGTTTTATTTCTCAGATCAACCTACCTCTGCCTTCCCAAGTGCTGGGATCAAAGGTTTATTCTACCACCACCTGGCAAGATTTGTTTTGGAGAGAGCTCTTTACATCTCTGGCTGACTTCAAATAGCTAAGGATAACCTTGCCGGTGTTTATGTGCCTCAAGTTGATTTGGTCCTGGAAATGGATGATTTGGTACTGGAACTTGAATCTACAGCTTACGTGGTTAGCACACCACCAATGCTGGTTTCATCTTCAACCCCTGGGGCTTGTTTTAGGGTTTGGATGTTGAACTCCTAAAACCTCTTAGTGCTAGGGCTTGAGGCTTGCACTACCATATCGTACCAGGCAGCTTTTTCAGTCATTTTTCCTAATTGTCGCTGCAGTGTCTGTCCTGTACGTGTGTAGTCCTGGCAGTTGTCTTTAGGCTGCCCTTGTTTATTTTCTGGTTACCGCTAGAGCCACTGCGAGAACGGCAAGTACCTGCGCTTGCTGCACAGGTCAGTACCACTTGCTCTTTCTGATGTTGTGTCTGGTGCAGACCTGTTCGAGTACCTGTGGGCCCTGGCCTATGTTGCATGTGTGGAGACAATGGGATGGAGAAAGGACTTACAATGTCTGTGAAATCCTTTGCAGCGTGCCTTTGAATAGAGATGTGAAGGAGTGGCCGTGTGGATGTCTGAGAGCAGACCAGTGAAGCACCTTCACCTAAGATGTGTGGGTTGTTTACCAGAGAAGACTGCTTAGACATGGGTTTGAGCCAATAGAAGTCTTTGTTAGCCAGCTGGTGACTATGCTGGGGGTTCAGGATATCAGTGTAGCCTCCGAGCCTTTTTAGGATAAGCTTTTAACCGCAAAAACAATGTTCTGGGTTGACATACTTCGTTTAATAACAAGAACAGTTAACTAGAAACAGAACAATAGAAACCAAAAGGCAAGGTTAGAGACTTTTCTCAGAACTAAGGACCTTACTGGATTAGGTCTTTGTTTTAGTTTTGGCAGGTGGTGCTGTCTGCGTGCTGTGTGGTACTTGCCTCATGGAGTCAGTTGTGCTAAGGTCTGAGGGTCTGCTAGGTCTGGTGCCCTGTTAGGGCACTGGTCTTCGTGAATGAGTCGAATCATGGATTCAGCCTGTTTCAAAGAGGTGCACTTTGTCCTAAGGACCATGAGTGTGTGTGTGTGTGTGTGTGTGTGTGATGTATTGGGTGATTTACAGGCTGCAGCCCAGCTAATCCAGCAGTGGCTGACTGTGAACAGAAAGTCCAAGAATCTAGTAGTTCCTCAGACCACAAGACTGGGTGTCTCAGCTGCTCTTCTGCATATGCCGGAATCGCAAAGAAGCAGGCTCCAATGCCAGGGCAGGAGTGGGCTTGCTGGCACGGTGAGGGCAAGCAGGCAAAGAGAGAACACTTCCTTCTCCCACGTCCTTATGTAGGCTTCCTGCAGAAGGTGTGCCTGGATTAAGTTGTGTTTTCCCTCTTCAGAGGTCTCGACTAGAAGCGGATTCACCCACTTCAAAGGAAGCAAAAATAATCTCACAGGTGTGCTCTCCATGTCTGGATTGTAGTTCATTCCAGATGTAGTCAAGTTGACAACCCAGAACAGCCATCACACACAGCAACAGAATCTCTAAATAAGATGCTGACTAAGCGCTGGCGGGAACATGCAGGGCTTTCAGTCCCTGGCCCACTTTCCCTAACTGCTAGATGCTAGTCCAATTTTCAGTGTCCTGTCTCCTCCGGGTGGTCCTTGAGTTGGCGCATTCTCTTCAGGCCCGCTTACTCACATGCAGGGCAGCACTAAGGAAAGATTTTTTTTTTATTTTTTTTAACTTGCAGTACTTGGATGCTTATCCAAGTAGAAAATACATGGAAAGCGTCCTTAAATATTTGGAACCACATTCTGATGGGTCACGGTCCTCTTTCTGTGGATGACGTCCACTGATGCACCTTTCCTTTCCACCATTTTAGAGATGGCATTTTTATCCGTGGGATTGGGCTTCTGTCTGTAGAAACCGGTTGCCTAGTGTTTTGAAGCTGTTGTGAGCCCAGAGTGTCACCCTGAAGAGAAATGTGCTATCTCTAACTCCAGAGTTGAGGAGATAGAAATTGGGGTGTCCTGGGGTGTATTGCTTCTGATTCCTCAGCTCCACTGTCCTAGCTCTTAGCAACCTTGTGCATGCACCATATATAGGTGACACCTTCCCAATAGCTTTGCAGGTTTTTTTTTTGTTTTTTGTTTTTTGTTTTTTTTTTTTTTTTTTTTTTTTTTGCCTAGACAGGGTTTCTCTGTGTAGCCCTGGCTGTCCTGGAACTTTCTCTATAGATCAGGTTGGCTTCAAATTCAGAGATCCTTGACCAGGTGGTGGTGGTGCACGCCTTTAATCCCAGCACTTGGGAGGCAGAGGCAGGTGGATCTCTGTGAGTAGTTCCAGGACAGGCTCCAAAGCTACAGAGAAACCTTGTCTCAAAAAAAAAAAAAAAAAAAAAAAAAAAAAAAAAAAAAACAAAAAACAGATCCTCCTACCTCTGCCTAGTGCTGGGATTAAAGGCGCACACCACCACCACCTGGCAGGGATTTTTAGGCAAGTGAACTAGATTTATGTTGTTGGAGCTAATTCTGAACTTAAGAGTTAGACAACACGGCAGACTAAACTGGTAATGAGGAGAGTAACCACAAATCTCAAACCACAAACTGGTAAAAGGAGTGTAACCACAAATCTCAAAACTTGAAGACCCGTCACACATCATCCTATGTGAGCACAGGCAACGAGGGGCCCTGGCTGGTGGGCAGAACTCTCTCTGTGAAGCATAACTCACCAAGGAGGATCTGAACCAACAGGGACACCACATGGCAGTGATTGGTCACATTTATGCCACCCTGCATCTTCCTGGTGGCCACAAACGTTATAGCACAGAGGAACGTCAGCATCGTAATTTATGTAATCCTATATCCAGAAGAAATTAAGGTGTTTCAGGCGGTGGTGGTACACACCTTTGATCCCAGCACTCGGGAGGCAGGGGGGCGGATCTCTGATTTCAAGGCTAGCCTGGTCTACCAAGCAAGTTCCAGGTCAGCCAGGGATACATGGAGAAACGTTTGTCTTAAAAAAATCAAAAGGAGAAAAGGAGGAGGAAGAAGAAGAAAAAAGAAAAGGGTGTGACCATGTTTTTGGGAACCTTTAATTTATATGCTAAATAATTTAATTTATAATATATGCGCCGGGCAGTGGTGGCGCACGCCTTTAATCCCAGCACTCGGGAGACAGAGGCAGGCGGATCTCTGTGAGTTCGAGGCCAGCCTGGTCTATAAGACCTAGTTCCAGGACAGGCTCCAAAGCCACAGAGAAACCCTGTCTCAAAAAACAACAACAAAAATTATATATGCAATTGTATAAATTCATATATAAATACATATAATCTATATTACTTCAAGCAAAATTTCCTAAGTAGTTTCTTCTCAAGAAGAAACGGTGCTGCATACCTTCCATTGACCGAGTTAGCTGCCCGTTTCTATCAGGTCAGGTCCTAAGTCGGCAGTTTATTCACAGGATCCCACTCACTAGTCACATCACAGCAGCAGCAATGAACATCAACCCCTGCGCCTGTCAGCAGTCCAAAACAGAGCTTCACCTGGGGGGGCAAGGGTGTGTTTTGAACTTCTAGAATATTCCATCTCGTTTGTCTATATATCTAGAGAGCCTGTAGAGTGAATTTCTGCTGTTGTGCATGATTTCAACTAATGGAGAGTGACATTTAAGAATCTCATAGACTCCATGAGAACCTCTGGAGAGGATGTGGTTTTAGTGGGAGGGTCAATATGCTTCAGTAAAAAACAATGTCATCTATGCACCTAGAGGAAAATGTTTTCCAAGGTAGCTTGCTCAACGATGCTTCCTCAATTACTTTCCCCAGCCTGGGAGACTTCTCTGCTCAGTTACCAGTGCTTTGTGCTTCTCTGGGTACACAGCGAGCGCGGATGGCTCCTCTGCAGATCTTTAGCCCGTGAGTCATAAGTGTCAGGCCGGATGAAAACTGAGGTATTCGGTGACTCATTGGAGGGCACACAGAAGTCAAAATTGTTAGTCAACTTTTGTTGGCTTTGTGTGTGTGCGGGGGATTGAGCCCAGGACTGCATTGTGCCATTCGATTCTCTACCACTGAGCAACATCCCTAGACCTCAGTGCAATATTTTAATAATAATACTGTTGGGTTACTAGGCAGCATTCAGTCCTGAGCGGCTGCTGGTTTTTGTTGTTGTGATTGTTTTTTGTATTGTTGTTTGAGACAGGGTTTCTCTGTATAACTTCTGGTTGTCCTGGAAATCAGAGATCCACCTGCCCCTGCCTCCTGAGTGCTGGGATTAAAGACGTGCCCTGCCGCCAGCACCATCTGGCAACAAACATGTTCTTAACAAGATAGGAGAGAAACAGGTATGTGCAGCTTCTCCTTAGGTCCACAGCAGCAGAGACTGAACTGTGAGCCAAAAGAAATGTTTCCCCCACTGTGTGTGTGTGTGTGTGATTTTAATCCCAGCACTCAGGAGGCAGAGGCAGGTGGAGCTCAGAGTTTGCCCAGCCTGGTCTACAAAGTGAGTTCCAGGACAGCTAGGGCTACACAGAGAAATCCTGTCTTGAAAAACAACAACAACAGTAACAACAACAAAATCTTTCTTCATTTAAATTGTTTTCTCTCAGGTATTTGGTTACAGCAGCGAAAAATTGTCTGGCATAATTCTCAAAGACACCAGCAGGGACTTGGAAAATCACAGGAAAAGCTAATATTTTCTGGATGTCCACCTAAAACAACTATTCATGTAATTTCCCTTGAGCACATTAATTCAAGCATTTTCCCTAAAAACTCCTGAGCTGTCATGTCAACAAAATAGCCAAACTCATTTTTAACCTAAGGTGAAAACTGGCCAGTTAAAGAGGAAAACCACTGCACATAAAATTAAAAAGAAAAAAAAAGGATACTTTTTGTTACCTCCCTGAGATGAAAATCTGTGTGTCAGCAGCTCGTGAATGTAAGCTAGAAGCTAAGTCAATTCAAACCCTGGTGTGTTACATTGAAATGTAACCCCAGTGCACCGGTCTTCCAGGCCCTCCCAACTCTGTAAACTGGAACTGGAAGGGATGGGTTTAGCAGGGGAGACGTGTGTTGGGCGACTGCCCTGCTGTAATACGAGCACAGTGGTAACACCAACTGCCGCTGTCTATTAAAAGCTGCTGAAGTTTGGTTAAGCAATGCGCAACCTGCTCCTTTCTGCTCCGCAGACAGGGAGGAGGGTGGGTGAGCATGGGAGCAGCCGCGACTTTATGGAGGAGCGATAGCTTTCATCACAATCATAGGCTGTGGTTGAGGTCCTGCTGGCAAAGATGGGTCCTCCCGTAACTCCATTGCTACCTTTTGTTCACCTTCTTCTCCTTTCTTTTCACGTGGTCTCACTATGTAGCTCAGGCTAGCTTCATACTCTTAATACTCTTGTGTCTCTCTGCCTCCCAAGTGCTGGCCTTACAGGTTGCATTTTAGTTATTTGTTTGGGTTTTTTTGTTTTTGTGGTTTTTTTGTGTTTTTTTTTCTTTTTGTTTTTCAAGACAGGGTTTCTCTGCATAGTCCCAGCTGTCCTAGAACTCTCTCGGTAGACCAGGTTGGCCTTGAACTCAGAGATCCACCTACCTCTGCCTCCCAAATGCTGGGATTAAAGGCGCCACCCTGTGGCTATACATTTTATTTTATAAATGTGCTTATTTCCCATGGAAGCCAGAAAAGATAGGATCTCCTGGGACTTGAGTCACAGACACAGCCCATGGTGCTAGGAATTTACCTAGATCATCTGGAAAAGCAGCCAGTGCTTTTAACCAGTGAGCCATCTCTACAACCCACTGTGAGTGTGTGAGTAGTGTGTGTGTGTGTGTACTAATATAAAATTTACAGGACACAGGAACTTTCATAAGGAAATGATGACCAAAAGAAACAGGTAAAGAAGTAAATCATTTTATCCTTAGGTTTGGTGAAAAGTGGACGGGGCGCAGTATGACTGGATGGAGAGCACCAGGGTTTCTATGGCTGCAATGAAGCACCATGACCAAGCAACTTGGAGAGGACAGGGTTCATTTGGTTTACAAATCCCAAGTCAGAGTCCACTGAAGAAAGGCAAGGCAGGAACCTAGCGGCAAAAGCTGATGCAGAGGCCGTGGAGGGGCTGCTTACTGGCTTGCTCCTCGAGGCTTGTTCAATCTCCTCCCTCCCTCCCTCCCTCCCTCCCTCCCTCCCTCCCTCCCTCCCTCCCTCTCTCCTTCCTTCCTTTTATTCCTTTTTTCCTTCCTTTCATTCCTTTTTTCTTTCCTTCTTTATTTTCCCGAAACAAGGTTTCTCTAGGTAACTTTGTAGCCTGTCCTGGAACTCATTGTATAGACCAGGCTGGCCTCAAACTCACAGAGATCTGCCTCCCTCTGCCTCCTGAGTGCTGGGCTTAAAGGCGTCACCACCACTGCCCATCAAGCCTGCTTTATCGTAGAACCCAGGTCCACCATCCCAAGGATGGAACCACCCACCATGGACTGTGTGGAGGGCCGGACCACATTCTCCATTGCTTCTAGGAACAAATGTAGAGATTGACCTCTGTGACCCCAAGGTGTGGCGGTACACGCCTTTAGTCCTGATGCCTGGGCGGCAGAGGCAGATTGACCTCTGTGACCTCAAGGCGTGGTAGTATACGCCTTTGGTCCCAATGCCTGGGAGGCAGAGACAGGCAGATCTCTGTGAGTTCAAGGTGATGTAGCACACGCCTTTAATCCCAGCGCACGTGCTTGGTAACTCTCTACCGCTGCGTCCCTGCCTACTCCCGAGGCATCATCTGGGATAATGGGCAGTGGACCAATCCAAGAGTGACACGTCAGAAGCGAGGACTGTTTCCTTTATAAGGGCTGGGTTCCCCTCATTCGGGGTCTCCGCTTTGGAAGCTGATGCTCTCCCTCTCAAGATGCATTAAAGCTTTACTGCAGAAGTATCCTAAGTGCCCCGCGTCGTTCTTGCTGGCGAGAAGGTAGCGTGGGGCAGGACTGGGCCCTCCTCCATTGATCACTAGTTAAGAAAATGCCCTACCAGGCCAGGCAGTGGTCGTAGGCCAAGTGCTTTAATCCCAGCACTTGGGAGGCAGATGCAGGCAGATCTCTGGGTTTAAGGCCAGCCTGGTTTACAAACAAAGTGAGGTCCAGGACAGTCAGGGCTGTACAGAGAAACCCTATCTCAAGATAAATGTAAGAAAGAAAGAGAGGGAGGAGAGGGAGGGAGGGAAAGAGGGAGGAAGGGAGGGAGAGAAGGAAGGAAGGAAGGAAGGAAAATGTCTCACAGGTTTGCTTGCTTACTGCCCAATCTTCTGGAGGCATCTCCTCAATTGCAGCTCCTCTCAGGTACATTGGCATAAAACTACCCTTAACAAAAAGGTTTGATAGAATGGTAACAAATTGTGGGAGATTTGCAAAGCCAAATTCATTCAGATTCTCCTCTGTCCTAATGATGGGGAGGTTCCCTTCCTCTGTGCGTCTGAGGAGGGCCGTTCTCTCAAAGAGAGGCCCTGTGATCTGCTTCAGGGGAAATGGGTGAGGAGAAAATGAGGGTGGCCTTGCTGCCATCCATTTTCTCAATGCCAAGGTGGAATCTTAGGGTCTCAGACCTTTAACCCCATCATTAACATTCCACGAGCCCCATGGAGGCTGGCTCTGTTGGACGTGGGAATTGCACCAGACACCGGTCAGATGTTGCTTAGCTTTCCCCACCAGGTTCTTTGATAATTTTGCTGACTGTTCTTTCCTTTTAATCCCTTGGCCTACTTCTGTCAGAGTCTGTAACCGGCCTGAGATTTTGACGTTTGCAAGCTAACGTGTTACTGGAGTTTCACGTACATGTTTTGACAGGAGACACCAAACTTAAGTGTCAAAACTACAGCTTATCACTGACGCAGAGATAGCAGCTGGGGCAGCACCTCGAAGCAATCCCCACACCCTGTTCCTCAACAGTGATGTGAAGGCCGGATGCTACCATATATGCAGAGGGGTGCACTGCAGAAGAGCTCCCCCAAATCAGAAGACCGAGGTTTATAAGGCAGTTGGCACCTTTGTCTCTGATGTCACCCGATGTCCAAGAGACACCACTCATCACCCTGGAATGAATGGGGACTTACCTTTAGGAGAGAGGGGATGGTGACTGACCTCTTCTGGGGAGGCCACCTCCAAACCTCTTCAGAAGGATACACTAGCTTCTGGACTGTTAGTTAAGCTGACATCTTTTGTTCAGAAGGCTCACGCGATGAAGGAATACAAGAGATTGTTAATAAATAGTACCCAACATTATAGGCCATGGGGAAGAGGAAAGAAAGAGACATCAAATAAAATTACAGATGCCAGACATGGTGGGGCACATGTTTAATCCCAACACTTGGGAGGCAGAGACAGGTGGATCTCTGTGAGTTCAAGGCCAGCCTGGTCTACAGAGTGGGTTCCAGGATAGCCAGGACTGTTACACAGAGAAACACTGTGTGGTAGTTTGAATGTAATTGGCCCCCATAATCCCATAACAGGGAACAGTACTGTTAGGAGGCATGGCCTTGTTGAAGTAGGTGTGGTCTCGTTGGAGGAAGTGTTGATGTAAGTGGGCTTTCTATCCTTGTGTTATTTTCATTGGTTAATAAAGAGACTGCCTTGGCCCTTTGATAGGACAGAAAATTAGGTAGGCGGAGTAAACAGAACAGAATGCTGGGAAGAGGGCAGTGAGGCAGACGCCATGGAGCCAACCACCAGGTCAGACATGCTGAATCTTTTCCAGTAAGCCACCACCTTGTGGTGCTACACAAATTATTAGAAATGGGTTAATCAAGATGTGAGAGTTAGTCAGTAACTAACTCTCTAGAGATAATGGGCCAGGCAGTGTTTAAATGAATACAGTTTGTGTGTTATTATTTCCGGGGCTAAGCTAGCCGTGCGGGAGCCAGGTGGGATGAAAAGCAGGCCTGCCTGCAGCTCTTCACTACAAATGGCGCCCAACGTGGATAACTGAATCCACAGAAAGCCTGAGAAAGCTTGGGAAAGAATAGAGTAAAGCATGTTTTCTTGGTAGCAGCAATTTCTCGGGTCTGCTCTGCTTGCTAGAGGCAAACAAGCGCTCTCATCTAAGAGAGGTTTCCTGACTCAGCTTTAGCTGCAAAACCCTGCAGCTCTTTTAAGAGGTCCTGCCACAAAACACTTAAATGGTGTCGATGAAAAGCTGAACGCATGCTTTTCGGTTGTCAGCCGTAGCAGGAAAAAAGCTGTGCCATTTTAAAATGCCAGCTTTCTGAGCCATTCTGCTAGGGAAAACTCTGACTTTCAGGCTGACTGTAGTCTGTGAGCAGAACGCTGCAGCTTGCTTGCTGGCAAGGACCTTGAAATGCCATAGAGTTGTGGCAGTGAACACAGCTCTGGCTGGTATCTCGGCCATGAGGCTGGAAAGCTAAGGAATGGGCTGGATCTAACTGTCAAAGCCACGGCTTTAGTCCTACCCATTAAAGACTCATGTGGTCAGAAAAAGAGAGATATACAGAAAAGAGAGATTCAAAGATGAAGAAAACCTCTAAATATTTTACAGTGTGTTAAAAATATATGCAGGCTAAAGGTTAAAGTTCTTAGAAGTAAAAAAAAAAGGGAGAGTTGGGTGTGGTAGTACACACCTTTAATCCCAATGCCTGGGAGGCAGAGGTAGGTTGACCTCTGTGACTTCAAGGTGTGGTAGCACACACCTTTAATCCCAATGCCTGGGAGGCAGAGCAGACAGGTCTCTGTGAATTCAAGGTGTGGTAGCAAACACCTTTGAGCCCAGCACTGGGGAGGCAGAGACAGAGGGATCTCTGTGAGTTCAAGGACAGCCTGGTCTACAGAGTTATTCCAGGACAAAGATATACAGAGAACCTGTCTCACAAAGTAAAAGTAAAAAATAAAAGGAATAGAGGTTAAAATAAAGCTGCACAAAGATGGAAAATACACAGAGAATCTTGATACTGTATGCTATTATGCTCTCTTTGAATTGTTGGAATGCTGAGGAAGGAGCAACAGCTGTTAAGATACTTGTTTATAAATGCTGCTGAACTAATCCAAGATAGATATTTTGAAAATACCTTGACTTCAAAATTTGGATCTAAGGTTATGATGCTTTGGAAAAGTTCTTCTTTTGTTTTCACAGAGGATGAGACCCTGTGGATTGCTTCCATCCCAATATGGTATGATAGACCCTGTCCTCCTGAAAGGTTGCTATGAACACTCTCAAGAAATTACTTTGCTCAACTGCTGACTGAGATGAATCTAGCACACAGTCTATACCATGAAAGACCTGATTAATAGTGCCCCTATACAGCAGGAAGAAGTTTGGAGAGAAATAATTATGCCCATATTCCCAAATATTGTTTATAAATGTTCTTTTACTTTTAAAGGGGGATATGATATAGATATGAATAATTTGCTTTGTTATGGATTTTAAGGTCAATTTTGTTATATGTATATATATTTCTGATCTTGATTGAGGTATTGTGATTGTATAGTTCATTTTAAAATGTAATGTATAATTAGAAAATACAGGTTGTTAATGGATAATCATCAATAATAGTCAAGCTTGAAGTAATGTTAGTTTGATTTTCTAGATGTGCATAGATATATTTCAGATAGGCATTCTTCATATCTTTCAAATACTACAGAACATGGCATTTAATATTTTAATAACTTAGGGCTTTTTATGACAATGAGACACATCTGCTCCTGGCAGTACCAATCTACTTCAAGAGGAAGATGGGCATCGAAGAGGCTCCTTATGGAGTTGGTTAATTTTGGGCAAGAAACTGCTCTTGCCTGGACTGTTGTATAAACTGGACACAGAGAACCCGCAGAGAGGACTGCTGAACTTGCCTAAAGGTGAGATGATCTTTTGGGGTTCCTGATTCATGAAAGAGTCTGTGAGACATTCTGCAGGACACAGCAGATAGTGACTGAACTGCCTTTGAAATTTCCTGCTTCATGGAAATGTTTCTGGATACTATGAGCCTGAAGGCTGAAGATGGGTGCCCCAACGATACAGAGGAACTTTGGGTGACTGTCCAGGCAGCAAGATGTCTCTGTCATTTCTAGAGTTTTGGAAGTTGCTTACTTCTTGTTTACTTAGGTAATATATCCTTCTGGAGTCTTTGATGGAGTTGAAGAATGGTTAGTTATAGTTTTCCATTATTATGATAAAGATAAAATAGATATAAATATTGTAACTGTAATTCTTACTCATAACTGTTTTGTTATATGTAATTTTACTATGTTAAAGTGAAAGCCTTTCTTTTTTGTTTAAATAGAAAAAGGGGAAATGATGTAAGTGGGCTTTCTGTCCTTGTGTTATTTTCATTGGTTAATAAAGAGACTGCCTTGGCCCTTTGATAGGACAGAAAATTAGGTAGGCGGAGTAAACAGAACAGAATGCTGGGAAGAGGGCAATGAGGCAGACGCCATGGAGCCAGCCACCAGGTCAGACATGTTGAATCTTTTCCAGTAAGCCACCACCTTGTGGTGTTACACAAATTATTAGAAATGGGTTAATCAAGATGTGAGAGTTAGTCAGTAACTAACTCTCTAGAGAATGGGCCAGGCAGTGTTTAAATGAATACAGTTTGTGTGTTATTATTTCCGGGGCTAAGCTAGCCGTGCAGGAGCCAGGCGAGATGCAAAGCAGGCCTGCCCGCATCTCCTCACTACAAAGTGTGTCACTGTGGGAGCGGGCTTTGAGGTTTTCTATGCCCAGTGTGACAGTCTATTTCCTGCTGTCTGCATATCAACATGTAGCAGCTCCTTCTCCAGCACCATGTTTGCCTGTGTGCTGCCATGATCCCCACCACGAAAATAGACTGAACTTCTGAAACTGTAAGCTGCCACCTCAATTAAATTCCTTTGGATGAGTTGCTATGGTTATGGTGTCTCTTTACAGCAATAGAAACTCTAAGACACCCTGTTTGGAAAAAAAATAAAGTAAAATTGCAGAGCTAGCAATCCAATTTTAGCAGGTAGGTGACTCACTGTGGGTGCTGGGAACCAAATTCAAGTATTAGCTCACAGTTCCAGATTATAGCCCATCATGTTGGGGCCATCACAGAGGTGGGAACTCATAACATCAGATGACACTGCATCCATACTCAAGAAGCGAAGAGCACTGAATGCATGCGTGGAGACATTGAGTCTGCTTGCTCCGTTCTTGCCCAGTTCAGGATCCCGGCACAGGGAATGGTACTACCTGCGGGAGACAAGTCTTTCTACCCTAAAGCAATCAAGATACTCCCGAACAGAAATGCCCATGGAACAACCTGGTCTAAATAACTCCTCATTAAAACTCCACTTCCCAGTTGATCCTAGACTGGGTCAATTTGATCATTAAAACCAGCTATCACAGTATGGCATGCCTGTCACCTCTGTGGAGAATCCAGGCAGGAAGGAGAAACACTGATTTGAGGCCAAACTAAGCTACATAAATAAATAAATAAATAAACAAATAAATAAAATAAAAATAAAATTAAAAAATCCCCTTCTGCAGATGCTGCCGAGAACGTGCTCCCCAGATGTGAGGCTCGAGACTGTGAGAGGGGCCCTTGCAGAAGGCAGAACTAACACAAGCCCAAACAGCCTTTGACCACCTGTCATTCCCAGTGATTTATTCTCCAGGGGTCACTGTGGATGAATTGATTTTAAGATTTATTTATTTTATGTATATGAGTGCTCATTCTGCATGTATGCCTTTATGCCAGAAGAGGGCATCAGATCCCAGTAGAGATGGTTGGGAGCCACCATGTGGTTGCTCAGAATTGAACTCAGGACCTCGGGGAGAGCAGCCAGTGCTCTTGGCCTCTAAGCCATCTCTCCAGTCCAATATGTATTCTTTGATGTACTGTATAATGTGTCCATGCATGCCACTGCATGTGTGTGGAAGTCAAAGGACAACTTGCAGGAACTGGTTCTTTCCTTCCACCATGTGGGGCCTGGGGATCAGAGGTTTTTGTTCTTTTAATTCGGCTCCCTGGAACTCACAAGAACTCCTTGGGTTTGTAAAAACAGAAGTTTTAGACATATGCATTGTATAATGACTATGGCATATTTGTGTACAATGAAAGGTATTTTTTATTTGGTGAGGCAACCTGGCAAAACCTCTCAGCTATCAGACTGTCAGAGATCTTTGAGAAGGATAAGATTTTACTTGAGTTACTGATTTAAAAATGACAGAGAACTTACTTGGTTGGCACCCAGAGCTACTCTTTTGGGTCCTCCATGGTCGCTGAAGGTTGCAGTTGACCTTTGCTGTTTAACGCAGGGCCTATCAGGCTCCAGAAGACCCTGTGGGCTAAGAAATCTGTAGGAAGACAGGCCTACCTTAACCAGGGCAGCTAGGCTGTCGATTCCAGTAATTCTGTCCGTATCTGGAGGTCTTCAGTTTAGGTGAAAGGCAGTTTTCGCCCAATGGTCAGCGTTTGGCTGTCGAAGCAAACTGCAGATGGACGGTGGTCAGTGACGGTTTGTCTTCTGTCTTCTTGGAGGAAACGGAGTGCTTGCTAGGAGCCAACCTGTCTCTTTTTGTTATGAAAAGTTTTTTTAAATAATTAAATACTTAAATATCACATTCCCCAGATCTTTGAGCAGTTGAGGCTGTTTATTAGGTATAGTTGCAGTATAGAATCTGTCTGGAAGGTTGGGTCTGAGCTTGACTGTACTGGCTTTTAACAGGTAAGATCCACAGTCATAAAAAGACAGACAGAAAGAAAAAAAACTGTTTGTAACGTTAAGATTAGTGGCAGAACTGACAATGATAGAGAAGGCATTTTTGTAAGAGAGTTAAAAGTACATACCAGTTTAAAATATGAGATTTATGATTTGTAGTCTGAAATGAGATGTAATGAACAATTATTATATATAGAAAGATTGAACAGGAATTGGGCAATGTGCATGCTTTTGATGGGCCCTATCAAAAGCAAGTCACTATGCAAAACACCTGTAATCAGAGTTAACGAGAGGATTTCAGTGAACACTGGGAGAGGAAGAAAGGCAAGGCATACATAAGAATGGGAGAGCCTGGTCACGTGACCTAGCTCTCAGTCAATCTAGCGATAAAGTCACCCTACCCCAGTGAACATGGCGGCGGCCACGTGTTGTGGGGAAAAAGTTACGATTTTTGAGCTGTAAGGATTTTATGCTTAATGAGAGGGCCCTGAAGGCGTGATCTGCCCTGTTGTTGAGCTGCTATGCTGGACCACAAGCCACAGAGGGGAGCAAAAGGCTGGAACCGGAAAAACTGCACCATGCCACGGCTGGAATGGAAAAGCCAGCAGGAATTTTAAAAGCTGGGGGCCGCCTGCCATGGGCGGTTGCTATCCAGAGCCTGAATTGTGAAAACCCACGCAAACAGACAATTTTCCCCTAAGTTATATTGAGGCCATTTTTTGAAGAAAGACGGATAAGTGTGGAGGATTTTAAGTAAGGCATATTTAGGCTGGGACAACTTGCTTTCCCAGGTCAAGAGCGTGAAAAAACCCGCAAAAACCGTGGTACCTCAAGCCACGGCTCCCCGTTTAGGCGAGATGCAGATGGATCAAACATCCAGACGATGTGGCCAGGCGTCCAAGGTCCACATGTGGGATGCTATGGGCCTAACTGATTCTGGGCAAATTGCTCAGAAAGTAGAGGCCGAGGGTTGAACCATATCAGCCGACCATGAGAATGGTGGGAAGGAAGAAAAGGAATGAAAAAAAAGAGAAAGAGAAAGAACTGGAGACCCTGGGCCCCCAGGTGCGGGAACACTGGGAGCTGGCCGTTAGCCAAGTCATCCCAGGCATGGGCTTAACAGAGGATGCAAGCCATAACTGAATGCCAGCGAAGGGACGGAGAAGTCCCCTGGCCCTAGAAACAGCGGAGTTGCCGTGAGCTCAGCCATCAATTCCCGTGTCAAAAGGGCCGGTTAAGCTGGTCAAAATGAGGAAACTCACGATTAGAAGCCGGTGTTGTTTGTAGGAGCCATGGCCAGGCAGATAGAACATGTCGGTCATTATTGAGAAGGTCCTCGTTCCTGATTCAGTCCCGGAAGTTGAAGCTCAGAGTCCCGGATGATGGAACCTGAAGCCGGGACCCGGCCCTCGGGGCGGGTGAATCTGTCGAGTCCACGGCACCAATTTTGTTCTTAAAAAAAATTATATAATTCTGGGGTAACCACAGCCACTAGTCCAGGCAGAGCTGGCGTGTGGAGTAGGCGGATAAAAGGCGTACAGGACATAGTAAGTAGACATAAGGCTAAACATAAAGATAAACATTTATTACTTAAAGAAGAGGGAGAGAAAGAAAGGCAGAAATAGAAAAAGGAAGAGGAAAAGGAAAACACGTGTGCACACGCCCAGAGAGGAAACAGAAGGAAGGAGTTAAGATGGCGACCAGAGGTCAGAAGTTGCTGGGAGTGGGCGTGGCTTGCCCCTTAAAGGGACCAGACCAAAAGAAGAACAGATGTCAAGCTTGTTTTCCACATGCATTTACCCATTGAGCTAGCTTGATGGTCCTCGTCTGCACCTTTTAGAATGTTTTAATCACATGAGTACATTAGCTATATTAGCTACTTGCTTGCTGGTTTTTTTTTTTTTTTTAGTGGTTTTTTTTTTTTTTTCTCTTTCCTTCCCCGAGACATGGTTTCTCTGTAGCTTTAGAGCCTGTCCTGGAACTAGCTCTTATAGACCAGGCTGGCCTCAAACTCACAGAGATCTGCTTGCCTCTGCCTCCTGCCTGGCTAGCTATTTGTTAAATAAACACCATTTAAAAAATACTGAGTCCTGGGATTGGGGGAGAAGGGGTATCTTAGTGGTTGAGAGCACTGGTTGCTCTTCCAGAGGACTTGGGTTTTGTTGGGGACTGTGGACCCCCAGACCCTGAATTTCCTGTGACCCCCTGCCTGCTGGAGTAAACACTTTGTTTCCCTATGCTTGCAGCTGCTCTGAGCAAACAACTTGTTTTGCAGCTGCTCTGAGCATGAGACCTTCAGGAGTTCCTAATGGCAGGGGAGTGGTTTCTGGTGGGCTTGCAGCTGAGCATCAGGGCGTGGCCATTAGTCAAGGCTATCTAAGCTGCCCTGGACCACAATAAAGGGGGCACTCTTGGCATTACCCATGTCTCTGTGTGTTTCAATCTCTAGGCCCCTGCCTGACTCACGAACTGAACCATAGCGCTTAGAGCAGGCGTTGCGCTACAGCGTTTTATTACCAGCACCGACATGGTGGCCTCCAAAAGTACCAGGCACACATATGGTGAACAGACTTATATGCAGGCAAAACACTTATACATACAAATAATAAAATAACTAAAAACAAGCAAGTGAAACAAAATACTGAATCTCACCATATCCTCTACAGTGTTGGTAAAGTATTCCCCAAAGACCCCGTGTTAGAAGCCTGATCCTGAAGGTGGCGCTGTTAGGAGATGATGGAACTTTTATGTGCTGGGTCCTAGCAGGAGGTCTTTCCCTAACTGGGGGCATGTCCTTGAAAGGGGATCTTGAAGTCCCAGCAGAGGCAGGTGGATCTCTGAGTTTGAGATCAGCCTGGTCTACAAAGTAAGTTCTGGGGTTGCTGGGGCTACACAGTGAAACCCTGTCTTGAAACGCCTGGAGGGGGGGGGGGTCTGGGACCTGCTCTCTCTTTTCCCTCTTTGCTTCTTCTCACAAGGCGAATGAATGGCTCTATTCTCTCGTGCACTCTCACCTCCATGCCTGGCTTCTTCAGAGGCCAAGGCCGTGAGGACTCGATCACGACCTGCATTCTTCAGAGTCACGAGCCAAGGCAAATCGTTCCTCTTTGTAAGTCAATCATCTCATGTGTTTCTCCACAATGATTAACATAGAAACACCTACAATTACGGTTTGAATTTTAGATGTTTCCCACTTTGGAAACATAAAAGTGATGGCATAGTTTTGGGAGATTGTGCAAGGGTCCAGGCTGGTGGCGGGGGGTCAATGGGGGCAGACTGACCTCTGAGGGGTATCGACTGAACCTGCTTGTAGCCTCTACAGGGCGTGGATCTTCCAATCTCAGTTACTGTGATCAAGATCCTCCCTCCACCGGCAAGCCTGGTATCCATGCCCCATGTGATTTTAGGGCCTGTCGAGTAGACAATGTCAACCGCCACCTGGGTCTCACTAACCCAGGAGGATTTCATCCCCTCCAGCACGGAGAGCCCTGTCTGCCACAGCAAGCTGAAATCCTCTGAAACGCTGAACCCAAAGGAAACTCTCCCTTAAGTGGTTTCTGTTGCTGAGCACGGTGGTGCACACCTTTAGTCCTGGTACTGTGGAGGCAGAGGCAAGTGGATCTCTGTGAGATCAAGGCTGGCCTGGTCTACTGAGCGAGTTCCAGGACAGACAGACAGACCCTGTCTCAAAAAAAAGTCATTTTTTATCATGTATTTTAATCACAGAAATAACAACACAAAACATTAACAAGCACACCAGAATAGCCAGTACCTTTTAAAGAGACCAAGTATGATAATGTTGGCCAAGCTGGCCCTAACCGCCGGAGCTCCAAGCTCCTCCTGCCTCAGCCTTGGGGCAACTGGGACCACCCATGTCGATCCTCACACCTGGGTCAAAATGCCTGGCGTTCTGAAAGCTCCTCTGAGGACTGGTGCATAGTGAGGACTAAAGAAATCACTGTCCTAGCAGGAGGCAGGGAAGGAAATGAATTGGCAAATAGCTGTCTGGAAGGCAGCCAACATCCTAGCCTCCTCCTTCCTCCCTCCCGTTGGAAACAGTGTGAACCTTAGAGAGATAATAATGTAACAAGACCGACTGAGCGAGCGTGGCCCTCCACTCCCATCCTCCTGACCAAGGAGCCTTGAGCGCCTATCGGTAGCCTCTCTAGGTGAGACTTGGCTGCATTTTACACATGCTCTGTTAAAGCAATATTCATTTTCTATTTTCATTTTTTTTTTGGTGTTTTGAGAGAAGGTCTTGTTATGAGGTCCAGGCTAGCCCCAAATTCCCTTTCTAGCCCAGGCTGGCCCTGAATCTTTTTGCCTCAGCCTCAGTTTGGGATACAAGCACCTGCCACACATGTGGGCCTAAAACAATACTATCAGGCAGCCTGAGTATATATTTGTTTTCTATCAAGTCACCCTGCTCTCCCACCAGCTCTGGCACTGCAGGGTAGGTGTGGTACACCCTGTCCACACGCTGGAGCTGCTGGATTTGGGGCTCACTCAGGAACTCACACTGTGACGCCTCCTCCTCACTTTGCACACCAGCTGTTTCGGCATCAGCTCTGTGCTACAGACATTTCCCTGTTTAATTCACCCATTTTTTTCCTTGAAATTCTATTTTAGAACAACTAAAATAAAGAGATTATCTTCTTGTGTGATTTTAGCAGAATTTTTTAATGTGTGCATGTGTGTACCTGTGTGTGTTGCATGCATGACATGTCCCAGAAGCCAGAAGAGGGTGGATCACCCAAAACCCCAAAACCAGAGTTATAGGCTGTAGTGAGTCACAGGACATAGGTGCTGGGAACTAAATTCTGGTTCTCTGCAAGAGAAAGCACACTTAACCTCTGACCCATCCCCATTTAAACATTTGTTTATTTATTTATTTGAGGGTGCATGTGGGGAGGCACCTGTGTGGAGGGCAGAGGATATCTTGTGGGGGGCAATGTTTTTCCTCCCCCAGATGGGTACCAGGAACTGAGCTGAGGGCATTAGAGTTCAGGCAAACCATTGCTTACTGATCCATCTCACTGGCCCAAGAGTTTTATAAACCCCTTTTGTTGTTTTTGTTTGTTTGTTTTTTTATAAGTCATGATTTCAGCTCAGCGTTGGTGGTGGCACACACCTTTAATGCAACACTCTGGAGACAGAGGTAGGCGGCTCTCTGAGGTCAAGGCCAGCCTGATTTACCGAGTGAACTCTAGGACAACCAGGGCTGCGCAGAGAAACCCTGTCTCGCTAAACACCAACAAAAACAAAAACAAAGATTATAATTTCAGGTTGTGGGAGAAGACACGAGGAAGACAAACGGTGCAGTGGGAAGGCTGAGTAAAGTCTGAACCCTGCAGGCTAGAGAGATGGCTCACCAGCCAAGAGCACTCCCCGGTGCTCCCGCAGGAGACCCGAGTGCCATCCAGGACCTGCACGGTGATTTATAGTAGCCTGTATCGGCAGCTCTAGGGACTCACATGCCCATTATGGCTCCCAAAGGCCCCTGAATGCAAATGATTCACTTATATTCCTGCAGGTACACAGATACATAATTTAAAAAAAAAATCTCAAAATAACTATGAAGCCCCGCTGACCCTTTACACCCCTGAAAATCTTCTGGGATGAAGGAAACCCAGAAAAGCTTCATCATGGGGGCTGGAGAGATGGCTCAGCGGTTAAGAGCATTGCCTGCTCTTCCAAAGGTCCTGAGTTCAATTCCCAGCAACCACATGGTGGTTCACAACCATCTGTAATGAAGTCTGGTGCCCTCTTCTGGCCTTCAGGCATACATGCAGAAAGAACATTGTATACATAATAAAAAGATAAATATTTTTTAAAAAAGCTTCATCATGTTTGTGCCCTGTCTCCTAAGCTTGCAACATGATTTGTCTTCATTTATCTCATATCTGTCAAAATCTCTACACAGTGTCCTTGATTGCATCCCAGGGCAGGGAGACTGGGCTAGGCAATCAGGGAGACTCTGCCCCTGTGCTAACAGGCTGTTTTCTTTCTGCCTGTCTTTCTGTCTGGAGAATTTGCCTGCGTCCCTTTTTCTCAGTGTGTCCCGTACCATCCTATGAGCCGCATCGCTGTGTGGTGTTGTGGGGGTGCAGGATGAGTTTGCGCTGTTACATAACCAACCTGAAGCATCATTGGGCACCACACCCAGCACCTGTCGCCCACCTCGTTCTCACACGGTGACATTTCCCCAAATTGGTTTGTGACATTTGACTTGCTTTTTACATCCCTTTAAAGCCTTTCCTTTTTTGGGTAAATAACTCCTGTTAAAAGATCTGCAAGGAATTCTCTTCAGGATCCACAGAGAGAAGAGAGCTTTATTTCCCCTTCATTGCTTGTTTGTCATTGTCTAAGGGCAGCCTAAAGTAGTTCAAACTTCTGGGAGCCCTGCAGGAATCTGAATCCAACCATGCTGTCATTCCAGGGTCGTTTGAAGCCACTGACTCTGGCTGTGGGCACTCCCTCCATATTCCCACTCCGTGGGCAATACTCTAGGTTCTTAACTGCTAACTTTTCATCAGTATACTGCGCCAGGCATGTGTCTCAGGTCAGGAGGTGAGGAAGGAAGCTGACCATCTTGGCAACTGACCACCTTTATCCTACTCAGGGCCCCTCTCTCAGTAACTGTCTGCCTATCAGGGCATCTCTCTAACTCCTAGTCCCTCATGCCAAGGCCACCAATGCGCAGAAGCAGAGGACATCAGGTGTGGTCCTTTACCTTTCACCTAGTCCCTTGAGACAGGGTCTCTGACTGAATCTGGAGTGAGGCTGGCAGCCAGCAAGCCCTGGCGACTCTGTCCCTTACAACGCCGCAGTTATAGGCTTGGCTGTAGCCACATCCACCTTTTACCTGGGTGCTCAGAATTCGAACTCAGGTCCTCATGCCTTGCACAGCCGTTCTCTTAGCCACTGAGCTGATATGATAAAATATGTACTATATTATATAATAAAATATAGAATACATAGTATAAAATGTATAATATATAACACAATGCATTATTAGATGAGCTGTTTCTATTTAGCCTGTTTTTGAGGCTGGATCTCATGTATTCCAGGTTTACCTCAAACTGTAGTCAAGAATGACATGGAGCTTTTGATTCTGCTGCCCTCACCTCTCATGAGGGTTTGGAATTACAGGCATGTACCACCATCAAGGTTTATAACCTGAAGGGGATCTAACCAAAGAGTTTTGCGCTGGCCAGGCAAACACCCTATCAGCTGATGTACACCCCAAGCCCCTGGAAATGCTATTTGCTCCCCCTCCTTTTTTTTGTTCTTGAGACAGTTTTGGAAATGTTATTTGCAAACTAAAACATACAAGATATGTTCAAAATATCTAGTATTTGATACTTCAGGTTTTTTTTTTTATGTTCAGTGACCACTGAACCGTTCTGTGAAATGATTTTTCAAAGCTTTCAGCACTGCCCACATCTCTGCCCTGGAATTGTGGACTTCACTCGTAAACTCGCTTTGGCCAACTCTGGCCTGGCCTGAACTTAACCCTGTTTTGACTTTTGACTCTTGGACCCAAACATTTCACCTCCCTTTTCAAAAATTTGCAGAATGTTTGCTTGCCTTTTAAGATCATTATGCCCCATTTGCCTTTTAAAGATTAGTTTGGGAGGCGAGGCAGCTGCGCTGTGCACTGAGCTGGCTGGAGATTAGGACTGGGCACCGGGCCTCGTTTTAGCTCCCGGGCCCCAGGGCAAGTGCACAGCGGCCAGAGGGTTTAAAAACACCAGGAACCAAAAACATCAATTGCTCCCTCAATCCCTGTGACAACTGAGTCTAAAGGTTGTCTCACCACAGCATTTTCTGCCAACCAGGGAGATGCTGCCCCAGATCTGACGACTGAGAAGGAGCATTGAAGCCACTTGGTGGCTACACCTTTAATTCCAGCACAGAGGCAGGTGGATCTTTGTGAGTTCAGGCCAAGTCTGGTCTACGCAGTGAGTTTCAGGCTGGCTGGTGCCACAGAGTGAGAAACCCCATCTCAGAAAAAAAAAGAAAAGAAAATCCATGGTATTGTTCTTTAAAAGATAATATGTTGGGGTGCCCCGAGCAGCCTGCGAGGCTGCCGCCACAACGGGTGCAGGTTCCACGCGGCGAATGGCAGAGCTGGCGGGTGGAGTTGGTGGATAAAAGGCGTATAGGACATAATAAATAGATGTAAGAATAAACATAAAGCTAAATATTTATTACTTAAAGAAGAGGGAGACAGAGAGACATGGAGAGAAACATAGAGAGAAACAGAGACATGTGTGCACACGCCAAGAGACGGGGGACAGAAAGAGAAAGAGTTAAGATGGCGGCGAGGGAGGTCAGAAGTGGCTGGGAGTGGGTGTGGTTAGCTCTTAAAGGGACCAGACCCAAAGGAATAACACATGGAGTAACTGGATTTGAAGGTTTACAAGGTAACACAAGTCACAAACAATTAGCATTAAGTTATAAATGCTTATTGATACTTACTTTCACACAAAATACTGGATTTTTATTTTTGTTTTTAGAGGCAGGGTTTCTCTGTGTGGCTTTGGAGCCTGTCCTGGAACTTGCTTTGTAGCCCAGGGTGACCTCGAACTCACAGACATCTATCTGCCTCTGCCTCCCAAGCGCTGGAATTAAAGGCGTGCGCCACCACTGTCCAGCTTGGATGTGGCTTTTTAAAGAGGCAAGAAACACTTCCCATTTAAATGACGACTTCAAACACCAGGAAGACTGCAGCAGTACGTCTAACTTTGCCTAGAAAAAAACTGGAACCCGAACCCAAGCAACATCCACATACCTAATTCCACCTACTCATGAGGGAGGTTACTTTGTTTGACCTCCATATAATCACTAAGGAACTAGAGAATTCGAAAGGACTAAATGATTTGGATGGGGGGGGGGAATAAAAGAAAAATAAAAGTAGAGGAAAACTACATCTTAAGAAACTTAAGAGACAGGGCCTGGAGAGATGGTGCAGTGGTTAAGGGCACTGTCTCTTCTAGGGGTTCTGAGTTCAATTCCCAGCACCTACACGGCAGCTCACAACCGTCTATAATGGGATCCAATGGCCTCTTCTGGTGTGCGAAGGGTCGGTGTGCAAAGAGACATGCAGACAAAGTGCAAGGCACACACATTTGTTGATTGAAATAAATGATACAAAATAAACTGGTGGTGCCGACGGTATCAGAAGAGTTGGGGGGTCTCCATCTTTCAAAGGATATTTTCTCAGGGGACTCATTTTCCAACAGTAAGGAAAGGGAGAGGGGGAAGGCGGATGACAGACAGGCTTTGTGCCGATAACTGTTAACAGCTGGAACATGAGTGGGGGGGGCAGGGGGGCGGGGGGGGCGGGGGAGGATGTTATGTATTGAATTTTTCCGTAATTATAAAGTAAAAATGACTGCTTTGGACCTACTTCTAGGTTTCAAGACGCTTTCTTAAAAGAATTGTTAGCATCGCCAGTGACTTACCGTACCTAATTAATCATTAATACTTCCACTGTTTTCCAGTGCCTGAGAGAAGGGTCTCCCTTCTGGGAACCCCACCTCTCCCCACCTCAGCTCACCAACAGAGCCCCCACTGACCCCACGCAGCCACCAGCACACACACCCCTTTCCCGAATGTTTTCCTTGCTCCCCAGGCCATTTTGCCTGAGTTACAAGCAGGTGTTTTACCCTTGAGAGGCAGCCCGTCCTTCTCCAAACCACCTTACTTGAAAGGGGAGGAGAAACAGCAGCTTCCACTAGAGGGCCCCCTCATCCTCCTCAGCCAACAACACCCACCTCCCCTCAGCTTTGCTGAGCCGGTCTTCCACTTTGCCGTGCTGGATTTTAAAGAGAGGTCTGGGGGCTTCTCTAGCTTCAATTAAGAAGACTATTTTGGTGGATGAACTAATTGCGTCGACACAGTTCTCTCCGTTGTAATCTCCACAAGAGATGGGCAGCTGTCGCTCGAAAGCACGGGTAAAATCTGTCCTTTGGCCAGAGACATTGGCCACCTGCAGTCTGGATTGGCCTCAGGGCTTCAAACCCAGCTGCTATGGGTACAGCGGAGGACCAGTGCCCTGGCAGAAGGGTATGCCGAACCAGCTCCAGGCAACTGTGTTCTGGGGGGCAGTGAATCCCAACACCATCAGCTCCTCTGGTTTTTCAAGAAAAGCCAAGAATCTTGCCTGGGTTCTTCCTGGGTCAAATGTTTGTGTTCATTCTACAAAAGGAAAACCGTTATATCTGTTGTTGGTGATTGCTTCATCTTTTTGCTCTTTTTTTTAAAAATTTATTATGTATACAATATTCTGTCTGTGTGTATGCCTGAAGGCCAGAAGAGGGCACCAGACCTCATTACAGATGGTTGTGAGTCACCATGTGATTGCTGGGAATCGAACTCAGGACCTTTGGAAGAGCAGGCAATGCTCTTAACCGCTGAGCCATCTCTCCAGCCCTCATCTTTTTACTTTTGACTTCCTCTCTGATAGTGTTGTTGGACTCTAGTGTCCAACCCGAGAAGGAGTTGCCCCCAGAGACCACCTCATACACCACAGTCGATGCAAAAGCATGAGGATTTTATTAATTCTGTCATGACAGGGTCCCTCAGCATTTGGGAAGCTAAGAGACCCCGACTAGCTGGTACAGTCAGCTTTTAAAGGAGAAGGCCCCATAGAAACAAGAGGGGTTGTTCCTTGACCATTATGATTGGCTTATTCGAAAAGGACTAATACCAATAATTGACTGGAGAACTATTATCATATCAGATGAGGTAAGAGGTCATTTTGATCCCGTTTCCCAGGGGACTGAGTCAAAACATATGTGTATGGGTAATTGTTCAGGAACTGAGTACGTGCATGTGTACCTGTTAGGTCCTTGGTTCCCAGGGGAGGAGGGGAAGCATTGAGGCACAGAGGCTGAGAGGGTTTGAAATTGTCAGAAATGGCTTCAGAATTGTCTAAAATCTTACAGTGTCACTTTCCTTCCGGGAGTGGGCAACACAGGTACAGGTATTCCTAGAATCAAATAAAGGGTAGTTGAGTTGGGGTACATTTTGTTTGTGTTTAACTTTTTATTCATGTATCTCTGTGTGTATATGTGCACATGTGTAGCACGAATTCTAATTGCTCTTAATAATAAAAAAACCCGGAGTCAGCTATCGGGGTGAAGGCTGAAGGATCAGAGAAGCAGAGCAACGAACCCCTAGAGAGTTCTTACCTCTACCAATGCTCAGACCGAAGGGGCTCTCCTCTCTCTATGAATCCTCAGACTGAATGTTGTCTGTACGAAACCCCAGACTGCCTGCTCAGACTGAATCCTCAGACTGCATCTGAGCTCCTGTCTCCTCCCGCCTTATAGTCCTCTCACTGCCCGGCCATATCGCCCCTGTCTCTGCCTCCTTAGTGCTGGGATTAAAGGCATGTGATCCCAAATGCTGAGAGCACCTTTGTGTGAGCTCTATTTCTCCTTTAGACAGATTCAATCTCATGTAGCCCAGGTTGGCCTTGAACTCACAGAAATGTGTTTGCCTCTGTCTCCCGAGTGCTGGGATTAAAGCATGTGCCACCTCCACCTGGCCTCTATGGCTAACTATTGGCTTAGCTCTGCACTCTGATTTCCACGCCAGCTATTTATTAGATCACAAACAAAATATCACTACGCAGGTGCACAGCTGCCCATGAAGGCCAGAAGAGGGCACCAGACACCCTGGAGCCACAAGCCACACCCACAGGGGTGGTGGAAACCCAACTCTGAGCTCTGAAGAACTACAAGAGCTCTTAACTGCTGAGCCAGGTCTCCAGTCTCTGTGTTTAATGGAACCTGGTTCCACCGTGTTCAGTCATCTACATGATTGACTGACAGACTCCCAGAAACTCTCCGGCTCATGGGGCCAATTCATCTAGAGCTGTGATTTATGATTTACAAGGTCAATTTCCGGTGCCAAGTAAAGGAAGTACACAAATAATGGTATGAAACAAGTTACAAAGTACGGGTGGCCAGAAGCCAGTGTGCAGAAAAATCCAGGGCTTCACAGGAGCGAAGCTGCACCAGAAATGGTGCTACAAAGCTGCTGCATTGGGATATTAGGACAGAAGCTCAGGATTGGCAGATCTTTTCAACTTTTTTTTTTTAATGGGTAGCCCAGGTTGGCCTCAAACTCGTGATCTTCCTGCCTCTGCCTCCTTCAGCAAATCCTACCCGCGTGCGCCACCACAACCGGCCTTTTCAACTTTGAGAGAAGCTTATATGCTTATATGCTTTTGTAAATATCCGGAGTATGAAGAGGTGGCCAATAGTTTGTTATTATATAATTATTATTATATCTATTATTATTATGTTATTATTATAGTTTGTTATATTTGTTAATTATTAGAGAAAATGTTGAGATAATGGCAGATAATTTATAAAAAGTTTATGATTTTTTTGGAATACATCAGTGTCTTTGTTGGGTTTCTATTGCTATGCTAGTGCGCACGATCAGAAGCAACTTGGGAAGGCAGGGACCTGACTTGGCTGCTGCTTCCATTTAACAGTCCATCATCAGAGGAAGTCAGGGCAGGCACTTGGCAGGAACCTGGGGGCAGGCCCTGAAACAGAGACTATGGAAGAAGAAGGCTGTTGGCTCGCACCTCCTGAATTTCTTACCTTGCTTTTTGTTACACAACCCAAGACCATCTGCCCAGGGGTGGCACCACCTACAGTGGTCTGGGTCCTCCTCCATCAACCATCAGTCAAGAAAATGGCCCACAGACATGCCTACAGGCAGCCTGGTTGAGACAGTCTCTCCGTTAAGGTTCTCTCCCCAGAGGACCCTCGTTTGCCTCACGCTGACAGAAAGAACTAACCAGCACAAATGGGATGAGAACAAGACCAGTGTCCGCAAGGCCAACAGCAATCCTGTCTCCATATCTAGTCTCTGGGGCGGATGTTGCCAGCTTCAGCCCAGATGGCTTATTCGCAGGCTGGCTCTGCTCACTGCCTGCGGTTTTTACAGGTTTAGTCTCCTAAGACGGAATCTCAAATTGAAATACTGGCTGGGCTTGAGTTTGTGGTGGGCCTCCTGCCTCAAGCTCCCAAATGCTGGGATTACAGGTGTGAGACAAAGCAAATGGCTTCAATTTTCCCTCCGTGATTCATGACGGGCTCCTGTTTTATTTTTTACTTCTATGAAACATATGAGCGTGGGTGCCCTCCAAGGATAGAAGAAGATGCAAGGTTCCCTGGAGCTGGAGCTACAGGGGGTTAGGAGCTGCCCATTTGATGAGCGTTGGGGAGTGAACTCTGCAAATGGCATTCTTAACTACTGAACCGTCTCTTCTGTGCCAAAAATATTCGATAAGATTTATAAAATAGTTGGGCATGGTAGGGCACACCTTTAATCTCACCAGTCAGGAGGCCGTGGCAGCAGATCTCTATGAGTTTGAGGCTAGCCTGGTCTACATAACAAGTTCCAGGACAGCCAGAACTACATAGAGAGACCTGTCTCAAACAAACAAATAAATATCCAAACAGAGAAATGTAAAACAAGTTAATAGAATTTTAAAAATATATCAATTATGTTAAAATAGAATTATAATAGTAGAGATACAAATGTGTGATGTTAAATAAGAAGACACACGGCAGGGCCCGATAACCACGAAGTCATTAAAGGGATGAAAACTGTTACCTACATCCAGAGATATCCAGACAACAGAACACCCATTAGTGACAAAATGGCGGGCACTGCCGTCACTACTGTGTGCGGCGTGTATGTCGCCATGCTTGGTATCTTTCTACAAATACAAATTTAGCCACCCGGCGTGTCAGTCACGAGACACCACAGCAGCCCTTCACTTAGCCCCACTGGCCTTCTCTCGGTTTAGCAGCTTCTTACAGAGTACCTACAAGCCAAAGCCTTCAACTGTGTTCTAGGTTGCCAATGCCAAAGCAGGCACAAACTTACCTGTGTTTTATTGGTCTTGGTTTTGGTTTTCAGAGCTGGAGATCAAACCTAGGGCCTCATACATGCTAGGCAAGCACTCCAACACAAAGCTACACCTCCAACCTATGGAATTTATGCATTGTGAATATGTGCACAGAGGTTGTGGATTACAATAGCAGCCTCACACATATGCTTTCAGGAGGGCCTGGTGTGGTAGACAGAGAAAGGGAGTTGCAGTGTTTGGGGGTTGGTTGGGAAAGAGACAGGGGATGTGGCACAGGAGTGAAGGACTCTGTGTTCATTTCCACACAGAACTGAGGAGGAACGGAGAAGGTAGCCACATGGACGAGTGCTCAGGAGTGGCACAAGTGTAAGTTCACGAAGAAGAGACTCGGGAGAGGTCACCAGAGGGGAGGGGGAGGGGCTGCTTGTTGGTTCCCGGCCACCCAGCTAGCTTAGACCCAAAATAATCACACAGAAACTGTATTATTTAAATCACTGCTTGGCCCATTAGCTCTAGCTTCTTATTGACTAACTCTTACATCTTAGTTTAACCCATTTCTAGTAATCTGTGTACACCACGAGACTGTGGTTTACGGGCTAAAGTTCCCAGTGTCTGTCTCCAGAGGCTCCATGGCTTCTCCCTGACTCCATCCTTCTTCCTCCTGGCATTCAGCTTAGTTTTTCCTGTCTAGTTCTGTTCTGGACTTGCCATAGGTTCAAAGCAGTTCTTTATTCATTAACCAATAAAAGCAACACACAGACAGAAGGACCTCCCACACCATTACCCCTTTTCTGTTTAAACAAAAAGGAAGGCTTTAACTTTAACATAGTAAAAATTATACATAACAAAACAGGTATCGAGCAAGAATGATAGTTGCAATATTTATATATACTTTATCATAACTAAGGAAAACTATAACTATAAATTCTTCAACTCCATCAAAGACACTAGAAGAATATAATATTACCTAAGTAAACAGGAAGTACATTGTAAGCAACTTCCAAAACTCTAGTATTGACAGAAACATCTTGTTTCCTGGACAGTCACCCAAAGTTCTTCTGCAATGTTGGGGAATCCATCTTCAGACTACAGGCCCGTAGTATCCAGCAGACTTTTCCATGAAGAAGGAAATTTCAAAGACAGGTCTGCCTATATTGGCACTTTGTCAGTCACTTTCTTCTGTGTCCTGCAGAATGTCTTACAGACTCTTTTATGAAGCAGGAACCCTGAAGGAACATCTCATCTTTAGTCAAGTTCAGCAGTCATTTTTCTGTGGGTCCTGCAAGTCCAGTTCAGCAGTCCAGGCAAGAGCAGTTTTTTGCCCAAATGGCTAGTCAACTCCATAAGGAGTCTCTTCGATGCCCATCTTCCTCTTGAAGTAACTAGTACTGCCAGGAGCAGACATGTCTCACTGTTATGAAAAGTCTTAAGTTCTTAAACATTTTAAATGCCATATTCTGAAGGTCTCTGAAAGATTTGAAGAGAATACCTATGCAACTGAAATACTTCTCTGTACATCTAGAAAATCTAACTAACATGACTACAAGCTTGACTATTATAGATGACTCTTTATTTACTTATAATTCTTAATTACACATTACATTTTTAAATGAGCTGCACAATCACACACAATACCTTAATCAAGAGGAGAAATGTATACACACAGTATAACAAAATTGGCCTTAAATTTGTATCAATAAACCAAGATCCATACCAATGCAAAGTATCCATCTCTATAGCATATCCCCCTTTAAATGTAAACAAACATTTACAGACAATATTTGAGAATATGGGCACAGTTCTGTCCAAACTTCTTTCTGCTGTTTATTGGGCAAAGTATTTTGGGGGGTGTATTCACAGTGACCTTCAGGGTGTCTTGTTCCTCAAACCACACTAATCTGGAAGCAATCTACAATATCTTGTCCACTGTGGAAACAAGAGAAGAACCTCTTTTCCAAAGCAACATATCCTTAGACCCAAATTTGAAAGTCATGATACCTTTATAATATACATGCTGGTTTAGCTTAGCATCTCATACAATAAAATGTCTCTCTGTACTTAGCTCATTCACAGTTAAAAAAATTCAAAGATAACACAATAGTATACATAATCCAGACTCTGTGAATTTTCCATTTTTTACATGACTTATTTTTATTTACTTCTTTTAATCTATGACTGTCTGTACTCTGTCTCTTTAAAGACTTTACCCTTTTTAAAAAACCATATATTTCTTTTTATAATTCTCTATATTCCTTTTCTTCTCTCTCCCAAACCTACATACATTTATCCAACAGTGTGATCCATTTATAGGTCTTTTGTTTTTTAAATCTTGATTTGTCTTTACTGCATATCTGAAATTATTTACTGTCCAGAAGCGCTTCTTAGAATGCTAAGCATGTTTTAAAAACTTTAACTGTGCCTTTGCTAGGAGAAATATGGCACTGCCTGCTTGCCCAGCCCAGTCCAGCATGGTGGAGCCAATCGCTACCTCTGAGAGCCACCATGCACACTGCCCCACTTCCAGGCACACAGCCTGTCCAAGTTGCCATCAAGCAAGCTGCAGTATGCTGCTCACAAACCCTATCCAAATATTCGGTCTCCTGGAAGAGTCAGAGTTCACGATGGCAGCACAGCCCAGAAAGCCAACATTTCAAAATGGAGCGGCTTTTTTTCCTGCTATGGCTGAATCAGGAAAACCTCTCTTAAAGGGTCTGCAGCACACTGCCAGCAAACAGCAAGAAGCTGTGTTAAATTCTGTATTTTTGTGTCTAGAATTAAGCTCTCTCAGGTTTTTAAGTGCACTTTAGTTTGCCACGTTGGTGTCAATCTGTAGTAGGAAGGGCTGCTTGTTGGTTCCCGGCTGCCCGACAAGCTTAGACCAGAAATAATCACACAGAAATTGTGTTATTGAAATCACTGCTTGGCCCATTAGCTCTAGCTTCTTACTGTTTAACTCTTATATCTTAGTTTAACCTATTTCTAGTAATCTGTGTATTGCCATGAGCTGTGTTGGCTAAAGTTCCCAGTGTCTGTCTCCAGAGGCTCCATGGCTTCTCCCTGACTCCGCCTTTCTTCCTCCCAGCATTCAAGCTTAGTTTTTCCCGCCTAGTTCTGTTTTGCCCTTGCCATAGGCTCAAAGCAGTTATTTATTCATTAACCAATAAAAGCAACACATAGACAGAAGGACCTCCCACACCACCAGAGGTGTGGGGGTGATCTGAGCATCTGACACCAACAGTGACAGAGGAAGTGTGTGGGAGAGGTGCCAAAGAGAAGCTTACCCATGTCTCTTTCTTGAAACAGTAAAGCAGACTTGAGCCAGCAAGTCATTGCCACAAGGGGATTGGTACAGCAGGGTGCTGCATTGGGAGCAGGGATGGTGCCAACTCCAGATACAAGAAGCAGAGCTGGCCATGTGTTGCTAAAGAATAGGAGTCGGTGAACTGAAAATGATGGAGAGAAAGCCTCGGGTGTGTTGCTCAGGTTCCCATCACTGTGCAGAACACCTGAGAGAACCACTTCACAAAGAGGAGAGGGTTATTGTGGGCCACAGCTTCGGGGGGTTTGTTCATGCCTGGCCTACTGTATGGGGGACTGTAGCAAGGCAACCTGTTAAGGCGAGGCATGTGGCCACTTCATGGTGGCTGGGAAGCAAAGAGGAAGAGGAGCTAGGATACCAATATCCCCTTTGAGGACACCCACCCAGGACTTAATTCTCCAATTAAACCAGTCCCCTAAAGGGTCCACCACTCACCTCCCATGCTGGCTAGTTTATTGTCAATGTGACACAAACCAGGGTCATCTGGGAAGAGAGAACCTCAGCTGAGAAGAATGCCTCCATCAGATTGGCTTGTAAGCACATCTATGGTGCATTTTCTTGATCAGTGATGGATGTGGGAGGGTCATTCCACTGTGGGTGCTGAGTCTGTGGTCCTGAGTGCTGTGAAAAAATAAAAAATTCTGGCTGGGTGGTGGTGGCGCACGCCTTTAATCCCAGCACTCGGGAGGCAGAGGCAGGCAGATCTTTGTGAGTTTGAGGCCAGCCTGGTCTACAAGAGCTAGTTCCAGGACAGGCTCCAAAACTACAGAGAAACCCTGTCTCGAAAAACAAACAAACAAATAAATAAATAAATTCAGGCTGAGCAAGCCAGTAAACAACATGCTTCCACAGCCTCTGTATCAAGTCCTGCCCTACCTTTGCTGAGAGTTGCAGGACGAAATGAACCCTTTCCCCACGAGCAGCTTTTGGTATGGTGTTTATCACAGCTATTGTTAAAAATAATTGGAACGAACCAGAGTTCTAACTCGAAAGATGTCCCCAGTCTGCTTTTTGGTCCTGTGTCACACCTGCTTGGAAACACGCGGAGCTCCCACGGGCTAGGAGGTGACTGGGGGTTTGGCCAATCTAGAGAAATCTCAGATCACCACTGAGCCTCTCTGGCTAGGGGAAGAAGGGAGGTTATTGTGTGGAGGCCCCGGTGCCCCTGGCTCCAAGTGTCTGGTCTTCAGGAACTCTGCTCAGCTGTGTAGAGCAGAGGGGCAGACCCTCAGCGGGGACACACCGGGAGGTGGCTCTGGTGCCCTGCCTGGTGCTGGAGACAGAGTTGCATGCATGCGGCTTTCAAAAACGCAAGGCGAACGCCGCTCCGGAGCCCCCTCCATCCTTTTAGCTCCCTTTCCCTAATGAGGCGCGCACATGGGCCCGGGGTGGGCGGGGAGGCAACTCATCGAAGTGACATTATCCGTCTCCTCCTCCTCCACCACCGTCCTTCCGGGAACGACAAGAAGTGATACTGCCTGATGACAGAGTGTGGGCCACTGCAGTAGCAGCCGTTTCATAAACAAGCTGACTTTGGTCTGGTGGAGAGAGAGAAAAGGACTCCAAAAGGCGATGTGTGGTTCTCAGCTTAATGACCTTCTTTTGGCCTCTCCTGGTGTTCAGTGATGGAGAGTCGCCTGGAGGGGGCGCCTGTTGCGGCGAGTGGCCCTGAGACGGATGAAGGTGTCAGTGGGTCCACACTGGGAGTGGCTCAGGGAAAGAAGAGGCGAAGGGAAGCCGAAAGAGCCTCTTCTTGGTCCAGTGACGTTTCCTTGTGAAACAGGAGCCCGACCCACTCCTGCTGGAGGAGCCCAGGTCTGGCCCGTTGCTTAGCAATGTAACTTGATGTTGCTAAAATCCACCCAGGTGAAAATCTGCCATCAAAGGCAGGCGGTACAAAGTAAATGAATTCTGCCTGCATATCATCGTTGAAATGCTTAAGTGGAGGGGAAGGTAGTCTCGCTGCTAAAAGCAGAAAAGAACCGAATATTCCTTTGTGAGAGGAAGTGGCTCTGTTGGGACCTTTATGCTTGGTCCAAGTCTGTTATTAATTTATTCAAGATAGCCAAAGCAGTTAGGGTGGGTTTCCCATGCATTAAGTCTCTGCAGAGACTTAAGAAGTCACGGTATGAGTCATAGAGGCGCCACCCCAGAATTTTCTTTAGCTGAAACTCCCCGTCCACACGTCTGCAGTGTGTCTAAATTGTCTCCCGTGGCTGTTTCACTGTTTCTATTGTTGCTGCTCTTTCCTACCCCAAAGGAAGGGGAAAGTCAGCCATGGTGGAACGACGGGGTTTCTAGATGAGAGAGGGTGAACAAATTGAGACTTAAACCTGCAATCACGTCCCAGAGGTTCTGACAAGAGCAAACAGAAAAACGTGAGAAGAGATGCGTCAATTCTGGTATTCTAGCTCTCAAGCAAAATTTAACAAGCTTTGCCTTCCCAGGGGAATTAAACTGGGCAATGAGACTGCAATCTTATTAAAATTTGAACAGCCAATAATAACCTATGGTTTGCTCTCTATTAATTTCCAGATAAATGCGGTAAGGAAATGAGCGCACAGGTGTCTTTTTCTTCATTTTTGGACACCATACTTCCAGCTTCCGCATGTACCGCGTGTGTAAGGAAAAACCATTTCATGACATTAACTCTGTGCATGCCTCCCCTCTTTAAAAGGGCGGGCCTGTCGGTTTGGGTAATGTACTTCACCAGAAGGCCAGCAGAGGGAGCTCAAGCTTGCTGCCTGAAGAAGCCAAACACAAAAGGGCTTGGACAGGAAGATTTCTTGGGGGCCTGGAGGCTGGAAAGGACACACATCTCACACACACACACACACACACACACACACACACACACACGGACGCACGCGCGAGCGCGCGCGCGCACACACACACACACACACACACACACACACTGACGGACGGACGGACGGACAAACGGACGGACGGGGCACGACGACACTAAGATACTGAGAACCTGAGGTTCACTAGTCGGAACTGGAGGATGGCAGGCCCAGTGCTCAGGGTGGAATTCCAAATTCTTGACTTTTTAAAGGTGTAGTTTGCTGTTGCCTCTCAATTTGTCCTGCTCCCTGGGGTTCTTAAGCAATGGCCAGTTACAACCCATGGGACCATGAATGAAGTGTGTGGAGGTGTACACCCACGAGGAGGGTGGTGAGTGAAATCAGCCCCTATTAATCATGTGCACAGAGGCCAAGAGAGGACAGTGGATATAGGCTAGCATACAGGCCTGCCTACCTGAGCTCCGTTCCTGGATCCATGAGAGAGTGGCCTCTAACCTCCACACCTGTGCGCCTGCACACGCGCACTGTGTATACATATATGTATATATACGCACACATATATGTAAATTCTGGGGCTGGGTGAGATCACTCTTCAGGCAAAAGTGCTTGCTACCAAGCCTGACAACTTGAGTTTGACATTCTGAACCCACAGGGAGAGAACTTTCAGTTGAAAGATGCCTCTGACCTAAACACACACACACACACACACACACTGTGACAACTGCACCCCAATAAACACACACTGATACACAGACAACACACAGCACACACACACACACACACACACACTGTGACAACTGCACCCCAATAAACACACACTGATACACAGACAACACACAGCACACACACACACAAACACACACACACAAACACACACACACAAACACACACACACAAACACACACACACATCTATAAGAGCAATAAAGTAAGAAGAATTCAAAGTAAGTAGCTTTTATTTTGAAATATATGCTAATTGCTTGCATCTTGTTTACCGTGACTCATTGTATTAATTATATGCTAGTGTTACAAAATAACCCTTGTTTTAAAACAACAAACATCATCTTGAAGTTTTGTGGGTCCCGATCTGGGGTGGTGCCGGCCAGTGGCCGTGTCAGCCAGTGGTGTCAGCTCAGGTTTCTCTTTCAGGAAGTCTCAGGGACGAGCAGCTGCATCTGTAAACATCTGGCCGTCTGGGCTGCCGCAGCCGCTTCCAGGAGAAGCTCTTGGGAAGTTGAAGCAGGATTGCTGAGTTTGAGGTCAGCCTGGGCTACATGGTGCATTCTAAAAACAAAACAAAACACTAGAAAGAGAAGAAAGCATGCCAGCGATTTAGTTTCTACGAGTACAGTTACTCACAGGACTAGCAAGCAACCTCTTGAGATGTGTGTCGAGGGCATGTCCCATCTTTTTTTAAAACATTAAATTTTATTTTATCTTATGTGTGTTTTGTCTGCATGTGCACCACATGCATGCCTGGTACCCTTGGAGGTCAGAAGGAGGCATCGGATCCCCTAGATAGTTGTGAGTCACCATGTGGGTGCTGGGAACTAAACCCGGGTCCTCTGCAAGAACAGCAAATGCTCTTTAAAGTCCCATTCCGTCCTGACTTTGGCAGAACACACGTTATTAAGGTCATCTATCCTTCAGAATCATGACAGCAGTGTGATAGGGAGAACCAGTCACCTCCCTCTGGGTGGGAACATTTCCCGTTTCTTTCTGCACGCTGTCCTCTCCTAGCCCACAGTGAGTTATGTTGCACAATAAAAACCAGAAGTCAGCTTCTGAGTCACCTCGCTGTGTAATGAACAACCCAAGACTTTCCTTGCGTGACCTGATGCTGGCCAAGTCTGAAGGGTAGCTGGGGTAATTCTTAGATTACATTCCCCCCAGGGGATCAAGGCAAAGGGTTTAAGCCACCCCAGAGCTGGGAACGGCTATGAACTCAGAGTTCTAACCTGAGTGACCTTGGATGATATTAAAAAGCAAAGAGAAGGTTTCTGACCGTCGCTCAGGGGAGAGCCTTGACTTCGGTCAGCAGCTGTGGTTGCGCTCATTGATTCCAGCACAGAGAGAGAGAGAGAGAGAGAGAGAGAGGGAGGAGGCTGGCTTCAGGAACACAATGACCTTCAGTAGAAAGTGTCTGCCAGCTGAACGTTCTGTGTCAAGCTTCCAGAAAGTCAAGTTTGTGCTTGCTCCGGCAGGATGTACTAAACGGGGAGCCTCACAGAGATTAGCAGGGGCCCTGCACAAGCGTGACGTACAAATTCATAATTACTTCATAGATAAAAGTGTCTGTCAAACTTAACATCGTGGAGGAATCTGGTTGTTTTCGAGGATGAAGAATCGGACTAACTCAGTAGCAGCTAATATCAAAGCGACCCCCTCTAACACCAAGATGCTATGGCTTTTGTGTGTGACCTGTAACGGGGCTGGGGAGATGGGTTAGGTGGTAAAGTCCTTTCCATGCAGGCATGGGGACCTGAATTCCCTCTCCAGAGCCATGTTAAAGAGCAGGGTGTGGTGGTGCATGCTGGCAATCCTCATGCTGGGGAGGCAGACACAGGAAGACCCCTGGGCCTTTGCCAGTCAGCCTGGTCTACTCGGGGAAACCCTGGGTGGGAGATTCCATCTCGAAAAGCAAGAGCGTGGGCGTGGCAGCGCACAACTTGAATCCCGGGCTTCAGGGTGCAGAGGCAGGTAGACCTCTGAGCTTAGGATCAGCCTGAGCTTCATAGTGAGTTCCAGGCCAGGCCGAGCGGGCCCACATAGTGAGACTTGGGCTAAAAAAAGAAGAAGAAAAGCAAGGGGGACGGAGCCTGTGCAATGACATGCAGAGTTGGTCTCCATCTGTACATACATACTCACAGGCACATGCAAACCTTGTCGTATAAACACGGCTCCCCTCCCCGTGGAAGACTAGCACCCACGCCCCTCCTGTGAGCACCGAAGGCAGGGAAGGCACTGAAGGTGAGCGAAGCTGCTCCACGCTGTCTACCTGCATCAGCACAGGGCCAGGCAGGGCAGCTGATCACTGTGGCTAAGAGCTTACGGTTTTATCTGGAGATACCCGAGCCTCAAAGTTCCGTCCTCTTCCCTTTGGCTGCATGACTGTCTCTAATGCTTTGGAATATAGCGTGAGCAGTACTCGTAGAGCTAATTGTGAGGCGGTCAATCTATCTGCTAACTGTAGAGCTGAGACAATGTATGCATGGTGGCCACTAGTCCCAAGTGGGTGCCTGACCCCATTTAGGTGGCCCAATGGATATGGCATAGCACTGACATGCAGAGGTGGCTTCACCCAGGTGTTTATCTTCAGGCCAAAAAAAATATATATATATATGTATACATACATATATATAAAACATAACAGTAATAGTTTTCCGGGTTTTTTTTTCTCCCTGAGACAGGGTTTCTCTGTAGCTTTGGAGCCTGGCCTGGAACTAGCTCGTGTAGACCAGGCTGGCCTCAAACTCACAGAGATCCTCCTGCCTCTGCCTCCCGAGTGCTGGGATTAACGGTGTGCACCACCACCCTCCCAGCATAGTTTTCTGTTTAAAGAAATTGGGTAAACTCTCTGGGGGAAAATAGGGGCAATGAGAAAGAATGGTGCCCCAAATTCAGGTCCTCCACATGCTGGCTTTTCAGGATCCCCTGAACCATGGCCGGTTTCCCACTGTTGACCCCAAGGCAAAGTCTGTTGATGACAAATCCTTCCCTCCAGACAGAACTCCTCATTAAACATCTCATTTCGTTGGTTAAAAAAATTGTGAACAAATCGGCAAGAATCATCAACAAAGCCTTTAGCACGAAGGCGAGGACCGAGACGAACAAATAGAAAATCGACATTATTCAGGGGACAGAAGGGAACAAGGGCTTCTAATGAGCATTGTCAGAGAGCTCCACAGAGGCAGGGCATCTCGAAACAAGGAAAACAAAAGAACAAGAGTGCTTGGAAATGAAAACCTTTAATTAAAAATTTTTAGGGAAAAGGATTAAAACTAAGGAGGAAAAAAACTCTTAGGACATAAATTTTTAAAAGGCAAAGGAGAAAATGGAAAGGGATTGATGAAGCCAGTCCTGACCAATGGTAGCTCCGAAGTGTCCCAGGGATGGGGTGGGCGAGCGTGAGGCCCAGGGCTTTATGCAGCGAGCCATTGCTCCGCCCCCTTTTTATCTGCCATTACAGAGCGAGGGTGCGGATGTGCTGTGACTTCTCTCAGCGTTCTCCTGCAGACCAACACTGGAGTGTTTCCAGGCTCTGTGTTGGTCGTGTTCTGCTTCGCCTTCTACAAAGCTGCAGTGACCAGTCCCGCAGGGATTTTCCTGTGCTGTTGCTTGTGCCCCTTTTAGAAGAGCACACTGGCTGTGAAGAGTAGATAGTGTAAGACTCAGCTGGGATGGCTGTGAAGAGTAGATAGTGTAAGACTCAGCCGGGATAAGCTAAATAGCATCAGACCACCCGACCAACCACATCACCACCTGCCAGTGTAGGACTCAGTCATGGATTTGTTTAACGAAGGCCTGAGTCTCAGTAGTTCACTCTGAAGTCATACCTGGTTGCAGGAGGAACCACAAACTGAGACTACCCAGGCACCACCCAGGAACAGACCATCCAAAGGAAATTCCTAATGTTCCAACTATTGTAGATAGGATCACCTGCCAGCACACACTCATCAGGACACCCCTAGACAAACATTAGCTAATTAGGGGTCCTGAACCTTAGAAATCCCTCACCCCCATTTTTTTCTACTATAAAACCCAACTCTAATTGAGCTCGGGGCTCTCTGGTTATTCCAGTACATTGGACACACAGAGAGACCGAGTTTGCAAACTTGTATAAAATAAAGGCTCTTTGTTTTTACATATGGGACTTAGTCTCCTTGTTGGTTTTTAGGGGACATGAATCTGGGCATGTAGAGTGAAATGGTATCTTGATTCTACTAGGTTTTTCAGGAGCTAGATCATTAACAGTTCACAAGCTGCTGTGAAATTCTGGGAGAAACTGGCTTCCTTCCTTCCTTCCTTCCTTCCTTCCTTCCTTCCTTCCTTCCTTCCTTCCTTCCTTTCTTCCTTCCTTCCCTCCCTCCCTCCCTCCCTCTCCCCCCTCTCTCCCTCTCCCCCCTCTCTTTCTTTCTTCCTTCCTTCCTTCCTTCCTTCCTTCCTTCCTTCCTTCCTTCCTTCCTTTTCTTTCTTTCTTTCTTTCTTTCTTTCTTTCTTTCTTTCTTTCTTTCTTTCTTTCTTTCTTTCTTTCTTTCTTGTTTTCAGGGACAGGGTTTCTCTGTGTAGTCCTGGCTGTCCTGGAACACGTTCTGCAGACCAGTGTGGGCTTGAACTTAGAGATCCACCTGCCTTTGCCTCCTGAGTTCTGGGGTTAAAGATGTTAACCACCACTGCCTGTCCTGCATTTCTATTTTTTTTTAAAAAAAATGTTTATTTTTACTACAGTTTGTGTGTATGGGATAATGTGTGCACAAAGTGAGTTCAGGAGCCTACACAGGCTAGAGGATGTAACAGTCTATCCTGTCCCTTTAAGACACAAGCCCTGCTCACTCCCTCCCCAGCCCGACCAGGCAAGTGGATCTTCCTTCCACTTCCAGCCTGAACTCCTTTCTTTCTGTCTCTCTGTCTCTCTCCTGAAGAGGTAGCTTCTCTTCCCCCCCCCCATTTCTTTCTCTCTCTCTCCTCGTGGGACCAGCTGCCCTACCACCCTGCCGACCCACCGAGATCTCTCACCCACTGCCTCCCACCTACCTGGGACCCACAGAGGCCTCAGGTGGTGGGACCTGGCTGCCCCTAGTGGCCCACTGCTGCCCCTCAGGGAACGGCACCATTTTATCTAAAACATTACAGAGGGGGGTGTCAAGAACTCTGGGTTTGGAGTTACACATCAAAGACAGCCATTAGCTACCACTTAGGTGCTGGGAACTGAACCTAGGTTTTCTGGAAGAGCAACCAGTGCTCTTAACCACTGAGCCTTGTCTCCTGCCCCACCAAGGTTAATCCGTATGACAAGATGTAGTGGATGATTTTTGCTGCCTTTACTATACATCTCCTGGTTTCTTACAATGAGCGTCACTACGGTTTGGATATGTTCTCCCATTCATATTCCAACTTGACTCCCAGGCTAGTGCCTGGAAGGAGTGGGGCCCTTGGGAAGTGATGGTTAGAAGGACAGAGGGCTGAAAGGAACCAGTTTAGACTGCTTCTGACCTCCTAGTCTGGTGCCAGGTGAGGGCACTAGCAAGGTGCCATCTTGAGGAGACTGAAGTCCTTGCCAGGCATCCACTCTGCTGGTAGCTTGATCTTGCACATCAAGCTTCCAATACTGAGATGCACATTTCTGTTATTCACAAATTACTGGGCATTAGGTACTTTGTTACAGAAATTAAAAAAAAGGATTAAAATAGATTCACATCCGCTCCTTCTTCCTTTGAGACAGGGTCCCCCGTAACCTGGCCTGACCTTGATCCCTCTTTACAGCGGATGACTGGACTGACTCTCCTCCTCCCAAGTGCTATGATTGCAGGCATGGACCATCACATTTTAAGTAGCACTCAAGATCAAATACAGGAATTCTTACGTTAGGCAAGCACTCTACCAACATCCCAGTCTTGCTATTTAGCCCAGGCTGGCCTTAAATTCATATATCTTCTGATTCAGCTTTCTGAGATGCTGACATTAAAGGCTTACAATTTCAAACCGTTTTCTATGGCATTTTAATGCATGAATCATTGTATATTGCTTTATTTGCCCATTGCTGTCCTCCCTCACCCCTAACTCTCTCCTCTCAGTAGTTCCTCCACCCAAAACCACCGCTTCCACTTTCAAGATATGTGTTCTTTTTCCCCTTTGAGACAAAGTCTCAAAGTCTTTCTACATAGTCTCTCTACAAGTCCTGGCTGTCCTGGAATTTGCTCTGTAGACCAGGCTGGCCTCGAACTCACAGAGAAACCCTGTCTCAAAAAAAAAAAAAAACCCAAAGAAAAAAGTTTTTAAAACTTATTTTTGTGTATGAGTGTCTTCCTATATGTATGTATGTGCACAACAGACATGCCTGGTGCCCTGGAGCATGAGATTCCCTGCAACTGGAGTTACAGATGGTTATGAACTGCCATGTGTTCCCTGGGAACTGAACCCAGGTTCTCTACAAGAACAACCAGTGCTCTTAACCACTGAGCCATTTTTCCAGCCCCAGCGCTGTCTATTTTCTAAAAAACAAATTGTAGTTTAATTTTTAAATTGTTTTTATTGAGCTGTATATTTTTCTCTACCCCTTTTTCTTCCTCCCCCTTCTACCCTCACCCATGATCCCCATGCTCCCAATTTACTCAGGAAATCTCGTCTTTCTAATTCTCATGTAGATTAGATCCATGTATGTCTCTCTGCATTTTTATTTCTTAGTGTGTGTGTGTGTGTGTGTGTGTATGTGTGTGTGCGCGCGGGTGCTCTCGGAGGCCAGAAGACAGTGTTAGAACTCCTAGAGGCAGAGTTCAGGCAGATGTGAGCGGGTGGTGGGAACCCAGCTGTGCTCCTCTGGAAGCTCTCAACCGATGCTCTCAACTGATGAGCCATCTCTCCGGCCTTATAATCTTAATTTTTGAGACTCGTTATGGCTTGCATTATTTATATATGATGAACTGAAGTAGTGAGATTAGGAGTTAGGTTTACAATAATCATGAAACTGGTTATTTCTGACCCAATTTCTTTGGGTTCTTCTTATTTGCTTTAAATGGGGCCTGACCTATTTTGAGCTGGTTTTGGCTGGTCTAGTATACCCTCTTTCCCTCCCCTTTGTAATCTAGGATGCTCTCTTGACCCAGCAAGTCTCCCTGAAGTCAAGTGAGAAGCAGTGTCAGGTGCCAGAGACCCACACGAAGCTGCTGTGGGCCAGGCGGACACAACTTCCAGTGTCCTTAGGAAGGCAGCCCCAAGCTACCCAGCTACCCAGTTTTGCTCGGCTGCATGACACTATTGTTGTACCATCCAAGATCGAGGTCAGTGTACATGGTTTAGCGCTCAAGCTAGGGTAGCTATTCAACCCAATTTAAATTGGCAAGTCAGTCTTCATGAGCTGTGGCATTAACCACCCTCATCCAAGCCCAAAAGTAGATCCTGTGTAGGTGTAGCCTCTACTTAAAAAAAAAAGAGAAAAAGAACCAAAAAACAAAAAGCAGAGCTGTGCAGTCATTTTAGCTGAGGACGGAAGACAACCAAGAGCTGTTTCCAAAGTAAACTTTCTTCATCTTCAAAAAGAACAGGTGACGGAGTCGCGCAGGTGTATGGACAACTGACCGATGGAGCCAATGTCTAGGGAGCCCAGGAAATCAATGCTGGAGTTCTCTCCCCAAAGGCGATGGTGCTAGGAGGGGCTTTGGAAAATGAAGGTGGGGTTGCAGCCTCAGGATCAGGATTAGCGCCCCTCGTGACTGACTCCAGCTTTCTGGCCTTCCTTCCACCCAGGAATGCTAGCAAGCGCTCAGGCTGCAGATCGGAAGACCGCCACCAGCGCTCTGGCCATGGACTTCAGGCCTCCATTGGAAATGACATCCATTTACTTATATATTTATGTGTGTGTGCACGTGTGCATGCATGCCATGGCGCGTGTGTGCAGGTCAGATGACAAACTTTCGGGAGTTGGCCCTCTCCTTCCAGCATATGGGACCCTGAGATGGAATTCAAGTTTGCAGGCTTGGTGGTAAATGCCTTTACCTGACAAGCCATGCCACAAGACCAGATTTCTGTTGCTTAATAGGCACTCATTTTATGGTGCTTTTTTTTTTTTTTTTTTTTTAAATAAATGCTGCCGGGCAGTGGTGGCAAAAGCCTTTAATCCCAGCACTCGGAGGCAGAGGCAAGCGGATCTTTGTGAGTTCGAGGCCAGCCTGGTCTACAAGAGCTAGCTCCAGGACAGGCTCCAAAGCTACAGAGAAACCTTGTCTCGAAAAATCAAAAATAACTAAATAACTAAATAAATAAATGAATGCTGAGTGGACCAGGATACCAGTTGTTGCAGTAAAACAGAATGTCCCCAGTTCCTTGTAGGTCTCCCCTTGTTTGCTATGGACACTAAGGTGCATACTTGGCAAGGACCTGGCATCAAACACCCTTCTATTTTTTTAAAATGACATTTTATGTGTGCGTATGTTCATACCCGAGCCATGGCACATAAGTGAAGGCCACAGAACAACCTGTGGAGCTGGTTCTTTCTCTCCGCCGTGTGGGTCCTGAGGTTCACACTCAGGTCATCAGGCAAGCACCTTTACCCACTGAGCCATCTGACTGGCCCCGTCCTCTACCTTTTAACGGATGGATTCGTGTGTGCACGGGTCTGGCCTTGCCCTCTCGGGAGTGAGACGAGGCCGCATCACCTCTCCCAGTGCTCTCGACTCCTCAGAGATCGATAACAGACCTTGGAGGTTGAGCAGATTGGAGTAGATGCAGTCAGAGAAGGGACCGTGAGATCCGTAACCTGACTGACTGAAGAGACATACATGGGGGAAACACTCCATTTTTTCTTCCACGGGAGGGAAATTACCTCCAGGACAGCTACAATCTGGGAAAGTAACAGTCAAGAGGTGGGAACTGCAGGGCTGGCTAGAAGAAACTGATAGGATGTGTTTGGTGGCGCTGGTGGCGCTGGTGGCATTGGGTGTAGGGCAGGGGGACCCAATCACAGAGGTACCTGAACTCACAGGGCTCTCAAATAGGGAGCTGGGGCTTTAAATCTTTTGAGTATTTTATGCCAGTACCGGGTTTCCTTGGTCTTGCTTTGTCATCTGTGAGTGGATTTTCAGCCATTTCCCGTGAAATGACCGAACGTGAACACGAACGGCAGGTTACCTAGCTCGGGAAGCAGCTTCCACACCGGACGTTTCCTGGCTGTACACTCCGTGGCAGGCACCAAGTCAAGCCTCTCACATCCTCCTCTCCCCTTCTGGCGCTGTTGCGAACAGGCTCGACTCAATGTTTTGATGTTAGGGGGGTGTGAAAATGCTTCACACTCTGCAGAAACTGTACTGAGTTTTGGCTTTGGATCTGTTCCCTGGCCAGGGACGCGCCATTTGGTATGGAATGGCAGCATCCAGGCAGCCACCCCAGCAGGAGGGAAACGCCACGCTTTAGTCAACACTGTTGCTAGGCCGGGCTGAATTAAAGCTCTTTCCAAACTGTGACAAGCTTATCAGGATGCAACTTCTTGGTGAAACCCTGGAACACTTGTCTCCTTTCTTTCTTTTCTTGTTGGCTTTGGTTTGGTTTTTCGAGACAGGGTTTCTCTGTATAGTCTTGGCTGTCCTGGAACTCACTCTGTAGACAAGGCTGGCCTCGAACTCAGAGACCCATCTGCTTCTGCCTCCCTAACGCTGGACCAAAGGTGTGGTGTCCTTTCTTTCATCAGTCAAGGGAGACTCGCTAAGCTGCCAAGGTTCGCACTGTCAGCGTGGGTTCCTGCTTGAGTTCCTAGGGACGTGGGGTCGTGGAAATGCCACTGAGCTTCTCCACGAAAGCCTTGAGCTGTCCACAACCATAAAAGCCTCCACCAACCGACACTTAGCAGTCTAGTTGACGATGGACAACAAACTCAGCTATGTTGAGTCTTGATGGAGATCAGCAGTAACTGCGGGACCTTGTGAGAATGTGGAGGTGGGGGCTCCTCCCGAGGGGTAGGTCTCAGTAGGGAGTAGGAGCCTGCATTTGTCCTCATCTCCCATCAGTATTCCAGTGACCTGGTTGTATCAGAGAATCCTGGGACTGACAGGGTCCGTTGGAACCAGGAATATGAGGCCTGTACACCACTAAAAAGACATGTGCCCTGTCTTTTCCCGATCCTGTGTGTGCAGAATGAGACAGAAAGGGCTGTCACATCTCTGACATGCCGACAATGCTTTATTAGCACACACTACCAGTGTGTGAGTACAAGGGTCACCTGCCAGGGTCAGGAACTTCTTAATTGTATCTAACAGCTGTGTTACTGGTGGGTAACTGCTGTTCCAATGGAAATTTAGGTCCTTTTTTTTCTTTTTTTCTTTTTGTCTTGAGACAGGGTTTCCGTGTAGCCCTAGCTATCCTAGAACTTGCTCTGCAGATGAGGCTGACCTCAAACTCAGAGATTTGCTTAACGGCATGCAAAACCACTGCCTGGTGCAATTTACTATTTTTGGCTGTTGGGACATAGCCCACGTAGCCCAGACTGGCCTCAGTCATGCAATTCTCTTGCCTTCACCCTCCTGAGGGCTGGGACTACAGGCCTACACCATCAGGCTTGGCTCCTTTCCTCATTCCACATCAAGCCGTCAAGTCCTTCCAGGCTGTGTGTCCTCTTCTCCTCACGAAGGCACCACGGGAATTCCGGCACCGGAACGGCCGTTTCTTCCTAAGTCCACCGTTCTCGCTAGTGACTCTTCCTCAGCATTCTCTTCCACTGCACAGCTCAGGCCTCGGAACCACTGAGCTGGACGATCTGGAGGGGGGAACTCAGAACAAGGGGCAGCTGGCTAGGCTGAAAGTCATGGAAGCTGGAATGTGATTGGAATATGTGAAGGCCTGATTTAAGCATAAAGAAAAAAAAAACAGAAAAAACAAGTAGGAGCTGGAGAGATGGTAGGGCGGTTAGGAGCACTTGCTGCTCTTCCAGAGGACCCGAGTTCATTCCCATCACTCACACCGGCTGTTAACTCCGGTTCCAGGTGCTCCGACACCATCTTCCGGCACCTATGGGTGCTGACTGCGTATAAGTGGCACACATACATATATGCTGGCAAAATCCCCACATACAAAATAAAATACTACAAGAAAAAATTGGGGCCCTGGGATTTCAGAGTTCTGCAGTCGACAAGTCTTGTGTCCTCAGGGAAACCTACCTTCAGAGAGCAGTGGAGGGGGGCAGGGGGAGCAGAATACCTGCAGAAGTAGGCAACAGCAAAGGCCACGTGGCCCGAGGGGGTGGCTGGTCCCCAGGACAGGGTCTCACGATGTCGCTCTGAGTGCTGGGGTTAAATCGTGCACCACCACATCCAGCTTCTGAGATGAATACCTGTAAGCCCACTGTTCAACAAACAAAACTTGGAGGATCCTTGAGTCGGATGGGACCAAGAAGCCACTGTGTGATGGAGACAAACAAGTGGGGGCACACGTGAAATGATGCAGAAGCAGGAGGGGCAAGCGATGCTGCAGAGCCGCGTGGGGAGCGGCCATTCCCTAGAACTCACGTGCCTGTCCGGTTCCGGCTTTCTGATCTCAGCGGGATGCAGATATGTGAAACTCTCCCTGTGTGTTAGAGCCGGGCCTTGACCATGTGCAGTCTTTGGTCGAGAGCACACAGCAAAGCCTTCTGCAGGTCAGGTTTGAACCAGTTATAAAATGAAGAGGACATTAGAAACTAACTTCATTAATGTCCCTGAGGTGACTAAGAATGACCCCACAGGTGCATGTATTTGAATGCTTGGTCGCCAGGGAGTGGAACTAACTATGAAAATGGTTGGAAGATGTGGCCTTGCTGGAGGAAGTGTGCCACTCGGGGTGGGCTTTGAGATCTCAAAAGCCCATGCTAGGCCCAGTTCTCTCTCAGCTGGCAGACGTACCGGAATGTAGCTCATGGCACAATGGGCTTTGCCATGCTTCTGCAGTGATAACCAATTAAACCTCTCAAACTGTAAGCCAGTCCCCACCTAAATGCTTTCGCTGTCTTGGTCATGGTGTCTCTTCAGAGCAGCAGGACAGTAACTAAGACACTCTCCAGAGAACGAAGGTAACCTTTGATCAGCCTCCACCTAACTGCTTCCCTCAGGCTGGAGCCTCTCCATCTTCTGTGACTGGCAACGGTGACACACGAAACATTGGGTACAGATATCCATCTGTTTGCTTGGAGCCCGTGAAACACTGGCTGTGATGTCCTGGCTTCGTTTCTGGTGTACACGATACCCTAACCTTGATCAACATATGTGCATTCCCTCAGGAGGATCCAGCCAAAGCTGACTGAAAGGAGCCATTTGAACTCTTATTTCATGCGACCCTGAGGACGGGAATGCAGACCAGTGGTAGAGTGCACGCTTGGCGTGTGCGAAGTCCACGGTTCAATTCCACAAACTCCCACCCATAGTTCTGAAGGTTGAGGCAGGAGTTTGACATGGGCGCGGGAGTTCAGGGCTACCTGGGCACTACAGCAAGACAGTCTCAAAGAGCAAACAAAACTATCACGGTTTGCTTTGCTATCCCCGCCCGGTCGACTCCCTGGCGCCCAACGGCAACACAAGCATGTGCAACTTGAACTCACACGTAGGAGTGTTTCATTTCAACTTATTAAGCTTGCGAGCTAAGGCTTGCTCGACTTTCCGACGGATCTGTGTAGGTGTTTTAACAGAATGTGATCGCAGAGCTGGCTGTTTGACGCTGTTAAGGTTCCACCTGCCAACGCTGTCTGAGAGTGCTGAAGCTTTCCTTTCGAACAGCATAGAAAGCCCGGTGAGTAATAACTCTTTCCCTCCCTCCTCCCTCCCTTCCTCCACGGCTACACCGCAACAGATACACCTCTTACAGCCGCTCTGCGGCCTTTCTGTCCATCAACAGCCATTCCATTTTCTGGCAGTGGAGAAGTCTTTGCTGGCAAAACAAACCCCTTACAGCAGAGATGTATTGGCCCTGCCATCTCAGGTTCCACAGGACAGAAACAGGAGTGGGAATCCTGTGGGCAGGCAATAGTCAAAGCTTTGACTGGAGTTCGAGCCTTAGTCTTCCAGCTCCATGACCAACACACTGCTGACCTTCACAGTCCCACCCCAACCCCTTTAGAAACAGATCTCATTATGTAGCCTGGGCTAGCCTGAAACATGCTATGTAGACCAAGCTGGCATCTAAATTGGTGATCCACCTGTTTCTGCATCCTGAGGACTGTGGTTAAAGGCATGCATCATCAGGCAAGACATTATTTTACTGTCTGTTGCTTATATACACCCCTTTCCCTTATCCCACACTCCACTGTCTCAGTGTTCTGAGCCTCCCTCTAACTCTACTCCAGTGTCCGTGTCCTCAGTCTGTGTCTACTCCAGTGTCCGTGTCCTCAGTCTGTGTCTACTCCAGTGTCCGTGTCCTCAGTCTCTCTATTCCAGCTGCTTCCTGTTTACTTGGGATTATTTTTTTCAAATACCTGGCAAATCAAGGCAGAGCTGGGGTTCTCCTGGTTTGACCAAAGCAGCACATAAATGCTTCACTCCACTGTGGGCCTTTTGTGACTGTTCTTTAAATGGACTTAATACTATGCCCAGGCATGGTCTTCCCTTTAGAAAGGGTAGAATTTATCAATATTAACCCTAGGAAAATATACCAGGGCAACAGGCAAACCAGTGCAGAGCGGTAACATTGTAGAGACTCTACTTGTTGGGCCGTTTGTGTGAAGCTCAAAACACACGTGTGAAACTTCCTGAAAGTCCAGGGAATCACGCCTATCCTCTTCCCCTATCCTCTGGAGGGTCTTGTTTTTTGGCAGGATTTGAGATATCCTGTAAGTCCAGGTAGGGAGAAATGGAACCCCATGCATTTCTAGGACTAGCCTTAATCTAACTTTTAGAGTCACAGTCTCCCTTTGAGATTGGACACACACATACATACACACAATAAATACAGTTTCAAGGCACAGACTCTGATGTGGGATTCCCCTCTATATGCTGTGAATACCATTGGTTAATAAAGAAACTGGGTTGGCCTGATAGGGTAGAGTAGAGCTAGGCAGGGAAAACTAAACTGAATGCTGGGAGAAAGAAGACAGAGTCAGAGAGAAGCCATGTAACCCTGCCAGACACAGACACCAGAACTTTACCTGGTAAGCCACAGCACTGTGATGAAACAGATTACTAGAAATGGTTTAAATTAAGATATAAGAGTTAGCCAATAAGAAGCTAGAGCTAATGGGCCAAGCAGAGTTTTAAATAATACAGTTTCTGTGTGATTATTTCGGTTTGAGCCGCCGGGTGGCCCGGAAACAAACAAACATCCTCCTACAAGACTCAGCGAGAGAAGCACCCTCTTTTGCTCTCTGTTTCTGTCTCCCCGACAGGTAGTACTAAAAATTAGGTATGTTTCCCTTGGCATTTTCTTATGTGTTCACAAACATCTAAGCTCACATAAAAATAGCTAGTTTTATTTTTATTACCATAACCAGCATCTTACAAAAAGTGTTTTTTAAAAGTTTATCCTGTTTACATTATGCAGAATTTCAATCACCCACAATTCACATTTGTTAAATTTTCCTATTTACTTATTTTACATGTATGAGTGTTTTGCCTTTTTGCTTATACATGTCTGGTGGTCAGAAGGCATCACATCAGGTCCTCTGGAATTGGGGTTATGGTTAGGTGTTGTGAACCAAACCTGGGTCCTCTGTAAGAGCAACAAGTGCTCCTAACCTTTGAGCCATCTCTCTAGCCCTTAACATAGTTCTATTTAAAACTGAAATTCTGTCAGTTCAAAACAATATACCACATTCTTTAAACTGCTACAGACAGTCCATTACATAAACCACTTTTAACCTTCTGTGTTAATGGACGTTTTTTCCAGTTTTCACTTGATTTAATTTTGAAAAAGTCAGTTGGTGTGGGACAATAGTCTGTATTTTGTCAATTATATTTTAAATAAATGCTGATTGGCCAGTGGTCAGGCAGGAAGTATAGATGGGACAACCAGACAGGAAGTAGAGGCGGGTCAATGAGAACAGGCGAATTCTGGGAAGGAAGCAGATTCTTAAATCCTGTCCCAGCCGTAGAAGCAGCAAGATGTGACTTCCCTGCTGAATAATGTACTGAGCCATGTGGCTAACACAGATAAGAATAATGGGCTTATATAAGTTTTAAGAGTTAATAAGCCTGAGATACTAGGCCAATCAATTTATAACTACTGTAGACCTCTGTGTGATTTCTTTGGGACTTAATGACTGTGAGAACTGGGCAGGACAGAAAACTCAGTCAACAGTCAGTTTGACTAGGGCCTTGTGGTACAGGCCTACAACCCTAGCTAGCCAGGAAGCCATGATGAGAGGATCCAAAGCTCCAGGTCTGTCTGGGATACTGAGTGCACTGTGGAGAGCATGACTAGTGTGCACAGGCCGGGGCTAACTCCCTAGTCTCTCTCTTTCTTACATACATTAAGTAAGGTAGGTCAAAGCCATGTTTCTCCTTCCCTTTAAAACTATCTGTTGGTGGGGTCTTGCTATGTGGCTTGGGCTGGAAGTGCAGTCCTTTTGCCTCAGTTTACCCTCAGTGGGGATTACAGGCATAAGTCATCACAGTTGACAAGGCTTCTCTGTAGTAAGGCACCTTTTAAACACACAGATCAAATTTTTATACACATCATATAATCACAGAGGCAATCAGCATTTTCATTGCCCAAAGTTCCTTGTCTTCCCAGTAAGCACCCAGGGTACTCCATACAAACACTGGCCTTCTCTTTCCTCCTGTTCTGCCCTTGCAGATGATAGATGGAGGCCCACAGTGGGTGGTCACATCAAATGCAGCAGAGACCTCTGCAGCTGCAGTTTTTCATCTTCCCTCTGGGAAGAGACCCACCACATGACTGTACCGCAGTCTGATCTACTGTCTGGTGCAGAGCTGAGTGGCTTCCAGGGTTTGGTGACTGAAAGTAAACCTACAGGTTTCTAAACACACGCATCTTCACCTCCTAGTAGCAGGACTGCAGGGTTGCCGTGTTCATCTGTTAGAAGCTTCCAAATTCTTTTCAAGAGCCGCATCCTGAGGACCAGGGACAGTGTCTGAGAGTCCTGGCTACTCTCCTTGTTCACTAGCACCCGGGGTTCCACAGCGAGGTTTTAACCTATCCAGCAGGCATGTGGCATGTTTTTTTTTTTTGGGGGGGGGGTGTCTTAATTTTGTTGCGCAGCTTTTCATGTGCTACTGACCCAATCCTTCAAGAAATGCATGTTTACTGCTATTGCCCATTTTAAACTATGTAGTTTGTTATTGAATCTGAGCGGTCTTTTTGTAGTTTTGATGCCAATGTTTTTGTATGACGAACACTGTAAAACACACAACTGAAAGGGCCCACCTTTAACATCACTGTGCAAAGAGACAGTACTGACTTTCGAAATTCAGGCCACAGTGCTGTCTCTTTGTAGGTCCACACCTGGGTGAGGGCTTACTGATGTCACAGCTGTGTCCTGGGGATGGCATCACTGGTGGTCTAGAACCTGTATGGTGGTCTGTTGCCGGTCCGTCTTGTGTGTCCTCCTGGAACACACCTTTGCTCTTCCCAGCCGCTTAACAAGGGCTGCCCGACAGCGCGGGAAGGAAGGGCACTGTTCCTGTTTCCCAGCTGTCGTGTTCCCGACTCTGCTCCCTCTGGGGCTGAGCTGTCTGTGGAAAGTTCTCCTACCCCAGAGTACTCATGGAGGTCAAGTTAGGCTTCTGAACATCCCACTGACTGAATAACAGGCTGTGGCTGGTACAAAACAACTGAAATGGTAGCCAGAGATGAGACGGGGAAGACCCTGCTGTCCAGTGTAATTTCCAACTCGGTCTTCTATTCATGAGCTCGTGGCACTACCAACACCTGCAAAAGCAGACCGAGCTGAGGAGGGCAGCCTCGTGTTTCAGGGAAGAAGCACAGAGCAAAACCAGCACCTTCTGTGGGAGGCACAGACTGTAAAACCTACCCAGCACACCAAGTTCTGCAGTTACCATGCCATCTCTATGGGCTTCTGGACTACCAGAAGTGGGCGGAGTGCAAGTTGGCATGGATGTGACCAATGGATACAGGCATGAAGGTTTTCAAACAGTAGAGACAGGGCAGAACACATTGGCTTCTGCATCAGAACAAGGCAGGCAAGACAGCTGAGGGTGGGTGGGCAGCAAGATGACCTTCCTTAGCAGGCTTGTGTCTGACAGTGCAGAGGACAAAGACAACGCTTTTCTTAGGACAGCGGCACCAACCTCAGCATTCTGGCCATATGCCACTAAAAGCGAATAATGTATGTTCCTTCTCTCTTTTCTTCCCTCCTCCTCCTCTTTTGTTTTTTGAACCCACAGAGATTTATCCGCCTGCCTCTGCCTCCTGAGTGCTGGGATTAAAGGCATGCGCCACCACCTCCAGCTAAGTTCCTTCTTTTAATAAATTAGTTTCTTGCTCTAATCATTCTTCTAGTCCCAGCATTTGTACGGCTTGGCTGCAGCCATCCAGAGTGAAGGATAAAAAGCACACATGTGCTAGGTGACTTTTCCGGGTGTTTACTTTGCTGGTTTGCAGGTGTGACTTTGAGTTGCGTCAACACATGGCATTCTGTCCAGATGGATTGCTCCATCCACAAAGATGACGAGAGCAGGGCATTTGCTGCTGTAGGAGATGGTGCCAGCCCTTCCTGCCTCAGCTGCTCCACCCTCCGGCCCCATCTGCTGGCAATGGAATATGAAAGCCAAGGGTCAGCCCTTGTCTGCAGAATGGGAAGTAAAATTCTCAGGCCAGAGCCAGGCTCCGAGGAGCTTCTATCTGATTAGAGAAATTTATCTTGAAACAGAAGGGTATTTAATGTTCAATTATTATTAAGAGATTTAAATTTTTTTAAAAATTATTTTTATTTTATGTGCACTGGAACTCTTTGAGCTGGAGTTACAGACAGTTGTGAGCTGCCCTGTGGGTGCTGGAAATTGAACCTGGGTCCTCTGGAAGAGGAGCCAGTGCTGAGCCATCTCTCCAGCCTTAAAAAAAAATTCATTTATGTGTCTGTGAGAATGTATGTGTTGATGCCCGAGGATCATGGATCCTTTGGAGCTGGGGCTAAAGGCAGCTGCGAGCCACTCTAAGTGAGTCCTGGGAACCAAACTCCCGTCCTCTGCAAGATCAGTGTGTGCCCATCACCACTCTCAGCCCAGATTTTCTTATCTTAAAAGCAAACAAAAGGAACATTAACATCCAGTTTGACGGTTTCTCTCACCAATATCATAAGGGCAAAACAAGCCAGTGATAAAAGTTGCCATTAAGTACAAAGTGAACAGGTCCCTTTATTAATGTATGCTTGAAGGTGAACATTACTTCTGAGGAGACAAATTCCCTCTTCAGTTTCAGAAAAAGGAACTTGGATTCTATGGTCCTTTAACAGTTTCTGTAGTTGATTGCCCCCTCCCCCCCAACCCCAATCTTTTCTCCTTCCTTTTTGATCTTAGGTTAGGTTAGTTCCACAGAGATACAGATAATTTTCACTGAGGAAATAGCCTAGTTATTCTTGAAAAGTTAACCCTAAAACCAAAAGCAGTTTTAATTCCCAAACCCCTATCCATATCATGAAAACATTTTTCTTTTGTGGGGGAAGGACTTGCTGTGTATTCCAGCATCATCTTCCTGCCTCAGCCTCCTGGGTGTTGGACACATGCCATGTGCTAGCATGCCCAGCTGAATACTATAGTTAACACAAGTTTAGTCTATAAATAGCATCTTTCTCTTCAAAAAACACTTAATAAACGCTATGGACTCCCAGCTTCAACAGTTTATTGAGAGGAGTCGCAGGACTGTGGTCTCCGTGTTGTCGCTGCAGGCGGTCAGCACGTGGTGTGAGCCGCTGGCCTAGGGCAGCCTTCAGCTGTGCCAGCTGCTCACTCACTCTTCTCTTCCGCCTGGTAATGCCTGTATTCTGGCTTCAGCTCCCATGTGTTCTTGTGAATCCCTTTTACATTCTGAATGCCAATTTCTTTTAATATTTCTTTCAGGTATCCCTAAAAAACAAAAGGGGCCACAGAGGAGATCATCAAGGCAGAAAATAACACTTAAAATAAAACCCAAGTGGGGTTTCCTATGCAGAGATTCAACAGCTCTGTAAGGTACACACATGCACACAACCATGTGTATCGAAGGCCTGGGAGTACAGAATAAAGAAAATGAGCTAGAGGAAACACACTTTTGGTGATGACTTCCGTGGCTTAGGGGACTCAGTCCAGACCACACTCGGCAGTTTAGGAGCACACACACAAATGACCCACACTGTAGGGATGGGAAGTCATAGTCAGGAAGCAAGCAGATGACAAGCACCTAAAATTCCTACTTCTAAGATGGGTTTTCTTCTTTTAAAGACTGGATCTCATCATGCAGTCTTGACTGGTCCAGACCCCATATGTAAGCCAGACAGGTCTCAACTCCCAGAGTTCCATAAGTTTCCTGAGTGCTGGAATTAAAATTAAGAGCCACACCCATTCAGCTAAGATGGCTCTAAGTTCCAGAACTCTGAGTTCCAGAACACCCTTTCCTGTAGAATAAGGACAGATATTATCTGTGTGCTGCCTGAGCCCGCTGAAGCAGGGAGAGGAGACATACTGAAGCTATGAGGGCCCAGGCTCCTTATGCTCGGCTTGCACTATTTATATCTCTGAGAACTGCCTACCAAATGACTACCGGAGTCCCAGAAATTACGACTGTGCTAAGTGTACTACAAAACCCGGCCTGTTTGTCAAAGCCCACCGAAGCACCCACTATAAACTGACCAATACAAATTACAGTAGTTCCTAAGAAAAAGAAGTTAATTACTCACAAGTGATGTGTTCTGCTACAGAAAAACCAATCTCTAATGGTTGAGGGGCTCCTGCCTAGATAATATTTGCACTGTGTACAATACTACCCAAACCACACTGTGTATGGATCTTTAGCAAGCTCCAGTGTGTGTGTATGCCCAGCTAGCTTCAAACTCACAGAAACCCACCAATTTCTGCCTTCAGAGTACTGGGATTAAAGGTATATGCCACTCTGCCCCCTCCCCTTACAAACAGGGTCTGACTATATACCTGCAAATGCAGACCAGGCTGGCCCTAAACAGTTTCCGGAGTGTCACCACACCCAGACTTGTCTTTGTTTTTTGGGGCAAGGTCTCATTAAGTTGCTTAGGCTGACCTTCAAATCTCCCATCTTCCTTCCTGTTTCCCTGAGAGTGCTGGTTCTAGAGACATGTTCCACCATGACAGGCGAGAGAAGTCTGTCTTTGGCCCAGCCCCTAGCAGATTCGTTCAACTATTCAGAAGCTCCACCGTATCTGCTTTAAGGCTGCAGCTCTGGCACTCCAGGATCTTTGCGCCCTTGATAGCCTTTGTTCTCTGAACCTGCGGGACACTGCAGGTTACCAAATAGTCAAATTCCTACCCAGGCTGATTTGGAATAATGCAGCACAATCCATTAAGTCAGGGGTAGGCTGCCACTTAGAAATTTAACAGTGGGAAACTAGAGGTCATGAAGGTCCTCTGTCTCCTGGACAGCCTTCCCATCCCAGCAAACAGGCCCCAGCAGGTGGCAGCAATGAACCAAATGAGTCCTGGGTTCCCCAGGCGGCTTGCCTGCCTCCCACACCATCTATAGTTGGTTTTGCTAAAGGAATTGAGTGTGCATGAGTAAGCATAAAGGCTTGGGCATGCAGGTGATGTGCACGTCTGCCATCTGCTGTTTCAAATTATACTTGAAAAATGGGACACTGTTCATAGACTACTTTCTAATTAAACTGGATTCATAGATGGAGAAATGAAGGGTTAGGCACAAATGATCTCAGTTTAGGTGCCAAGAATGACTTCTTTGTAGGATTCCAGAGAACGGTTTATTGTGAGGCTGCTAAGATGCTGCTGTTGCACAAACAATGGCACAGTTGGAGATGCAGCACAGTGGGGCCGCACGCAAACAGCAAGCACCAGGAGCGTTTCAGCAGCGCAGAGGAAAGCAGCTCTTGACTTCAGGTTGTGCGCCTACTTATAACCTAGGCCAAGAAAATGGAAAACCAGGAAAAGGTCCAGCATGGAGTGGTAAGAATGTCTTCACAGGGATGGAGAGCTGGCCCAGCCGTGAGGCTCACAACCAAAAGGACAAAGTCTTCACTCTACAAACCGATTGTTTCTCACGTTGTCCCCCTTCACCTGGTAATGCAGTCGTACATGAACTTATTGTGACAATGAGGGGATGAGAGCACTGCCTACCGACCTGGTCAGTAACAAAACAGAATCAGAACCATGACAATGAACCAGGCTACAACTCTGCAGGGTGGTGCTTTCAGATCTCCTTCACCTTTAGGGTGTTTCAAATCACAAGACATTTTACTCCAACCAAACGAAAGGGCTTGGCAAGGGAATAGGCACAGCATTTGGCGAGGAAGTAGTAGCATCAGGGAAAACCATGTTCAGGAAAATCCCAAAGGGTGATGTGGCTGGAGATTCTAGCTAGTTATTATTGCTGTGACGAAACATGACCAAAGCAACTCAGGAAGGAAAGGGTTTATGTGACTTACCCTTTCACATCTTAGGCCATCACCGAAGGAAGTAAGGACAGAAATTCAGAAAGAGGCAGGAACCTGGAGGCAGGAGTCAATGCAGAGGCCATCGAGGGGTGCTGCTTACTCGCATGCTCCTCATAGCTGGCTCAGCAGCTCTCTTACAAAGCCCAGGAATGGCACCACCCACAATGGGCTGGGCCTTCCTACATTGGCTGTGGATCAATCTTTGTACACTGTAAATATATATCGCTCTCATTGTTAATAAAAAGCTGACTGGCCAATGTCTAGGCAGGATTTTGGGGGCAGAGAGAATGCTGAGATGAAGAAAGGTGGAGTCAGAGGAGTTGGGAGCCCAACAGAGGAAGTAGGATGTATAGAAAATGAGGTAAGTAACCATGAGCCAAACAAACATGGTAGAACTTAAGACAAAAAATATGGGTTAATTTAAGTTGTAAGAGCTAGTCAGAACAAGTTTAAACTATAGGCCGAGCATTTAGAATTAAATCTCTGTGTGTTTATCGGGGAGCTAGAGGTCATGACAAAAAACTCCACCTAAACACAACAAGCACTAATTAAGAAAATGCACTACAGCCGGATCTTACAGAGACTTTCTCAATTGAGGGTCCATCCTTTCAGAAGACTCCAGCTTCTACCAAGTTGATATAGAACTAGGCAGCACCACAAACAACGGTGAGGTATTTCAAAGATGTCTCCTGGCCTGCAAGTCTCTTCTCAGATTCCTTCAGGGGTACCCACTCTGACTAGCCTTCCTGCCTACTTGCCATTCTCTGGCTACATGCTTCTGAGTTCTCCATGCTAGGTACTTGCTCCTTGGAGTGCTTACCCCGTCCTTCATCTCAACTTTCATCCGTTACATTTAGGCTTCAATGCCGCTTCTGCAGAGCAATTTTCCTCAGCAGTCACCGCAACCCACAGAATTGCATTCCACACTGCCCATCCTTCCATGACAGGCCATCCCCTTTAAATTTCTCTAATAACCCAGTTTTGGGTCTCTGTGCTTAGACCGACTCCAGGGCTGTATTCTCTACATGTTTCCCTCATCTTTAACCATGTGCCAGGCCTCCATGTGCACCACAGACACCAGTGCAGTGCACTACTCAAGTCAGTAGGGTGCTTGAGCAATCGATTAGGCAGGAGAGTGACTAATCTGTGTGTGTGTGTGTGTGTGGTGTGCTAAGAAGGTCTGTAGAAATGAGCTCCATGAACTCCAATTCTTTTTAACTTCTACTTTTTGGAGTCTCACTTCTGGACTAGATGGTGACCAGCTGGAGAGAAACCTGAGTGAGCTGCACTACCTGAAGTTGAATGTGGCATTTGTTATGAAAAGCCATGCTGTAGTTGTGTGCAGGAAAACACACAGTATTGCTAGTGAGAAAGTGAACCAAGAGAGGTAATGTTAAAAGCTTTACACAACTGAAAATTGTTATAATCATGACTTTTGTTATCCATTCCAGCATTTATACCGCCACTGAAGTGGGACAGAACCTTAGCCTTCCTTGCAGACTGGGTCAGGTGGAGACGCGGCAATACAGGCAAGCACAGTGGGAGAGCGCTAGGAAGGGCTGCTGCTGCCCTGCCCATGTAGCTGTTAAGGTCTTTCAGGACAATGGGCTTTCTCTTTGTGGTGACTGACAAGTCAGAATCGACCAGCGGACTTCCAGACTTCCCTCAAACCTAGGACGAGGTGCAAGCAACTCATGGCTTCTTCTCTGTTTCCTGCCACCCCACTCTACCCAGGTCTTTCCTCCAGCTCTGCCAACCTCAGAGACCTGATCTGTATTTTATCTCATCAGACATTTCAGTGATAAGCATTATTTACATAATAATAAATCAGCTGACTTGATTAGGAGCAGCTCTGACAGGGAGCAGATTACAGCTACTAATGCTTTCCATAAGTAAATCATAGGTCCTGTGTGACTTCTAGTCACAAAGCTGGCCCCACAAGTTTAGATCAAGTGCCCAGTATGCAGATCTGTGTGCCGCAGGTGGCACATGTGAATTGTGTGTCTTCTAAGAGGGTGCCACAGGAGGAAGGGTGTCATAAACAGAATTTTCAGTGTGAGTAAGTGATGCTTTCAGAGATGTCAACAGAACAAAGGACTTACTGATGAGGTTGTTAGTGACTCCAAGGCACAGAACTGCTCATTAAGAAGCAAACTACACATTAGGAGTAAACAGTGAAGAAGGCAGCAGATGCTCCCGCTACTTCAGACAGAATAAACTGTGAGCAGGAGAAGGAAGGTGCTGCCGGGGCTCCTCTGGAGCATGGGCCTGCGTTTTTCTCCTTTCTCCTCACCAGCTGCTAAGCCACACTGTGTCTTCTCTGCATTCCCACTGGTTGTATTTCTCTCTTTTTCTCTTGAGCAGTTTACAGATGGGTAATAAAATGGCCAAAGGATAAAACCCAGCTTTATTTTACTTTAATTTTATTTAAACCTTGAAAAACCAGCTAACGATTGCATTAATATTTGTGTGCTAAAAACCGCCTTATTCGTCTGGCAGTGCGAATGCCTTATGGATCTGAAGGGCTCAGAGAGCTTGCTTTCTTTTCAATTTTAAAACAACGAACATCTCAGTATGGAGCTCTGGCTGTTTCATGCTGGCCTTAAAACTCACTGCCTGCCCTGCCTCCTGAATGCTGGGAGTAGAGGTGTGCACTACCACACCTGGGCTCTTTTAACTCTGGTAAAGACAGGTTTCAATGCTGGAATAGTTTACTTCTATATGGAATTGCTAAACCTGGGCTACTAATGGTTGGGTTATAATGGTTTAAAATTGGGAATAAAACAATATATATATACATATCTGAAATCATTAATTACTAGAAAACAGATATTCAAGTTTTAATAAAAAAGAAAACACCCCCTACCCCTGAGATAGGGTCTCTCTGTGTAGTCTTGACTGACCTCAAATTCAGAGGTTCACCTGCCTCTGTCTCCCGAGTGCTAGGATTAAAGGTGTGCGCCACCACTGCCTGGCTACACCACTTATTTTAAAAAAATAAGTGAGTATGAATTCTTACTCAGGATAATCTGTCAAGACAGAAGTCAGACCTGTAGATGTCTAGGATTTGGGGGTGGGTGACTGCAAATGGATATGGGATTTCTTTGGGGTGCATATTCTAAAGCTGATTGTAGTGATTATTTTGTGACTTTCAATACACTAAAATGCACAGATCTATGCAGTTCAATATAGTTTATTCTGCAAACAAAGGGTTTCAATAGGGAAGAATGATTTGAAAATGAAACTGCATGTGATGGCAAACAGCCATACTCTCAGCACTTAGCAGGCTTGAGTAAGCAGGAGGAAGCACTCTATGAGACCCGTTACACTACCCACTGAGTTCAAGGCTGGCCTAGGCTACACGTTGAAAACTGTAACAGCCATACAGTTAAAGTAACAATCCATTAGCGTCTAACTTGACATGTTATTCATAATTGAGATTACTGAGAGTTCCATTCTGGAAATAAGGGTGGACTGTCTAATGCAGAAACAGACTTGTCCAGGCAGCTACAGCGAGAATGGGAGCCCCAGACAAGTAAGTTCCAGCTGTTCTTTCTTTTGATTGCTAATGTTTGACGAGAGAGTTCAACATAGACAAGATCTTTTCTTGAAGAAAACTTTCCATATGGATGGTGAGCCTGAAAACATACCCCTCTAGCTTGTTGAGAAACAAACACCAGCAGACGGCAGTTAACAACCTCTCATTTTCACTTTACCTCTCTGTAAAACTGAATGGAGAAGCTGGAGAGACAGCTCGGCAGGAAGAACACTGCCTGCTTTTCCAGACGCTACAGGTTCAGTTCCCGGCACCTACACTAGGCAGCTTACAACCCATCTGTCACTCTAGGTTAAAGGAATTGGACACCCCTTCTGGTCTCTAAGGGTACGGGCACACACAAGGCATATACTCACCCAGCTCAAGGCATTTCTTTTATATTAAAGACAAATTTTCTGGGTTAACATTCACAGGAACCACAACTCTGACCCCTGGCCCCCGTGCAGCACCTCCTGTAGAAGCCTAAGTTATTTGGACGCGTTACTAAGTCCATCTTAAAAATGACCTCATAAATGAGGGAAGAAAAACAAAAAATGAAACAAACACACAGAAAATCAGAAATGATGAGAAGCTGGGCCTGCCGGTACAAACCTGTAAACTCTGACCTCAGGAAGAACAGACAAGAGGGCATCAAGGTCAAGGGTGGCAGAACTACAGCTTCAGGTCAAAGCCAGTCTGGGAAACCGCCGGGTGACCCTACCTCCAAACAAAAAATCAAAACAGGGCCAGGACAGAGCTGAGGGGCCCAACCCCCAGAATCAGGAGTTCAAGGTCAGTTCTGCCCCATCCAGTTCTTGACCAACCTGGGCCGTGGGATCCCGCCTAAACAACATTGAGATGTTGGCTTCTGGAACCCCCAATCCATTCTGCCACTCTAGCTGCTTCCGTTCTGAACGGTGTGCTTCTCTTCCTTAACAAACTGTCTATCTTCCTACCCACCAGTAATACCGATGAGAATAAAATAAAAAATAAGACCCAAACCTCTAATCAATAGAAATATTAAAATTTTGTAAATATCTTTCAATTTTACCTACTCATACTTGGCAGTTATTTATCTTAGTGCAACATTTCCTATTTAAACCTTGATTAGGACTCCACTTTATGCATCTGAAGTAATTATTCTCAAAAAAGGACCGTCGTTAATTAATATACTCTCTTGGAAAATTTAATATCATTGAAACCAAATTCAAGAACTGAAGGAATGTGAACTGAAAACTACTGAAAACAGAGACAGAGGAATCGAGGGGAAAAAGGGAAGCTTCAGAATACAGCAGTATAACAAACAGCAATGATCTGACTGTACAAACTGGGATGAGCTTCACATATTACAGGTGCCCACGTTCACTCTGGGATTAGAACTGATAAGCAAATTACCAAGCTTGTTTCTACTTTCTGCACTTCTGACCATGATCAATGATACCACATGGAAAGTGAAAGGAACCTTTCTCTGAGGAAAACACATTCCCGCATCATTAAAAAGGCTGGCCCACAGATCTACGTGTCAGACTAAATCTCAGAGGACACAATAATGACATCCTCAGCTGAAGTCAGGACAACTGTGTCTAAGCCCCAAACACACCCTAGACCTATCAGAAAATCAATCGTTGGTCTGGAGAGATGGCTCCGCGGTTAAAATCTGGGTTCAGTAAGACCAATGCATGTAAAATAAGAATCTTTAGAAAAGAAAAGAAGTCTCTATGCTACCTTTTAAGGACCCAAAAATAGGAGGCCCACAGACCATGATTTGTAGCCCACAACATGAAGAAGAAATAGGAATTTCTCCCTGGTGTCGGCGTTACTTACAAAAGGCTTGGGAAGGTATGGAAATCAAGTTCCATTCTGGAACTGCAGGGATGGCTGAGTCGGTAAAGCAATTGCTAAACAAGCATGATGTCCTGGGGTGATTCTCTAGAAGCCTTGTGAAAAAGCTGGCATGGAAGGGTGTGCTTGTAATCACAGCACGGAGGAGGCGGAGACAGGAGATCCCTGGGACTCACTGGCTAACCACTGAGGACTGATACCCAGTGATGACCCCAGTTCCACATGCATGTGCATGAACGGCATATGCAGCCCTCCTCACCCCACTGCCTCTTAAGTTGTGCTCTGAATACATTATATCTGAAATTAATATGGATCAGATAGTATAGGGAGGGGGCTTTGGCTGGCTAGAGCATTTCCTGACCCGATCCTCGTAGTCCAGAATCAGACATTCAACTCCTACAGAATACATAGAACCCAGGACAGATCTGAGTGCCTGCTAGCAGGGAGGAGGCCATTTTGGCTAACGTAACAGGAAAGCATCTGCTTAAAATAAAGACAACAAACAAGGAAGATGGAAAGAGGGGACGGACTAGTTCTAACTAGATAATACTAGTAGTTAGCTCAAGCTGTCTCTTACAGCAATGGGAGGCAACACATCTTCATTTTGTTGACACTAGTTTTAGTTGGCTTCTGTCACTTGTAATTGAAAAGCACCACCAATTCACAGACCCCCTAGGACATGCTTGAAAATTTCTAGGTTTGGTGGGAAAGATAGACTATTTCAAATTTTCTAGCTATTTTATGCTTGGAGAAATAACATAAAGTCTTCAATTCCAAATTTCACTTAAACTGCTTTTATTAAAATCCTTTTAAAAAGACTATTTAATTTTATGTGTATGGGCATTTGGCCTGTTATATATGCCTGTCAGAAACCCTAGAACTGGAGTTACAGACACTGTGAGCCACCATATGGGTCTTGGGAATCAAACCTAGGTCTCTCCTGGAAGACTATAAGTATTCTTAACCACGGGGCCATCTTTGAGCCCCAAATTTACTTATTTTCATTTTATGTGTGTACTTGCCTGTATGTGTGTATGTGTATCACATGCATGCCGGGTGCTCGGAACTGAACCTGGATCCTTTGGAAGAGCATCTAGTGCTCTTAACTGCGGAGTCATCTCTCCAGATCTTTATTATTTATTTAGATCTTCACTTAGGCCTATCTGGAAATAATATGTGAGTCCTGCCTAAGCCCACCCGAATGCTAATACAGCACCATACTGCTTTGTTTATGGAACACCCACCTTGCAAAGAAGCAACTCTTTGGTGGTCAGAATTGTGCCACTTTTTCTTGTGACTCGAACCTACTCTATTAAAAGCATGCCAATTATTCAACTATCCATTCTGAATTAAAATGGGGAGCTTGTGAGGTGGCTCAGTGGTAGAGGTACCTGTAAGCCAAGCCTGATGACCTGACTTTGATCCATGGAACCTACATGGAGGACAGAACTAATTATCCCAAGCTGTCCTCTGACTTCTACACGTACACCCACACCTACAACACAATAAATACACCCGGGAGGAGAAAGTGCAAGGAAAGGACAAGGTTCAGTTATAATCAGAGCTGGCTTTCTACTGCATTAATACAAATGACCATAGGTAAAGGAAGATGCTGGAAACAGTGTGTCAGGTCCCAGAGGGCTCTAGGCAGTTTCCTATTTCAAAGGGTTCAATTAAACTTTTTAATGGCTTGTACTTTTAAAGGAAATGGTACATGTGCTTCTGTTTTATAGATAAAACACGGAGAAGACTGGACAAAACACTGCAAATGTTAAAGATCACCAAGAGCTGGGGAGAAGTAAACAGGTTTCCTCTGATGTTTCATATTTTATTTTTATTATTTTTAAGTTATTTTTATTTTACTTTGTGAGTGTTTTGCCTGTCTGTGCAATATATGCATACCTGGTTCCCACAGAAGCCAGATGAAGGTACCAGATCCCCTATATTCTGGATGGTTATATATTATAACGTGGGTGCTGGGAATCAAATCCTGGTCCTCTGGAAGAACAGCCTGTACTCTAACCACTGGGCTTCTCTCCAACCCCCAATGTTTCATATTTTGGAGAGAGAAGAAAAAGCCAAAAGCTGAATCACAAACGCTCTGTTAAATAGCTATTATATTGCTGATTTTGTGTCAGGTACCAAAGCTTGGCCCTTTCAAACTGGCTTGTCTTTGAGAAGGTGCTATTGTTTGGGCTGCCTATAGAAGTTATATACTAGTGAACGACATAAAGATTACCTTACTCTAGGGTAGTTTCTGCAATAGCAAGTTTGCTTGTAGAAACAAAGGCTTTTAGGAAAAAATAAGAGAGAGAGAGAAAAAAACTAGAGGTAAGTATGGTGGCATGTGCTTTTAATTCCAGAACTATGGTAGCTGAGGGAGGAGGATTTTGAGTCTGAGGTCAATCTAGGCTATATAAGTGAGGAAACAAGAAAAAGTGGGGGTGGGAGTGGGGGATGGGACATGAGAAACAGATAAGGGAGAAGAGAGAGGGGAAGGCAGGAGGTGTGTGTGTGTGTGTGTGAGTGTGTGTGTGTGTGTGTGTGTGTGTGAGAGAGAGAGAGAGAGAGAGAGAGAGCGCGAGCGACCATGATGGCATTTGAAAGGTTCAGCATGCAAATAGTATTGATATGCCAATATGTGATGATATTTTGTTTGTGTTTTAACAAATAAATCTTGCTTGAAGATCAAAGTACAGAGCTAAGCCACTAGAGGTCATGGAGTGGTGGCACACACCTTTAATCTCAGCACTTGGTAGACAGAGGCAGAGGATCTCTGTTAGTTCAAGGCCACTGTGGGCTCCATGAGATTGAATTTGTCTAAAAAACAGCTCACACAAAGGTGCTCCCAGCACTTGGGATCCCACACCTTTAATCCCAGCACAAGGGAGGTGGAGATAGGCGTGATGTGGCTGAGCAGAGAGAGGAATATAAGGTGGGAGGAAACAGGAGCTAATTGCATCTGAAGCAGTTCGTCAAAGGACGCAGTCTAAGGACAGGATCACCCCTTTGGTCTGAGCAGTGGCAGAGGTAGAAGGTCTCTAGTGGCTGGCTGCACTGTTTCTCTGATCTCTCAGTTTTTACCCCTTAACACCTGACTCCACATTTTTCTTAAGAACAATTAGAATTCGTGCTACACCAATACTGCAGAAGATTTGTTGTAGGCCAGACTTCATTGTTGGAGACTTGGTATTGGTCAAAAGTTAAGAGTCGGAGATGGCACAAACCTGCCCTCAGAAGGCTGAGGCAGAAGAACCAGGAACTTGAGGCTAGTCTGGGCAACACTAGCTAAGTTTCAGCAAGTACATGGCAAGACTCGCCCCTCTCCAAAATAATCTGGTGCTGAGGTGGCTCAGCCTCTGAATGATTGTGAGCAGACCTCCTTCCCACACCAGTGATCCACCGTGAGAACCTGACACAAGCTACTCATCCATTCTTGGGAGGTAACTGTGTTCGCATACATGCCTTAGGCCAGTGGATCTCCTGAGGTCCATCCAGGTCACTAGTGAAGAGATCTAGTGCAAGAGACTAAAAACCAGCACATAACAGTTATCTGACCAGGGTGGGGGAACTGGCTCAGTGGTTAAGAGCACTGGTTGCTCTTTTAGAGGACTTCAATTCCTAGCACCCAATCTCCTTTTTTGGTCTTCTCAGGTATAGACATACATGGAGACAAAAAACCCATACACAAAGAGTAAATGCAAAACCAAACCAAAACAAACATCTGAACTGAAAGAGTTTGTGGAGACAGGGTGCACATGTATTATGTACTGTAGACTGGCCTTGAGCTTGGGATCTTCCGGCCAAAGCCTCCGAGTACTAAGATTATCAAGAGGCATCACCACACCCATTCAGACAGACATGCTAATAATCCTTCCCTTACATGCAGAATGAATAACCATAACACCACGTTAAACCACGAACTTACTTTCCCTAGCATTACTAGAATGCCCCTCCACTCAGCTTACTTCCTCATGTCTAACTATGCATGTTTTATTCTTTATGAATAGCTTATTTGCTGTCAGTGTCTGGAATGGCCTTTTTAATGTAGGCATATTTATATATAAAACTAAGATAAACATCATTAAGTCCAGAAGAAACACAGCTTGCTAATAAACTATTCTTTTAAAAATATTTCACTCTAGTTTGGGTGCTGTTTCCCATGCTGTGACGCCGACGGGAAGGAAAGCACTAGCAGGGCAGCTAACGGAGCAGCATGAACACTTTAACAGAAATGACAGGAAGGGCAAACATCTAACACAGCCCAGATTAATGTTAAAAATATAGATTCCTTTTCTTCATATAAAATTATTTCCATTAAATGCATCTATAATCTTATTACTACTCTTAATTTTATGTGTATGGTGTTCTGCCTAAATGTATTCTGTGCACCATATGTATGCCTGGTGCCTGCAGCGCCCAGAGGAGTGTCAGATCTCCTGACCTGGAGTTATAGATGGCTGCAAGCCACCATGTGGGTGTAAGGAGTCAAACCTGCATCTTTAGTAGAAGAGCAGCCAATCTCTTAACTACCGAGCCATCTCTCCAGCCATAATATTTTATTGTGTGTGTACACATGCTTGCACACACGAGGGCATTGGTGTGTGTAACAGAAGACAACTTTCAGCAGAGGGCTCTCTCCTCCCAAAGTGGGTTCTGGGATCATCAGGCATGTGTATGAATGACTTTACAGAGTGAGCCATTTCAGAGGCTCTTAAATGTATTTTAAATCTAAAGAAATGAAGTATATGTTGAAAAGACATAGCTGTATTAATTAAGACTTCTTTTCTGAGTATCATTAGCAGAGTGGATGCAAACTTAATCATGCTTCTCCTCACTAATACTATGTTAATGAAGTAGGGTACACTTAAGATCAGTATAAACATATACATACCACAGGCTGCTTTGTGATGTCCACTAAATCCTTAAGATTATAGTACTGATGTTTCTCAAAGGCTGAAAACAGCATGTCTAGGACGTGTTGTTTGTCTGCCCGGGCCCGCTTTCCATCTTCTTTTTTCTTCCTTTCATATTCAATCTACAGGCACAAACAGAAGAAAGGCATCAACTTAACCTTCTGGAAACAGGTACTTCTGCCTTAGTCATCTGAGAACTACATTTAAAGCTCCAAGGTATGAGGCCTCTGGCAGGGACTCAGAAGCGGGGTCTTGTTGCCCCAGCATTCCCAGTACCCTCAGACTCTAGGACAGCTATAACACTGCTCTATAAACCATTTTCAGTTTCTCTAGAAGTTTTATGTAACACATTCATTTCCTCCAAGAAGGTTTTCTTCCTGGTTAACCTGGACTAGCCAGAAGCTAACTTGCAGTTCCTTTGTTTTTGATTAATCACAATACAGCAAGAAAATTTTATAATACAAGTTGTAATTGGTAGGCAACAGCTCGGAGTCCGCAGGCACAGGCTTGTTACAGGGCAGATTCTCTAGCACCTGAGAAGTAAGGGAAGCAAAAGGCAAAAAGGCTGCTCCCTCTGACCCCTCACTGCTGCCTTACTTCTACACACTGAGGTAGGCTTGACATCAAGGAAGGTAAATGCCCTCAGCAATGACATCAGCAGACTATTTTTCTGAATCTTTATCTTACAAGTGTCCTCTAAATTTACTGTATAATATACCTCTTAGTCAAATAAAACCAAGACACTAGGACCATGCTTTGTGCACACGACACTGCTGCACATCTTTACAGATACCAACACTAGATGCAACTCTCACCCCTCATCAGAGCTTCTCTTTGCAGTGGATGGAGACCATTGTAGATGGAAGCTACAAATGGTCAAAAGCACCTAGGGTGCCCACTGCCAATAGATACATCTACAACACAACCCAGGGAACACACTGGAAGAGGAAGTGAAAAATTATTAAAAGCCAGGGGACCAGGATATCTGTTACAGTATTTCTGTATGAGAAAGATAAGCTGTATCCATGACATTGCAACACTATGGTCACCTAAATAAAACCTGAATAATGGCACCAGTTGACACGCAACTTGAATGTGTGAAATCTCAGAAAGCCCCATGCCTACATAAAGAGCCACAAGTAACTGATGATGGTTGGAAGAGAATCAAGTCTTCCAGGGATGAGCAACCTAACTGCTTATCCAGTAACAAGTGGTCAGTGTATATATGAAAAAAAAGTATACATATGAGCAACACTAGATGGACCCAGCAGGTTATTTGTAAGTATGTATGCATATGAGCACACACATAGGCTAGTTTTATGTCAACTTGACATAAATTAAGAGTTATCTGAAAGGGAACATCAACTGAAAAAAATGTATCCATAAGATCTGGCTATAAGGTAATTAGTTATTGAGGGGGGATGTCCTAGCCCATTATGATGGTCCTGGGTTCTACAAGGAAGCAGGCTGATTAAGCCAGGAGGAGCAAGCCAGGAAGCAGCACCCCTCTATAGCCTCTGTATCAGCTCCTGCCTCCAGGTTCCTGCCCTGTTTGAGTTCCTGCCCTGACTTCCTTCATTGATGAACTGCAATGTGAAAATGTATGCCAAATAAACCCTTTTTTCCACAGCTTGCTTTGGTCATGGTGTTTCATAACAGCATCAGTAACCCAACTAATACAACATATTTTAATAATAATGATGATGATGACAACTATAGAGATAATACATGAAGCTTGAAGGTAGAGAGATGGGAGCAGTGAGAGAGGGAGCAGGATATGACAACAGAGGCTTGAAAATGATCAAAGTGGAGACAAGTATGGAATGTAATGAAATCCAGTATTTTGTGCAGTTGTATGAATGCCAATAAAGTTAAGCCAGTAGTTCTCCCTCATTGCTATCATCCCAGTACTAACCATTTGTGGAAACTTATCTTTGCATTTAATCCATTGGGAAGATAGCTTAGTTAGTAAATGCACAAGGACCTGAGTTCCATGCCCAGAATCCAGGTAAAAAGCTAGGTATAGTGCTAAGTGCTTGTAATCCCAGTGCTGGGCAGGCAGAGATAAGACAGATACCTGAGGCTGAGTTCAGGAAGAGTTTTGTGCCAGTGAGAAACCTCGTCTCAAAGAAAAAAAGCTGATGGTCCTGTGGGCTTCACAAATATGTGTTTGCGTGTGCACATGCACACACACCCAGAAAATATATTGCTTTTCTCATTTATGTCAGTTGGTTAAGCTTAATTTCTTCTTCATGAAAAGGCAGAGTAATGTGCCGGAGGGAGGTAAGGTCAGTCTTGAAGCTCACTGGGTAACTAAAGCTTTGGTGGGCTGGAAGAGGGCAGCAGAGAGGAGACCCTGCTCACTGAGGCTGCTGTAGTGTGGGGACCAGCTTCAGAACAAACAGCACAAGCACGCAGAGCTAACAACGGAATTGTGGTGCAAATTCCCCAAGACTTAAGCTTATGTTCTCTACTTTAAGAGTAGTGGTCGGACAGCACGGAAGTTCCCAGGACAAGATCGTAACAGAGGGAAAAATCTCAAATGCATGCATTGCTGGGGAAGAACAAAGCTCAAGCCAGTTTTAAGATTCTCTCAGTGAGACAGGCCTATTAGTGGAGGCCTGTGATTCCAGCTACTGCGGAGGCTGAGAAAAGACCAAAAGTTCAAGGCTGCCTGGGCGACAGAGCAAATTCAAGGCCACCCCAGACAACTTAGCAAGACTATCTCAAACCAGAAAATAAAACAAAAGGCCGAGGACAGAGATCAGTGGTAGGATGCTTGCCTCAGTAGCAAAAGAAAAAAAAAAACATAAAAAATGGAGGAGGGGTGTCTTGAAAATAGCACACCTACGTGTGGCTATGAAAAATTTAGAAGAATACATGCTTTCTCTGGGTGCAAAAGACAAAACTAAGAGAATGATCATACTGGGGAGTAAGAAAACACAGGTAACCAGGACCAAACTTGCAAACCCAAGCATTGCAACATTCTACCCCCCACCTTTAATTTACGCTGAAGAATACAGGAGAGACTGAGCTTAGGAAAGGGGGGCGTAATGGTGTATTAGCAAGGTCCCCTTTGTTTGAAATGACTGGAGAAGCTAGAAGTTCAGTAGGAAAATGATTTCATAATCTTGCCAGTAAAGCAAGATGGCTCCCTTGAAGACACACATTCTACTTGGTAGTGGTGAGATATTTATGTGTGTGTGTGTTTTCCCAATCCCCAAATCTAGACCCAGTAAGACTTGATTCAAAGGTAAGATTTTAGAATAAATTACAGAAAGTCCAAATTAACACTAAAGATTAAAACTCAATTAAATTTTAATTAGTAAGTGTTAATTAGTAAGAAAACGAATGACCAAATAAGTACCTAGATTAAAAAAATTCCTGGTTGGCATGTTCTACCCTAAATAAGCTGACTGCACAGGCTCTGGTGTTTTCCTTCTTTAAATGAAGGGGCAGGGTGGTGGATTCCTCGAGCCCAGAAGGAGATCAAGGTCACCCTCAGCTACAGAGGATCAAGGTTAGCTATGGGCTACATTCATAAAGCAACCCCTCCCACCAAACCAAGTGTAACCTGAAAACCTAGGTGTCTAAAACAGCAAAGATGAAGATGGAGTTATCAGTCCTCATCAGAGAGCTTTTAGGCACTGGAATTTAACTGTACTTTCTGAAAGGATAACAGAACATGTACTTAATGTACATGGGTAACTCACAAAAAAAAAAGGACTTTAAAAATAAATGGTTAAATTTGCTTTGGTAGTGTCTAATACAGGTTCATAACCCAAATTCTCATCTGTGGTGTTATCAGTCAAGTAGGCCCAGTGCTCATGTCCTATTAAAATTAATAGTCTATTAAGTCTATTAAAAGAGACTTAGATGCATCAAACTATTAGTGCCTAATACTGCTGTTTTTCTTTTTGTGTACGGGTGTTCTCTATGCATGTATGTCTGTGCATCAAGTGTGTGCCTGTTGCCCATAAAGGTCAGAAGAGGGCAATGGATCCCCTGGAACTAAAGTTCTAGGGGGTTGTGAGCCCACTACAGGGGTGCTGGGAATCAAACCCAAGTCCTGTGAAAGAGCAGCCAGAGCTCTTAAATGCTGAGCCATCTCTTTAGCCCCACTAATACTGAATGTTGTACTTAGAGCAAAGCTAAGGAGTTGAAGTTCAGTTTCATGTTCCACCACATAAAAACAGTGTCCTTCTTAGTATTGTACTCAATTAACACTACAAACAAGGCCATACAAATAAACTATTAATACTATCAACTACTGTACCCAGAAGAAGACTACTGTGTCATGTTGCGTCTTTTCCCATTGGGCATGTTGTTTCTCACTGATGCCCGTTGGAACTGCAGGGAACCATATGCAAAGCAGCCAGCCAGTCAGCTCATTAGCAGCCAGGACAATGTATAAATTACTAAGATAGCTACTGGAACAGAAGTAATTGTTATGTCATATGAATTTTACTTGCTGATATTTTATCCGCCTCCACTGACCACATCACTACAGAGCCAACTGTTAGAGATAAATGTTAACTCAGAAAGCATTTTAAGCTTAAGTCTCCAGTTATAAATGCTTTATATTCCCCAAATTTATCAGATGAAATTAATTTCATTTTCTCAAGAGAATAAATCATTCAAGATTAAAATGTAACCACATGTTGAAAATTGACTGTGGATGTGGTATAGACATGCTCAATCGTTATTACTGAAACCTTAATCACGAACTAAAATTATAAATGCCGCCCACTACCAATTAAGATATTTTAATTCAGATGTCTGTAAATTTCTAGACTGTTGTTTGCAGAAATACTCTGACTGCTTTGTCAAGGCAGTCTCTGTGAGGCTTTTATTCTAACTTCCGAAGTGATCGTGACAGCCTTGATTCTCATGGCTCTGGATTTAAAATCCTGTGAAAGATTACTTCCTTCTCCCCTCTGTCAATGCTTCTATTTCTGATTAGTGTGTCATCATCGCTTGGGAAAAAAGCAATTCTTTAGAGCAGGTCAGTCCTTGGTGTGCACATTCAAAAGGACAAGGCATATAGCATTCTCATATTAAACCATGTCAGGGAAATACTGCTGAGAAGCCCTTAGGATATAGTCCTATGGGCATCCATTTTAGTGATCAAAAGTAAAAACTTTATGAACCTAACTGAAAAACTCAAAGCTCTACAACCTTAGTTCTGGAGACTAGCAGTTGGCTGTCTCACAGAAGGGAAAGAACTATGCATAAACATGAAATGTCTTCCTAGTTCCAGGGAGGAGGATGCCACCTGAGGTTTTATGCAATAAACTTTTAGTATTTCAGTGTTTTCCAATTAGTTTTCCTTAGTTCCTTTAGCACCAAAAGTTAGATGAAAAGTCCTTTATTAAACTCAGAACAAAAGGGTCGGGATAGTAACAGAGGTGAGAAGGCAGATACATCTTAAGTTACAAGACTGTCTCCTGGTGCTATCACAGAATCCCATTCCCCTCTCAACAGATGGTAGGCAACTATAAAAAGTTTCTGTCTTTGGATTGGTGGCTGCAAACCAGAATAACCCAGGAGCTTAAAACACAATCCACATTTGATCAACAGAGTTAATTTCTGGAGGCATTTCCCCTCTTCAGGAAAGCCTCCTTCTGGGTGATTCTAGCATGAAAGGCACACCGAGAACCACCACACAGACAGCAGAGGACAGTTCTTTAGGAGACCACAGGGTGCATCTGAAAGAAACACAGGCAGACGATGACACAAACCCACCAGACTCAAGAGAAGGAGAGTTAGTAGAAATCTTGCATATTAGCTAATTTTATTTAAGTGTATTTTTAGACAGGGTCTCATGTAGCCTACGCTGGCTTCAAACTTGGTACAGCTAAGGATAACCTTTGAACTTCTGATCCTTTTGGTTTTACCTCAAGCATGCTGGGATTACAAGCATATACAACAATCATTTTCAAATTTAGGGCTCCCTGTTTGCCAGGCAAACACCTTGCCAAAGAGGTATATATATCCAGCCCCTAGTTATACTTCTTTATGTTTTTAAAGACAGGGTCTCATCTGCCTCAAGAGTGAGGCTAGGATTAAAAGCATGTGATATCACACCTGGCCTGACTACACTTTTTGATTAACACCTCTACAAGCAAAAAAATTTAAAGAATGAATCATACATGAATATCTTATATTATGCACTGCACACTCAATTAAAATAGATTAAATAAAATCACGGATTATTCTAAAAAATGAGGAACTGAGTTCAGAAATCTGGGTTTGTTGGCCAGTCAGTCTAGCTGAATCAATGGACTTCAGGTTCAGTCTAGAGACTCTGTCTCCAAAAGATAAGATGAAGAGTAACTGAGCAAGAAAGACATTCATTGTCGAGCTCTCTCTCTCTCTCTCTCTCTCTCTCTCTCTCTCTCACACACACACACACACACACACACACACACACACACACACACCTCCTTCCACCAGAAAAACAAACAAACCACCTTATTATTTACGTTCAAAATACAGTAATCTGGAAAGAAAAAAAATACTGATCTATTTTTTAGGACACTTAGTTTTCAATAGTACTGCAAACTCAGAAAATCTATACTGCCAAAAGCTAATATAATAAGGTAGAAATCCCATAAAGGGTTAAGGGTCAGTTATTTTCATAGTCAAAGCTGTGGTGGTGGCCAGAGTGGTAGGGGCCTACAGTGTAACATGAATTCTAATTGGTCTTAATAACAAAAACTCGGAGTCAGCTGTCGGGGTGAAAGCGGAAGGATTAGAGAAGCAGAGCGGCCAGCCACTAGACTCCCTCTACCAATGCTCAGACAAAAGGGGAGATCCTGTCCTCAGACTGCACTGAGATCCTGTCTTTTCCCATCTTATATTCTTCTCTCCACCCAGCCACTCCTGTTTCCCGTCTCCACCTCCCTAGTGCTGGAATCACCTTTGTGTGAGCTCTGCTTCTCTTTAATTTTGTGTAGCTCAGGGTGGCCTTGAACTAACATAGATCTGTCTCCTCTGTCTCCCTAAAGGGATATGCCATCACTGCCTGGCCTCTAGTGGCTTAGCTCTGCACTACAGGCAAGATTTATTTGTTAAAAACAGAAGTGTCAGCACACTACAGAAAACCTTTCCAGGGTTTGGCTGTTAGCTGGTTTCCAGCTGCCCTCCTGCCAAGAGAAGAGTGATGGTGGGGAAGGAGGATTTTTCTCTTCTCCCCCTTCCTTCAGCGGATCTCTGCTAGCTAACTTTTCCATGGCCATTTTGTACTCACAAAATATCTGACAGTCAATTCTCTATATTAAATCCCTTTTTGCTTTAAGGATCTGAAGTTTTTTCAATTCTCAAGAAAGACACGACAGATCCATCAACAAAGATAGAGAAGGACAAGCCACACTTACAGTGGTATTGAGAGTTTCCATTTTGAAAAGAGCCATGTTCTTGTCAGATCTGATTACTTCATCATTGCTTCTACTTGAGAGTGACTGATAATCATTCTAGCACAAGAACTGTCAGTTTTCCACTTTCTTATTCACATATATTTACTACCTAATAGGTTTTCAAGTCCAAATTTAGCACCAACCCAAGAAGCTGACAATGAGACCATAATGCACTGCTGCATGGCTACAATTTCTGCTCTTTTGCTCAAAATATCTGCACGAAGGCACTGGAGTGACAGGATTGATGCGCACAGTGGACATTTCCTAGCAGCAAATGCAAGGTATTTAATTCTGATCTAAGTAGCGACAGAGTTGGAGTGTTCAGCTATGGTGTTTGCCCTACCATGGGCAAATAAAAAAAAAGACTATAGATTGAAAGTACTTCAATTATTATATTGTTTTAAATTTTATTATGTGACTTTTAAATTGTTTTGTTTGTTTGTTTTTGCTTTTGTAGATAGGGTTTCTCTGTGTAGCTTTGGAGCCTGTCCTGGAACTTGCTTTGTAGGCCAGTCTGGCATTAAAGGCATGCGCCACTAAATGAAAGGTTGTTCATTTTAAACCATGCTGATTTCTCAATATCTTAAAATAAATAAGTACAATATAAATAAGCACAGTATAAGAGCAATTTCTATAATCGTATTACACTGACATCACAAGGTTTTTAAAGCTATGCGGGCCCCTCCGCCCACTCTGATCCATTCCTATAGAAAACAATCACAAACACTCAAATGCTTTGTTTCTATAAAAACAAAGTCTCAATCCAAAATTATTAGATAAACTTATTACACTCATTTATATCATACTAATCCTAATAAAGGTATGGGACTTGGACTGAAATGTCACCTAATGTGAAGAGAATATTTAATGAAGACTTCAGAATACAATGGATTTGTACTAATTTTAGTAGTAAAGAGAGCACACTATCAAAGTATTTTAACATAAAACTCTAATGCCAGGCTGACTGTTAAAGTTACTAAGAAAATGACCTGGGCAGAGGTCTGAGCTGCCCCTACCAAAGCTCCAGCTTCAATTCTCCTAGAGGGGACTTGCCTTTCATCTTAGGACTAATGGTCTATGGCAGCACAGGGGGTATTTGCAATGGAATTAAGGGGAAAGTGGTGGTTGATACTACAAAAAGCTGTGCTCCCTACTTCAAAGGAAATGGTCACCACGCCCCAACTTGGGATCTAAGGAAGGCACAAGCAGAGAACAGGAAGAGGTGGCAGCTCAGGAAGGCAGGTCACCAGGGGATTCCCTCTCAGGCACAGCAAACATCTGCTCCCAGGGAAGACATCTCTGACAGGGCTAGCTAGCTACAGACACTCTTCCCTAGTGTTCATCCCCTTCCTACTTAAAGGGAGAACTTGACTGACCAATATAGCATTCCAGATAGCATATCCTCACTGTCACAATCCCAACAACCTAAAAGATTTGTGAAGAAAACAGGGTAAATTCACATTAAATCCTACTCTCTAAAACTAATAACCTAAAATATTTAACCAATCCTCATTATTTCTAATGTTTTTCTTTCTAAAGCAACAGACAGAACCATTACTGTATATACATCTTGTCTTACTATTATAAATTTTAGACATAAGACTGCCAGGCCCAACACACACACACACACACACACACACACACACACACACACACACACACACACACACAAAATTCCCTCTAGAAAGTATCTATCTCTTTGTAACCCGGGGGGAGTGTAAGCTGTCTTGCCTTTCTGGTGATAAAAATGTACTATGAGAGGAGGTCAGAGGCAGATTCTGGACCCACAGGAAGAACACATCGACGAAGAAGAGAGGCAAAAATAACACAGTCCTGTCACATTACTTCCCTTTCTCATGTAGCCCTGGAAAGTTGCATGTGGAGTCCTGTAGAGTATGTTTTAGACATGTACAGACAGTACACATCGTATTGCCTAGGACTCTAAGCTATACTCATGTTTGTGCAAGCACATTCTACGGAGCTAACACAACAAAATCACCAACTGATATATGTTTAGAATTTAGTTCACTCTAACACCACACATGACAATATTCTAAGAACAGAAAAACTAGAAAAAAAAAACAGAACAAAGAAACTGCCTTTCATCTACTATCTCGATCAACAGACAACAGCAAAATGCTCTCTCAGATTACCTAACACTGCCGACTCCACTTAGCTTCCTGGTCCTCTTCTTTACTGTACCTTCCCCTCAAAGTATAACCGGGGGCTACACAGTTGAACTGCTGCCTGCTTCCTTTCATTCAGTCAGTATAGTGAACTGTAACGAGTGAGTGGATCTGAGTTTTCTGTCCACTGAAGTCGTTTGTTTCATCCTGAAAGCGTTTGCCATCTCGTACAAATAAGCAAAGGAACTCGGATACCATTCTGTGGCATGGAGTAACAAATCAAGTCCGGGTGTTCAAGGCCCATTTTATACAGGCTTTATTTTTTTCCTAAACTTAGACCAAAAGGAAAGTAGCCAACAGCACAGGAGATTCAATCTATTAACTGCTATTTAGACTTCCTTTTACCTTCAAGAATCCATCACATTCTTGGGCTCCTTTAGCACTGCTAACAATCTACAGGAACACACAAAGTAGCTAAAGCATTTGGCTCCTATCTTAGTAGGGGTTTCTAAAGCTGTGACAAAACACCATGATCCTAAGCAATTTGAGGGAAGAAGAAGGTTTATTTCCTCTTACAACTTCCAAGGATCTCAGGGCAGGCACTGGATGTGAGAACTGATGAGGAGGCCATGGCAGAATGGTACTCACTGCCTTGCTCAGCTTGCCTTCTTTTTTTTTTGAGGCAGGGTTTCTCAGTGTAGCCTTGGCTGTCCTGGAACTCAGTCTGTACACCAGGTTGGCCTCGAACTCACAGAGGTCTGCAGAGTGCTGGGAGGTGCTGGTGTGCGCCCCCCCCCCCAGCTCAGCCTGCCTTCTTATAGCACTCAGGACCACCAGCATAGGGATGGCACTGCCCACAATGGGCCGGGCCCTCCCATATCAATTATCAATCAAGAAAATGTACCACAGACATGCCCATAGGCAAATCTAGGGGAGGCATTTTCTCAAATGAAGCTCCTGCTTCCCAACAGACCCGAGCTTGTATGAAGTTGACATAAAATTAGCCAGCACAGCTCCTAAGTCAGACTGCTTGAGGTGGTCAGTTTCACTCATGCATGTAATAGTAGTTACACTTCAAAAGATAATAGTAATGAAGACGACAAGCCATTTTTTAAAGAAGAACTCACAAAAGTAACGGACATATAAAGTGCTAGGTTAGGTTAAAGACAATTTACATCTCTAGCATACATTGTTCTAGACATACACTTCAATAGAAAGGTTTAAGAACAGTGGCAGTCCTCACTTTGCATAGGAGTGAAGGACCATAAAAATGCCTGTGGCACCTGAAATGAAGCAAAGCGAACTTAATAAATAACAATGACAAATATCACTGCTCCAGAATCCTTAAGATTGTTAAGTAATTTTTAAAAAAAATGACAGATAGTTGTGCACAGTTAGGTATGAAACTGTGAAAATTTCATGATTTTTCATGAAAAATGATGAAAGTATGATGACTTTGAAAATTTGTCAGCATATCAAAACTGGTATGGTAAACCATATAGATACAGAAAACAAAATTAGTACATTTATGAAGTATGTTGTGATTAGAAACATTGAGAATAAAGTATTATCTGTCTGTAAAACCCAATCAAGAGCAATTTAGATAGTGGCTCCCTTCTGCCATGTAGCTCCGGATACAGAATAAGCACCTTTCTATGCTTAGCCATGGTCACAGTAAGCTGCACGGCTGGCTAAGAATGTGTGACCCTCAGAACAAAAAGGACACTGATGAAAGTCACACAGAACTTACATTGTACTGATGGTTAGCGACAGGCTTGTAATTGGTAGTTACGACTTTGTCCAGCTGTTGGGATAGCCTTACAGGTTTGGAGGACTCTTCGATTTGCAATCTGAAAAAGAGAAGGCACCATTAACACACTGCTTAGAAGAGTGGGTCCTGTAGAGTCATGTCAATTACTAATAACATGTAAGCAAGTAAGTCAGAATCTCACAGCAGCTTTCCCACAATACACAGTAACACAGACAACTCCAATGTAAAACCTAGTACCATAAGCTAAACATACAAGTTATGTATGTCATTACAGTACTGAATGTAGTTCCGAAACTGTGATGCATGGTAAACCAAACTCTTCAAGCAAAACAAATCGTCTTAAATGACTGTTTAAAATTCATCAAGTGATTAATCCAAAGCTTCCGTTATCCTGACAAGAAATAAAGGTGAGTCAAACAAACAAACAAACAAACAAACACCAAGCCAAACCAAAAAAGGCACTCACTGCCCAGTCACTAGTGACTTCCTGATCAGTAGCCACTGAGGCTCAAAACGTTTTTGTTCCCACAGAAGCCTCCACTGGACAGCACTGGCCGAGAGCGCTGCAGAACTCTATCTGAATTCAATGTAACCTGAAATACTGCCTTCAGGAAAAAAAAAACCACACATACGATCCCATGTATATCGTGAAGATACTATTCGATGGGTGCCTGTATCTTTTTAAGCAGTAACTTTAGTATTTGTATTGTGTCCTCATTTGTATACTAAATTTGCTTCTTAAAAATGAATTCATTTGGTTTCTAAGCACAGTAAATCCAAAAACCTGGTTTAAGGTGGGAAAAGCACAGCTCACAAAGTGACTTTTCAAAGACACAAAGGTATCATGGGGCCTTCAGACTTTTCGTCATCAGGGCATCAGAACACAAAATGTAACACACTTCAGAAAACCACCGACCGGATCTGGCTAGCTTAGAATTGAAGAATAAGCATCGAATAAAAAGTATTTTTGGAAAAACACCTGGGCTTATCCCTTATGAATTCCACTGAGATAGCCACTGAAGAATGGAATGCAGTGAAGCCTTTAAGGAATTAATGGATGCAATGGATACCAAGAAAAAGAGAACCAGGCTAGGAAACAGTCTGACTGTTGTAGGTTTCATTTAAAAAATTTATTTTTATGTATGCATGCTCTCCCCTCTCCCCCATCCCTGTGTGTGACATGTATAAAGGGAGCCCAAGGAAGCCGAGAGAGGGTGTTGGATTGTATGGGCTGGAGTCTGAAGTGGTTGTGAGCAGCACAGTATGGTGCTGGGAACTGCACTCAGGTGCCCTAGAAGAGCAGTATGTTTGTAACTGCTGAGCCATTTGTCCAGTCTCAAGTTACTTACTTTTTAAATGTGAAGTACATGAAAGATGGGAACAGATCAAAATTAGTACATTTGAAGATTTTTTGTTGTTGTTGAGCTTTCTCAAATCTTTACAATAAACACCCATGACTTTTATAACCAGAAGAAAAATGGAAAGCAAGTACCCCATTTGGTTAGAGGTTAGGGATACAACACAAAGGCTCAATCACTAAGTAAATGCTGTCTGTGGTCAGTTAGCAGCAGTCCTGAGGACAAGGCAGGCAGCCTTCAGTCAGCTCACAGTGACGTGGAGGAGAGCGACTACAAGGTTTACGAGGGTGAGCTGGCACACTGCTGCTCAGGGTCAGTGTGAAGGCAAAAAGATACAGCGACTCTTCTAAGCAAAGCAACAGAAATGTTCACGAAGTATAGGAACTAGGCATGTCTAACTACTTGGCAAAATAAAACAGGCACAATTAAGTGGCAGTCCCGTGTGTTCTGACTGTAGCCCCCCACCCCCAGGCATTCAGCTCACAGGCCTCTACAGGTGGAAATCCCAGTGTGATGCGGGAGAATTGTCTGTATTCTGTCAATCATATTTTAATAAAACGCTGATTGGCCAGGCAGGCAGTACAGGTGGGAAAACCAGACAGGAAGTAGAGGTGATGCAATGAGAACAGGAGAATTCTGGGAAGCAAGGAGGTTCCTCCGCCATTCCTGTGCAGACCACCGAAGAGGCAACATGTAAGCTGTCACACTGAGAAAGGTACTGAGCCCGTGTGGCTAAAATAGATCAGAATAATGGGTTAAGATAAGTCATAGGAACTAATAAGTAGCCTGACCAAATGGGCCAATCAGTTTATAACCTTATGGAGTCCTGTGTGTGATTTTCTTTGTTGCTTGCTGGCTGTTGGGGTACCAGGAGGGACAGAAACCCCAACAAGCCGGCCCTCATGTTACATATGGCGCCCCACGTTGGGCGTCAATTATCAGCGAATCAATCCCACACCAGTTATGTTTTAAGGGGTTATTTATTTTGGGGGGTAAAACTTACATACACCATAAACCGTCAGGAAGGGAGCCTAGTCGCTGGAGCAGGAGCCGGGAGCAGGAGCCAGGAGCAAGCACCGGAACCAAGAGAGCCTGATCCGGATCTGCTTCTCTTTTTAAAAGAGAAATATACCACGCCCCAGTGGGCTGGTATTTCAGCAGCTATTGGCTGACGGAGCGGAAGTCGCTCCCCGCTGCACTACTGGCTCATATTTCAGCGACTATTGGTTGAGGCAGCGGAAGTTACTCCCACAACACCAGTGCTGCCATCAGACCACCTTCCCTGCTTCAAGTACCTCCCTCCATGACTCTTCTGGAGACATCGTGGAGGAGGCGGCAGCACTAACTGCTTCTCTTGCCCCCATCAGTCGCTCCCATCAGCCCACATCTGAAGTCCAGTTTCAGTGAGTTTAGGCGAGCACTCAACAGTCGCACCCTGGATTTATCTGTAGCCTCTGCACTCTGACTCATGGTCAAGAGGCACACTTTCCTTTCAACTCTGAAAGTCAATTTCATCATCCGAGAGTTGTGTCACGTTTATTCTCAAAGCATCAAATATTTTAAATAAAGGAGCACACTGTCGTTTTCTTTTAAATCAAGAGCTCACACAAAAATTTAACCTTTCTATTATATACTAAAAAAGTCAATTCCCAGAGTTTTGTTTTAATTAAAAGAGGACATCCTATGACTCAAAATTCAAAAGGTTAATCTATGGACTGAAAACACAACACATTTCAAAAGAACTTAATCTTAAAATATTTTCATTAACCATGAATAGTTTAAAATAGTTTAACAGGCTTTTTTATTTAACGCTAAATAATTCATTTAGCATTATCTCATGATGTGCCAGAGCAATTTGCAACTCTATTTTATTATTAACAATGCTCTAAATTAAACACTGCTGGCTTCACCACACTTTCAACATCAAAATAAGGATTATCTGGGTTTTTCAATACAATATAAATTTGAAACTACTCACTTCATACAGCCAACTACAGACAGGTGTTAGGCTGAATGAGGAGAAAGATAAAAGCTTCGGTGTCCTGATGTGACTAAGACTAGGTCTTACCTTTTTCAGAACACTAAAAACCACAGTGTTATTTCCAAGAAACTGTAATCAGGAATATAATGTTCTTTATTTTGCTTTTCTGAAGATCTGCCTGGCCTCAAACTCACAAAGATCCACCTGATTTTGCTTCTCAAGAGCTGAGATTCAAGATGTGTGTCATCATGCTTGGCATAAGAAATACAGTATTATTGAGCACCTTTGTTTTATAAACCACTTAACAGGTACTTGGTATGAATTCCTAATGCCACTACAGGACAATTAATTCAGAAAACCCTGCACATTAAAAGGTTAGGAAAAACCACTAATTTCTCTAATCACAAAGAAAGCATTTGAAAACATGTTTATAATGCTATGGTAGCTACGAATCAAACTTGTTTGTCACAGGATATGACTTTTATGTAGTCAAACTTTTAATTTTTAAATTTATAATTATGTATATGTGTGTCTTTGTGTGGGTGGAGGCCAGGAAGGTGTTGGATCCCCTGGAGCAGATGTTAAAGGCAAGTCTAGGCTGACCCAAGTGGATACTGAGAAATGACCTCTGGTCTTTAAGAACAGTAGTATGTTCTGTTAAATGTTGAGCAATCTCTCCAGCCTGGAAAGTCAGAAATTTAAAGCAAAGCAGTGAACACACATGTGCTTTAAATCAGTGCTCCGCGGGCTGGAGAGGTGGCTTAGCACAGACTAAGCATACTATGCTTGCCGAGAACCCAGCTTTGGTTGCCAGCGCCCATAGGCAGCTAATAACCACCTGTGACGCCACTCTAGTGAGTCTGAAACCCTCTGGCCGCCACTGGAACTTGTACTAATGTACAGACACCCACATACTGGTACTTACACCTAATTCAGAACAAAACCCCAAATAACAACAAAACCTGTTTCTTTGACTGCTATTTACAACAATGTTATCATTCTACTGTGGTAGATTGAAAATGGTCCCCATAGGCTCATAGGAAGTAGTACTATTAGGAGTATGTATCTCTTCCTTCCTGCTGCCTGAGAATCCGATGTAGAACTCTCAGACCCTATCTAGCATCATGTAAGCTTGCTCCACCATGCTTCCCGCCATGACAAAAATGGACTAAACCTCTGACCTGTGAGTCAGCCCCTGATTAAATGCTTTGCTTTACAAGGGCAGTCGTGGTCATAGTGTCTCTTCTTAGAAATAGGACACTGACAAAGACAGTTACCATAGCCTAGCTCTCCGGGTTCAGCAATTCACCTACATGTATACTGAAATGAAAAAGTCAATTTAGTTACAGTTTTGGCCAAAGCCAGAAGAGAGAAATCTGTCTGTTCTGCCTGTAGCAGAGTTCCAATTTCTATAGAAGATGAAACAAAAGTCAGGACTAGGCATGTGGAACTGAACTGGGGATCCTGTGCAAGACCTTTAGTTCCTAAAGGAACCCTAAGACCACAGGCCCATTAACAGGGGTGGGTGGGTGATGGGAGACTGGGGAGGCTCCTGTACTATGCACAGGAAAGTATATTGTCTGCATTAGGCCCTATTGATTATGGTAAAGCTTAAGGACACAGAATACAGCCAAATTTAAAAACTTATTTTGAAGACACATTTAACAGAAACTGGAACATAACTGAATGGGGGCACATAAGGGGAAGAGTACCACCACTAAGATCACGGAACTCAGGCTTCAGGCTTGAGTAACTCCAACCACGTTACTGTAAAACATTCCCAAGGAGTCACTGTATTTTACTAGAAACCTAAGATCTTTAAATTCTAACCTTGAAAAAAACCACTCTAGCTGAAAGTTCAGAGAACTGAAAAACTGAAACTTTGAACTTTGAACTATCAGAACAGGAAACAAGCACCTCATATCAGGAACAACCTATTTCTCTGGACAACAACTAACAACTACTATCACCATGGAGCTTAGGCTACATAAAATTATTTCACCTTGCTACTACTTAATGGGAACAGTCACCATCATCTCACTAAATTAGGGGTCTTCCTAAGATTAATGAGATCCTATGTCAAACATTTCTTCCCAGAAAGAAAAGGCTCGGTCTATGTGACCTAAGAGCACCGACAGAATGACAAGGGAAACCAACATGGCAGACATGTAAAGTTCTTCCTCCATGCTAAAAACTGGTAAGAGCATTACCCACACCCCCGGCTGTACTTTCCCTCATAGTATGTAAAACTAGATCATCTGCTACTACATGGTTCACATAAGGCCATGTAACAGAACATAGACTACTTAAAATCCCATAGAACTTAGCAAACATTTCTTTTTCTCATGACATAGGTCTCACACAGCCTAGACTGACCTTTATTCTGCTCACAGGTGTGCACTGCTATGGCTAGTTAATGCGGGGCTGCAGACCTAACGGGGCCGTCTCTAGTCCAGCAATTCTTTTTGACAGCATCAGTCTGCCTATAACTAATCCAAGTCTATGAAAACATGGAGTACTGTCTCCTGTATGATTCTCCTCCACACCAAATGACTTCCATTAAGCCTGTATCACTCACTAGTCATTAGATCACAATACCAAAACTACTTAAAGGTCTTTATTATTATGCTTTTATGAAGAGTTATTTGATATAAATTCAACTTCCAGATTAAATTGGTAATACTTTAAAATACTTTAAAAATGTAAAGTTCATGTTAAAATCTACTCAACTCAGTTAAAAAAAAATCTACTCAAAATGGCAATCTTAAGTTGTTGGCTACAGATTTTAGCTAATAAGCCCCAGTTACTCACTGGTTAATATAGTGTTTTTCATATAATAGCGACCAAATAAACATTTGTTGAGCATGAAAGAAAATAACACTTTAGTTGGACAATTAGATCACAGAGGAAGCAGCAGAACTGCACATGAGCAAACACCACTGTACGCATGACTGTCCATGTAGACGGCTTGTTCACCATCAAGTTTTTCAGTGTGGCTATCGACGAGAGCTGAACAAATGCAAACAACACTGAGCAACAAGTGTTCGCAGCAACAACTGCCAACATAGGAATCAGTCCATAATGTAAACACAATTGCAGCCTTCATTCATCGCTTGGGCTACAGCTGTATTTGATTACAACTCATGCTATTCTTAAAATGACAAGCTTTACAAAGGACTAGCTACTTTTTTAAACCTCAGATGCCATTTCTAAAGGGAGAGCTGGAGGCTGGCATTCACAGCGTGAGAGAGAAGCACAGAATGCATCAGGGCATTGGAGCTGCCTGATCCAGGAGCACAGCACCTATCCCAGGCCGCAGGGGGAAGTCTTGAGGAACTCCAGCTTGAGAACCGGTGACAGAAGGCTGGGAGGAAGGAATAAAATAACCAGGGCCAGGCTGAGATGTCTGTTGGAATGGAAGGGTTTTGAAGCAGTCAGCTCCGAGACACTTCAGTATTAGGGGAACAGCTCAAGGTGAGCTTCTTCAGGGGCTTGTAACAGTTAAGTGCATGTCCATCGACTAGAAGGCAGATCTGAGGGACCATGGAAAAAGTTAAGGGCTTCATCTGAGGAAATGAACTGTCTCCTGATCTGGCAGGACTGTCAGAGGAACCACAGAGAGTAAACAGTAAAATGACCTCAACAACTGTCTCTAAGGGATCCCGTTCACATGCTGGGCATCTGTTATTAATGAGCTGAGTAAATTAGGGGAAGAAAGAGAAGAAAAGTTTTAGGCTGCATTTAGTCAGAGGCATTGGTTTGGAAGCCAAATCATAAGGCAGCACAGTATGAAATGTGGCCAGTGACACACCTCTTCCAACAGGCCACACCTTCTAGGCCTCCCCAAACAGTTCATTCAACAGGGAGCGGACAAGGTATTTGAACATATGAGCCTATGAGGGTCATTCTCATTCAAACAACCACAATGCTGGATGTACTTTTATAAGCTCTGTGAGGTAAATGGTGAACCAGAAAGAGAATGTGCTTCACCCCAGGGGCCAACAGTCCTCCACTCCAGCTGACTGTCACTCTAAGGAATGTAGTGATGGTGCTGCCAGGCCTAATTGTACCAAAAAAAAAAAAAAAGCCTTAAGACATCACTTACCAAATGTTCCCAACTAGTTCAATTGGAAAAACAAACCAAAAAACCCCCACTCAACTTACCCAAAACCAACCAACCAAAACATAACCTTGAAAATAATGCCCCCAAAGAATTAACCCCGCATAGACTATCTATACCAAGCTATTAACTAGCAGCCCTCTGATCTATTTGTATTTGTATCCCAAAGTGTTTTTGATGTTTGTTTTTCCTGTACAGCAGCAGCAAACATCACTAGAGCAGCAGTTATGAAGCCAATGGGAATCACCACCCAGCAGCAAGAATGGCTTCTCCAAAGAAGCAGGAGTTCCTTCCACCCAATTCTCGCATCCCACTGCCACAGAGAATCCAGAAACTGGCTGAAGGACTCCCCTAGACTGCTCTTAGTGGAGCACATTACAGCTGTAGTCAGGCTAAGGAAAACAAAACAAAACAAACCGCACTCTATAGAACACAGAAATGTGATAATTTTTGGATTCTAAAACCAGCAACTTTTCATATGATTCAATAATTCATTCCTTCTAAATACAAAACAAAACCGAAGTGAGTTCTGTATAAATATAAAGTAACTCAAGCCCCTGTATCCAGTGTAGCCTTGGCTGTCACAGAGGGAGTGGTCACAGGATGTGGCACAGTTCTATGCAGAGCACAGAGGCACACACTGCAGTTGCAGGTACTGGGCATGGCGTGGACTAAGGTAGGATGTTTGAGTCCAGTCTGGGTAACATTATAAGACTCCATTTCAAAAAGTCAATCAGGATCCTTGTGCAGAGATAATCACCCATATGACAATCCATTATAAATATAATAAAGAAATTGAGATGATTTCTCAAGTTTGGCAAACATACTATCTTCATTTTAAATATTCACAGCTTCATTTTAAATACCCATATCCCATAGGATCTAGCCTATGAGCTGGTCAGGTGTTGAGAGGAGTCTATAATCAGCTGGAAACGATGACTCACACTGGACTTTGCTTTCTCTACATTTCTGTTAGAAACAACATCCACCCAGTTTTCAGTATGGGTAGAGTAAGGTGAAATAAATGACATTTAGTGTAATAAAGACTGTTTTAAGTCTCTCTCTCTCTCTCTTTTTTTGAGACAGGGTTTCTCTATGTAACAGCTCTAGTTTTCCTGGAACTTGCCTTTGTAGACCAGGCAGGTCTTAAACTCACAGAGATCAGCTTGCCTCTGGGTCACGAGTTTGAGGCCACCCTGGGCTTTCTAAGTCTCTTAAAAAAAATACTGCCTAGCTTCTGTTTTTACCTGAATCATAATCAGTCATATTCAGTCATTTAACGAATTCCACTTTAACCAGAAAGAGCATACAAGAGTAGGCCATATAGTCTCTATGTACCTATTAGTTAAACAGTAGAAATTCCTACTAAACACCCCAAAATAAAAATATCTTACCCCACTGTCTCAATATTTTACAGTCTTACATAATTTCCTCTCCTTTTATTGATTGATTGATTGATTGTTTTTCAAGGCAAGGTTTCTCTGGGTAGCCTTAAGTTGTCCTGGAACTCATTCTATAGACCAGGCTGCCCTGGAACTCATTCTATAAACCAGGCTGGCCTTGAACTCATAAAATCTGCCTGCTTCTAACTTCCAAGTGCTGGGATCAAAAGCATGCACCACCATGGCCGGCTATGATTTCCTCCTCTTTTATAACTCAATCTTCTTTAGCATTAAGGTACATTCAGTGGACAGAAGTCTCCTAAACAGAGTACCCAGCACTCTGGTTGCAAGCAGTAAAAACAGATGTTCAACAAGGGAGTGGTCAAAGAGGAAGGTGGCACACTTTGGGAGTAATCGGATATACTTTAACAATAGTTCTTAGGAAGCTGGAAGCTACGGGGTGTCTGACTGAAGATTTTGTTCAACTAATTAGAAAATTTGGCAATTTTCAACTTATCCATTGCAGTTATTTCCTTTCTTAGTTCAAGTCAGACACACTTTCTCATACACTTAAAGATGAGTGTACCTGCACACATGTATACATCATATATAATAGAGAGAGAGGGAGAAAATTTCTGGCACAAACAATTATCTTAAACACAATGTACAATACTTCAGAGTACAAAACTGTACCACACTATCATGGCAGGACTAGCATGCACACCCCAGCTTCAAGTTTCAGTTTACCACGGGTGTAATGGTGGTTAAGTTAAGTCAGTTTTCCTAAGCCAAAGAAAAATCCTATCAAGAAAAATGAAACAGAGGCTTGAAGAGATGTAATCTGAAGGAATCACATTTACACAGTGGAAACACTCAGGAAAAGTATGGCCTTAAGCAGTAGCTACAGTGAGCATACAGGCTACCAGGCAAGATGGCACAAAGCCTGTAATCCCAGCACTTGAGAGACAGAGGCAGTTGTATCTCTTTGGGTTCCAGGCCAACTGGGGCTGTATAGACCCTAAATAAAATAGGAAGTGCATACGAAAGGAGATAAAAATTATATTCAAAGAGGCCGATCTAACAGAAACGTGACAGCAGGAAGATGGAAAACATCACTATGATAAGAAGCACCTTCAGTTTTCATCTTTTATTATATTAACAACTGAAGGCTTGGGGGCTGGAGAGGATGGCTCAGTGGTTAAGAGCACCTGATGCTCTTGCAGAGGCCCAGGATTCTATTCTGAGCACCCACAGCATGGCTCAGAAACATCTGACTCTATTTCTAGGGGATCTGATGCCCTCTTCCGGCCTACATGGGCACACATACATATACGCAGGCAACATACTTATACATATAAAATCAAATAACCCAAAGGTTTTTGTGTGTGATGGTACACACCTGAGGCAGATGAATGAGAGTTCCAAGCTAGACTGGATCACACAGTGAGTGTGAGGACTGCCTGAGCTATAGAATGAGACCTCGTCTCAAAACAAACAAACAAACAAACAACAAAGACACCAAAGGCATATAACCAGATTTATTTGAAGTTTTTAAAGTTAAATGCCTAGGACTGCTAACCAGTCTCAATTCGTAACCCTCAATTTCTCTGACTCCTAAAAATATTAAGGCTAGAGATCACATAAGGGGTTTACAGTGAGGGAAGTACTGTTTCTCTAAGCAGCTACAAAGGTCTGAATTGTTTTTCTAAAGTAAAATTTCAAAGCTCTATGCCTATGTGATGGGTGCCAACACAATATAGCAGTGGAATCAAACAACTTCTCTTCAGTAAATTAAAAAGTACCATCTACAAAATTCCAGCTGCCTATGAGTAGAAATTAGAATTACCGCTGTGCATCATGTCAGACTGGAGGACGCCACCCAGGTGTATACTAACCAAGATACTGTTGCTATGGTGACTAAGCAAATATAGCAAGAGGCTAATTTATTAGTGACTCCATGAAAATATACATGCTGGAATAGATGAGAAATATCTGGCAGTGTATAGCCACTAATGTGGGCTGAGATTCATAAAAAATTTCTTTAAAGAAAACAAATTTTAGCACGCTGTTTAAAAAATTAAAAGAAATTTTTGTGCTAACTAAAACCTAATCAAGTCAGGGAGAAAAAAAAATTAGAGAAGGAAGTAGCTTTCAAGGGAGAGAGCTCTATTTGGAACCAGCTGCTGAGACACCGATACTGATATTTCATAGGGAAAACCTCCAAGATTGGCAAACAGGACTGTAAAAAGGCAAAGTCCCATAGCCTCCAGCCATTTGGTCTCTGGCTCTCTCTTCATGGAGGGGATACACAGAAGGCTATAGGAGGGCTTTTGCACATTTTTTTTCTTATTAGACAAAAGCAAACTTTGATAAGCTAAACAATGAAAATAAAAGCGGAGATGAACACCTGAGAAACAGTTTCAAAAGACAAACGCTAGCTTTGGATTTGACCTGAAGCAGTTAAATTACCTACTGTTCAACAAACTTCCATGCCAAATAATTTGTCCCATATGAAAGGTGCAAAACTGAAGAAAATCCAAGAGAGGTAAGAAACAAGAGAGTGGGAGAAGAGAAAGGAACAGGCAGGACAGTGAGACGGAAGAAGTATCGCATGCCAAGCTAAGCTACTGGGAGGCAGTTGCTTAAACTGAAGGGTTGTAGCAAAGCCCCTTCATTTTAACATGAAGGGCACACCCAGCAGGAAGCGGTAAGGAAAGTGACTATTACAGTTCCCAGTGTTAGTCATTTTCTTTTCTCAGTTTTTTTTTTTTTATTACTTGTTTGGTCTTCCATGTCGATTTAAAAACAATTTTTGACAAACTGATAAAGCTTCAGTAAAAACTTTTGTTTTCAAGGCAGGATAATGGGAGGAATTTACTGTTTTTCTGTTTCGTCTTAACCATGTAGAAATATAGCTGCCTGATCCAAGCCTTCTTTTATGTCTTCCTGTAGTGTAAACTTATTTATAGAAAGTTGAGCATTTTTGCTAAGAAGTGCCTATTGTAATTGCTTTTCTTGTAATAAATATGGCACAGCCAGGCTACAGAAAAGCTACTTTGGGATACTTACACTATTGGTACTTAATAATTTTTCCAGCTGTTTCCCTTTTCTTAAGGTATATATATCACTGTTAACCTACAAATGTGTTTTGGTATTTTTTTAAATCTCACTGGCATATGAAACCTATAAGAGTGTACAGTCAAGTTTGACATATGTCCTCAGAGTTTTTAAATAAAAATGTAAAATCAAATTGACTATTGATCAGATATAGACAAGAACTTGTTTTAGAATTTTCAGCTTATTGATTTCTCTACCCTAAGAAAAACACAGTTAAGTACCACAGAACTGCAGCTGTAAGAACCAGTTTTCTAAAACAGATCCATGATCCCACAGGTTCATACATGTATGAACATATTTCCAGCCACAAACTTCAGCACCTGTAGTTTGTTTCATGCCTGTGATGCATCACTACAAATGTGATGACACCATTTTGTGCAGGGGGCTTCTTCTCCAGGGCCCCGCCTTGTCTGCTTTCACTGCAGAGAAGAGTTCTCTGCAAGTTTTGCTAATGCACTTTACATGGATTGCAGATCAGTAGTTAATGTCTGTTACCTGATGGGTACTGGACTTTGAATGTATTAAGTGGAGTGTAATTGAATAACATGGTGGATCGTTGTCATTTATGCTGTTTGTAAGTAGCTGGGGGACATGTATCATGCCAAGGCCTTCTGCTGCGGTCTCCTGCAGTTCTGGCTGACAATACTTCGGTAGTGTTGGGCCTCAGCCTTTTGGAAGGTAGTGTTGCATGTCTGTTCACTGCATCACACCCCACTCTTCCCTTAGTCGGCTCTTCAGTATTTGTTTTGTTTGCTTGTCCTACCATCAAGTGGCATCAGCTTCTGAAGGGAAGGCTGCTCAAGCCAAGTGCCCACAAGGAGGAAAGATCCACCCCTGGGGTATGCTGTGTGAGGAAACAGGCTGCAGAGACCATGGCTGCTTTTGAGTGACACATGCTATATCGCCTCACATGTAGTTCTGGATGGGCAGCTCAGCCACTGATACGGGAGAATTGTCTGTATTTTGTCAATCATTTTAATAAAACGCTGATTGGCCAAGCAGGCAGTATAGGCGGGAAAGCCAGACAGGAAGTAGGGGTGGAGCAAAGAGACTGGGAGTATTCTGGAAGCAGAGCTCCCTCAGCCACTCCTGTGCAGACCACTGAAGAGGCAGCATGTAACTTGCCCAACTGAGAAAGGTACGGAGCCATTATGGCTAACATAGATGAGAATAATGGGTTAATATAAGTTATAAGAGTTAACAAGAAGCCTGACCTAATGGGCCAATCAGTTTATAATCTTATGGAGTCTTGTGCGTGATTTTCTTTGGGGCCTGCCTGCTGTGGGGTACTGGGCAGAACAGATACCCCAACAAGCCAGCCCCCTCATACTACAAGCCACTTGGGATAGAATTTGTAGAGTACAAAAAGATCCTTAATTACAACCAAGTCTCTGCTAACTGCCTAGATTACTCTGCGAAAGAAATAATACAATTTCTGGAAGTGTACCTTTCAAGATACATTCTTGAAAGACACTACACTTGTAAAGTCCCCGAATGTTCTGTCTTTGCTCTAACTGTTGACTCACTGCTGTCTTTGGGAGGAAGCACGTTAAGAGGCCATTGCTGTTCTTAGGGCAAAGATTAACTGTGGTGAGGTAGCTAAAAAATTAACTTTTGGGCTGGGCAAGATGGTGTGCACCTACTCTCCAAACATTTCGAAGGCTTAAACAGGTGGATGAGTTCAATGGCAACCTGGACTCTGTATCAATCTTACCCCCATACAGAACTGACACAGGGCAATTGACACACTTACTGATGCGGGGCACATCTGAGAAGTGTATTATCAGCTTATTTTGTCATTGTGTGAATATCAGCGTAGTTCACCAGCTAAGAGAGCTACAATTTAATGAAGCAATAATTTTAAGGGATGATGATAATTTTATGGTTCCTTGCTATAAAAAATAAATTATGTAGCATATGACTGCAGTTTAGCTTACAGAATTTGGGTTACACAGAGCATTGCTTTTATTTTTGTCTGCATATTATTTAAAAGTATCCCCCCTGTTAAAAGGTTTTAACATTTCAGACTTTATGTCAGTAGCTCTTCACACTCTAAGGGCCACCTATAACAAACTCTTCAGATTGCCTGTGAACCACTGTGTGTACTTCCAGTTCAGACCTCTGCCGCTGGTTCTGGGAAAGACAATCTCTGTGAAAACCTGAGCTGATCTGCATACTCACACAAAAGCTTGAAAAAGCCTGTACTATGCAAGCCTTTAAAGAGAAATCTTATCTTCCTTATGCTTTGTAGATACAATCACTGACAGTGCCTACAAGAGAAGGTGGCTTGCGATGCAGCTGGATGGTGAAGAAATGTGTACTGGACCAACTATAAAATACCCTGATACAGGGAAATCAGAGCAATGCAACAGTGGAACATCTGCCTGTAGCATACAGGAGGCGCAGGGTTTGCAAAACAAAACAAAACCAGATTTTGAAGCTGCCTACTTTAGTCATGATAGAAATTTTAATGATTAGCAGAGAAATCGGCTGTGGAAATCAGCAGCTTAATATTAAGAGCTTGTTTGCTTGCACGGTTCAGTTTCCCAGCCAAGCACTGGGAAAGACGTCAGGAAATTTAATTAGCATACTTTATTATATAGCTGAGTATCAGAAAGATGGCATAAGCACATCATTCTCACAAAGACCACATTACCCTAACGAAGGGTCTTCAGTGGAGATAACCTACTTTTATTTTGTGACTTATTAGATATGATGAATGACATGTGCCTTCACCAGAACTAAAAAGAATTTCAGAAACCATTTCAACAACCAAAACAGATGTCACAAGGCAAAGTATGGCAGCTCTGAGCGTTCAACTCAGAGCCTATGCAATCCTCTTTAACACACACTGAATTCCTAGCTCCTGGGAATTAAACAGAATAAGTCAGAGAAGGAGAGGAGCCAACAATGGTGGTACACGCCTTTAATCCCAGCACTTGGAAGGCAGAGGCAGGTGGATCGCTGTGAGTTCAAGGCCTGCTTGGTCTACAGAGTGAGTTCCAGGATAGCCAGGACTACACAGAGAAACCCTGTCTTGAACTCTCCCTCTCCCCCAAAACAGGAGAGGGCTGCAACACACACCGTTAACATGACAAAATGGCAACTCTTAGAGATAAACTGCAGAAGACAGGAAAAGAACCTGAGAGCTGTTAACGCCCGGGACCCACTTGGGAAAGACCATACCCTGTTCTTGACAGTACTTGAAAGCACCCAGAGCACAATTCAAGCACAGGCGCTCATACGAAAATGTGAGCTAAAGACAAAGCTAAACGTGGTTCTCAATGAAGTCTGATGTGAGGTGTGCACAGATGGAATAGGAACACTGTTAAGAAAGACTCATTACAGTTACTTTCATTAGCTAATTTACGAGTATACAGGTAACCTTTTCTGGAGACACTAATAATTAGTAAGTGACGAGAGAATTGCCACGACTTTGAGGCCAGTGTTGGCTACATAGTAAGTTTCAGGCCAATCGGGTCTACAATATGAGACCCTTTCTCAAATATCCACAAAGGAATGATAATTATCCTTATTTGTGTTTTTCTTGCCAGCTATTTGAGCTTATTTAAGTGTATATCATAATGGACAAATACCTTCAATCTTCCAAAGTTAAAAATAAAAAAATATAAATATAAACTAATATAAACAACGTATTCCTCTAAGGAAAGAAAAACATAGTAACAGAAAAACATAACTTACGGAACAAATTATTCATGAAAAAGTCAATTATTTAACATATTACTAGTAGTTATTTTATACACACACACATACACACACCCCACCATCTTTTCACCATTTAGAGCCTACATAGGCTGGCTTCCATTTCACCCCAAAGGATAACATTTTATGAAAAAACAAACATCTAAAGTTTTATACTTAAAAAGCAGCAAAGCCAAAGTGCACTAATAACAGAAACAGAAGAACCACGAGTAATTAACATGCTACAGGAAAAAGCCAGATGGCACTTAACGTAATTATATAAAAGGACGGAAAATTCTGTGAATAGCATTTGCCCGTCCATCACCACATCCACCTCCTCCAAAACTGACGAGTGTAGCAGACAGTACTGGTAAACAACAGACTCACAAATCAAAAGTATTTCTGAAGGGTGTGTGTGTGTGTGCACATGTGTGTGGTAAGTTTTCTCTATACATCCTGGACTATGACATGAAGTGTTAAAGGCTAATGATATAGGTGTAGTCCATGATGCTGATGGACCATATAAATAATTTAAATAGTGCACTGAATATCAAAAACAATTATCTATAGTGAGCAACTCTAAGATAAGTATCTTCTTCATCTGTTATCCCTGACTGCAGCTACATAAGAGATGCTCAAAGTTTACTTAGAGGGTTACATGAACTTGTGAAGCTTGGCTATGAAACCATTGATTTTATTGGATACAATACTAATACTAATGGGGGAAACTGTGCTCCAGATTATTAACAATATAAAACATGGATTCTGTGTTGGGGGAATTCTGCTCTGTATAGTGTTAACTTTGGTTTCAACAGGTATGGACATCTTTAATTTCTTGTCAAACCATGCTAGTTTTCCATCACCGTAAGGAAATACATGACACATTCAACTTACAAAGAGAAAATGTCTGAGTCATGATTCTAGAGGTTTTAGTCCAAGACTAGGTGGCACACCAACATGAGTGAGTAAAGCCCAGAACCACTCACTTCACGGCTGCAATGCAAAAAAGGGGAGGAAGAACAGCTGTCACCCCATATCTCCTTTGAGGGACATCTTGGCAAAAGACCTCCTACTTTTTACAAGGAGGCACTTAAGTTTCTCCCACCTCACAATACACCATTGGGGAGCCAATCCTTAAACACGAGCCTTTGGAGGACACTAAGGTTACAACTACAACCTGATAGTACATGTGTATATCATATAAAATGCCACACCAAATACGTTATTATAAAAATACATTTTTATTAAGATAAGAATTGATTTTGGAGGAGGGGTGAAGAAATGGCTCAGCAGGGTAAAACTGCTAGGATTTAATAAGAGAAGATTATCAATCAGAGAGAGTAAGCTGGACATGCAGTACACATCTATAATAATCTGAACACTGGAGTGACCGAGGCAAGAGGATCTCTAGTGTAAGGCCAGGCTGGGACACAGAGAACTTTAAATTATGAAGAGGGCCTGGAGAGGCAGCTCAGCACTTCACAGTTTGCAGCTTTCAGAGGATCCCAGGCCCTACAACGGGCAGCTGACAATCCCCCGCCACTCCTGCTCTGAGAGGGTCTGACCCACCGCAGGCCACTCCTGCTCTGAGAGGGTCTGACCCACCGCAGCGCCTGCACACATGGAGCACCCCCGCCCACCTAAAAGAAAAATCTTAAGAAACATCAGGTAAGGGGCTGGAGATGGTTCAGTTGTTAACAGCATGGACTGCTCTTCTAAGGGACCAGAGTTCAGTTCCTGGCACCCACCTCAAGTGGCTCATACACCTCAAGTGGCTAACTCCAGCTCCAGGGGATAGAATTGACTTCCAAAGGCACTTGCACACACATTCACATAATCACAAAACAGACAAGGCACACACACACCACTTAAAAACAAGATTATAAACAACATTTACTCATGTAACATGTATATTTATGCACCATCACGTGTTATATGATGAGCATAGAGGCAATGCATTAGTATCGGCGAATCAATCCCACACCAGTTATGTTTTAAGGGGTTATTTATTTTGGGGGGTAAAACTTACATACACCATAAACCATCAGGAAGGGAGCCTAGTCGCAGGAGCCGGGAGCAGGAGCCAGGAGCAAGCACCGGAACCAAGAGCCGGAACCAAGAGGGCCTGATCCGGATCTGTTTCTCTTTTTAAAAGAGAAATATACCATGCCCCAGTGGGCTGGTATTTTAGCAGCTATTGGCTGACGGAGCGGAAGTCGCTCCCCGCTGCACTGTGGGCTCGTATTTTAGCGACTATTGGTTCAGGCCACACCTAATAGTGTCACTCCCTCAGGCACATGAGTCTGTAGGGGCCGTTCCTATTCAAACCACCATAGAGAAGAAATGTGAAGATTTTGCAGTGGACTTCTAAGATAGTAATCCTCTCTTCTAAAGAGAAATTCAAAGGGGACAGAACTGCCTGGCTCATCTCCAGTTGATTCTGGAGCTACCGCTCACTATCATCTGGTCACCCTGCTCTCTCTACCCAGCTAAGTTGTTATACTTAGCTGCATATGGGTAGATCACAGACAACTGGGGGAGCTTTGAACTTGCCTCCTGCCTATAGATGCCCTAGAGCATCTCTCAGAAGTCTAAAGAATCTTAATGGTTTTCCTGAGTCATGTTTGGAAATGGTCTTGTCATTCTCCAAGTTGTGATAAACTGCCCACGTGTATAATTCTTTAAAATGTGAAGCTATAAATCTCTATGATTAAAGTTTTTTTTTAAGTTTCATTTTTAGGTATGCAGTGTTCTGTCTGCATGTATGCCTTCAGGCCAGAAGAGGGCACCAGTTCTCACTATAGATGGCTATGAGCCACCATGGGGTTGCTGGGAATTGAACCAAGGACCTCTGGAAGAACAGCCAGTGCTCTTAACCTCTGAGCCATCTCTCCAGCCCAATTAAAGGTTTTTTGAGACTGGAAACTTTTGTTCTTTTGAAGCACTAGCAGGAAATATTGGCAGCTAAATCTTTCTGCCATAAGGTTGCTTCTGTTCCTGCATTCTCTAACCTTCAACTACTGCTGTCTAATTGTCTATTTGCAAGTGAAGAATGATGTCAAGAAGCCGGTTAGCTTCTTTTTGATTGTAGTTTTTCTATTTTTTAAGATTATAATTATATTGTTTACCCAAACAGCCAGGTGTGGTGCTATATACCTGTAATCTGGACGTGGGTGGCAGAGGCTGTGGGTTCAAGGCTAGCCTATCTACATGGTGAGTCCCAGAACAGCCAGAGCTATGTAGAGAGAGCCTCTCACCCACTCCACCCCCCCCAAAAAAAACAGACCCCCTCTCGGCATGCTGTTGAGGGCAACAAAGACATATTTGAGAGCTTGAGGGCAATACCTACCACTGCTTCAGCTTCGGGGAACAGCCCCTGGCGGTGCCCACCAGTTTGCTGCTGCAGACTGCTCTGGGAGATTTGCTTCTGTTATAAGATGACAGCTTCCAAGTGAGTATAGACACTTCTAGGAAAGTATATTAAAACGTGAGCTCACGACCTAAACAACAGATTGGGGTTTTACATAAGTGATTATCTTCTTTTGGGTCATCAATGTCTTTCTGCATGTGAGCACTGTTTCGCCCTGAGCATCTCTGGTCTTTTAAACTCCCACGCTCAGGTATTTTTTTGGTGTTGTTTTGTTTTGTTTTGTTTTGTTCCTCTTCTAGTACCAAATGTGTTTCCTCTCTTATGGAACCCAGATGTGTGGTTTTTGGTTTGGGATTTTGTTGTTGTTGTTGTTGTTTTAATGTGGGAGTATGAGTCTTTTAGAATCAAAGGTTTTTTTAAATGCCAGAGAACAGAAAGAGTCTCTGGGTTCTGGCCCCTTCTTGCTGCCATTCTGGCCAAGTGCAGTGGATCAAGACCAGTCCTTTCTGCTCCCATGTGCATCGTGTACTTTCCTGACCTGCTCTCCAGGGTCTTCAGTTGATTTCTGCTTACCAGACTCTGTTCCTTCACATGCAGCACAGAGGTCAGAGTTACTTGACAACTGCCCCACACAGGACAAACATCACCTCCCCAGTTCTTGCTGCATGTCCCCTAATTAACTGCTAGCCACATTTTGCTTTTTATTTTACTTCTGTTGCTGTTGTCTCTCTTAGATTGGGAGCTCTTTGCGTTCAGGAACTGTTTCTCATTCATCTGGTGAACACTAGCAAAGGTTTTGAAAGTGAAAAGTTTCTAGTTGTACATTGACTGACAAATACACAGAATGGTATGTTTAAAGGCCTTTGTCTGCGTTTACAAGTGAAAGTGTTAAGTTCTGGGAGCGTTGCTGCCATGTGGTGGTTTCAGCTTTGCGGAATGAAAATCCCTTCGTGTAAGTCTGTCTTTGTTCACTCGCAGCTAAAGGGCAACAGGACTAACCTGGGGCAACACTCAATAGAATGATTGTCTTTACTATCTGGCCATCTCCTTTTTCACCTTCCTTCTTAGCAATATCTATATTTAGACATTGACTTTTTATCTTGTTCTGATCTTTTTATTCTGTCAATTCTGAATGCATCCAGTCAAACTGAGCACTTGAATTTAAACCTCCTATTACTGAGTGTTGAAATCCCTGCTCAAGGAATTTGAGTGGGCAGTTTTCCATGGAAGGAAGAGAAGTCACTGGAGTTTCACCATTTATATATAGTTTGGCCCCAGGCAAAAACCTAATTGGTTTTAGTTTGCTGGAAGATTTGTCACCAGGACAACCATCTCTGCCTCTGAACTTTTGAGCAGTGCTGGCCCTGATGTATTTGTTGAAAATCTGTTCTAAAGACTTAAAACTGAAGGTGGCCTCCATAGGTGACCACATTCCCATAGGTGGAACCGTACCATTTGTAACCAGTCCAACTGGTGTTGCTACAGATCAGAATAAGGCGCTTATCCCTGAAAGGTTGTTGTTTTTGTGTTAGAGAGTTGTGGTAATTTGCAGGTGTATTTAAAGAAGACGTCACTACTGTATGTCAGGAAATGGTCACAGGAGTTAGTGTGAATATGGCTTCCGTGTTGGCACCTCACTGCAAAATGGTCAAACCTGGGAGGGAGCTACACTCCCCAGTGCTGCAGACCTATGTATGTGTCCTGCTTTCTTTGTGGATTACTTAAAGTCTAGTGTGCTTCTCCTGGTCCTTGTAGGCACTAATATCTTCATCCTTTGGACTGTAATTCCCTGAAACTTTTCAGACTAAGAAAAGATGCCATGTGCTCCTTTGTTAATTAGTGGGGATCCTAGTCACTACGGAGAGTCAGGACCACCAATGTTGTCAGTCAAGTCTTTAGCTTACCAGTGGGATGAACTTAATTTATACTTGGAGATGATCAGAGCTTGGTCTTTGCACTTTGTTATCCCCCAAATGAATGACTAGTGGAAATGACTTAAGCAGAAAGAAGGTCAGCCTGCATGACAGAACACTCATAAATGGCTTCCTGTTGCCTGAATCTGTTCTTTTCATTTACTGCCCTCTTAGAAAACCTGTTTCCTCTTTCGCAAGTGAGAAAACTGAGTTACGGAGAAGTTAGACTCACAATTTGTAAATGGTAAGGCTGAGTTTGAACCAGTATCAGATGAGATCCAGGACTGTTGACTGACAGGTTACCTCTTCTAGGTCTAATGGTTTCAAAATACTGTCTAATATGCTAAAAAAAAAAAAAAAGAAGCAAGCGTGCACACTCCTTCCTCTCTTAGATGGCTCTTGCTCTAAAGTCCTCAGAACCTAAACCAATAACATTAGTACAATGACTGTTAGATTACTAAGTAAATATAGTAAAAATAGTAATATAAGATATATAATTATTTCCATTTGGGATTTTTACTCAGTTTCTGATCTTGCAACTTTAAATGAAGTTTGATATCGTAACTGAAGTTAGAGCTATATATATTATCAGGAGAGAGGTAGAACAAGTCACTATGCAGTTTTTTATCTGTCAAATCTGGAATGCTTTAGTAATTTTGATGAAATAGTTGTGTCATTTTGAAGATATTCATTGTTGCATTTCTAGTAAAGATAGTCATTAGAAATGTGTCTGACAGCTAATAGGTCTAAAGGATTTGCTCAATAAAAGATGTTATAAAAGTCATGAGGCTTGGACTTAACCAATTAGAATCTTCTGGGTGTCCCAGGAGATTTGGTCATTATGAGTCATTCCTTTTTATGCTATGGCATATCGCATTGACTTATATACTTCTATTACTTCCCCATACTTCATACCTCCCAAGCATCATTTATTACTCATTGGTCAACAGGTATTTGCTAAGTATTTAAGAATACTAAGCCATGGAACATTTAAAAACCAACCAGAGAATACTGCTTTGGGAAAACAGATTAAACTGATGTAGTGTTCTGTTTTATGCTGTATAAGAGGTTGGCACAGGCAGTAAAGAGTAGAGTTCATAAATCCACTGATGCAGTAAGTAAGAGAGGAAAGCTGTCGGGGGCGTGGGGGGGTCCAGGCAGGGCACAACCAGGCAAAGCAGTACGAGTGGTACTTTGTAAACCATCCTGAGAACACATAAAGGCAGCCTATGAGTAAAGCTGACTGTTGAATATGTCAGTGCTGGGCTGAAGGCTAGACTCCATCTGATGATAGTCCCTGGTGGGTGTCCTTTACTACACAGGAATTTTCTAGACTTTCTAGGGCTTTGTCCTTGGCATACCCCCTTCGTTCAATTACTAACTTGAGTCTTTTTGAATATATATATATGTTTAATGAGTGTTTCACCTGTGTGTGTGTAAAATGTATGTATGTGTACCATGTCCTGTGTAAACCAGAAGAGAACATTGGATCTCCTGGAACTGGGAATGGTTGTAATCTACCATGGGTGCTGGGAGTTGAACCCAGGTGCTCTGTAAGAACAACAAGTGCTCTTAATCAAAATATCTTCTTTTTTTAAGATTTAGTTTTATTTAATGTGTTTGCCTGCACCACATGCATGCAGTGCCCTTAGAGGCCAGGAGAGGGCATCAGATCCCCTGGAACTGTAGTTACAGACAGTCATGACTTAGCCATGTGGGTGCTAGAAATAGGACCCAGTACTCTTAACCATGGAACTATTTCTCTAGACACTTTAGTCTTCCTTTTGGAGTCTACTTATCTCTATAACTCTTTGCATCCTACATTTTAACCCATTTAAAATATATCAGTATATAGATACATATGTATATATGTATGTATTCATGTGTGTATTATATGCATGTGTGGAAACTCCAACATGTTTGTATCCTCTCCTCCTGAGACTAGTCTCCTGAGTTTCATATTCATGTGTGTAGCATTCCCCTTGACCAGCGATTCTCAACCTGTGAGTCGAAGAAATTGCATATCAGATACCCTGCATATCAGATATTTACATTATGTTTATGAAATAGTATTGGGGGTCACCACAACACAAAGAACTATATTAAAGGGTCTCAACATTATTTGGATGGATGCCTAAACCCACCCTAGAATCCTACTGTAATACTAAGTAAGCTATAGTTTTTGTTTCTCAATACGGACTCAGGAACAACTACATAATTCACAGAGCTAGTTATACAATTATAGTTTATGAGCATTTGCTTGTAAATTAATCTATAATTGTGACAGCAGTCCAACAGACCGAGCACTGGGCTCTTGTATATAGAAGCCAGTATGATGCACAGGAGAGCCGTGAGTATAAGGACAGCCTGGGCTACATAGCCAGATTCTTGCATTAAGTAAATTGATTTATTTTTAATTTAAAGAATTTGCAAGGTCATACATGATCCAATCCTCAGAACTCTGTGGTCAAATCATGAGGCTTCTTCAGTCTCCTCTCATTCATTGGCAGCAGCCCAGGAGACCACCTTTTGTCCACCAAACAGAACAGTCTCATCTGGAGGAAGTGTGCCACTTGTGGGGGGTCTCATATGCTCAAGCTATGCCCAGTGTGGCACACAGTCTCCGTCTACTGCTGGAAGATCACTCAGTTTCTTCTCCAGCGTCATGTCTGTCTCTATGCTGCCATGTCCCACCCTGATGATAATGGACTAATCCTCTGAAACTGTGAACCAGCCCCAATTAAATGTTTTTCTTTTATAGTAGTTGCGCCAAGGTCATGGTGTCTCTTCACAGCAAGAGAAACCCTAAGACACTCTCTTAGCACTTATTCTCTATGTGCTAAAGTCAACTTGATTACATCAGCATACTTAATATCTAGAAAGCTGGGGCCGAGAGATAACTCAGTGGTTAAGAGCACTGGATGGTTTTCCAGAGAACCTGGGTTTAATTCCTAGCAGCCAGAAGGTAGCTCACAACCATCTCCACAACTCCAGTTGCGGGGAATTTGATGTCCTCTTCTGGTCTCTGTGGGCACCAGGCACATATGTGGTGAGCAGATATTTATGCATGAAAAATACCCATACATATAAAAGAATTTTAAAAAGTAGTTATTTAAAAAGCAGCCCCTGGGGATGGAGCATCTTTCAGAGCGAAGGTAGCCATTCTTGCATGGTTAAGGGCCATAAGGTCAATAGTGAACACTTGCAATTATAGAATATTCACACCAAAAAAATATGCCACTGTACCATTTTACACACATGATAAAGTTAAATTTTTTTTAAAAAATGTTGTTTTGAATGATAAATTATACGGCAAACTTATTTTAAATTCATCTTGCATGTATGTGTATATATGTATGATCATCATTCTAAATAAAACCATAAATCAAAAGTATATAAATATCTTAAGATTTATTTAATTTTTTTAATATGTGTATGCTAAACTATATAAACATGTAGGCACCTGTGTAGGCCTAAAGAGGCACCACCAGATCGCCTGGAACTGTAGTTACTTGCAGCAAGATGGTCAAAGGTATTTTTATTTTATTTTGGTTTCCCGGAACAGGGTTTCTCTGTGTAGATTTGGCTGTCCTGAACTCGCTCTGTAGACCAGGTTGGCCTTGAACTCACAGAGATCCGCTTGCCTCTGCTTCCTAAAAGCTGGGATTAAAGATGTGTGCCACCACCACCTGGCCCCCATCTAGGGTCTTAATACAAAATGAGGTTCACTTTTTTTTCCTTCTCCATCCTTCACAGGTTCCCACAGAGGAAGGGTTTTCTTATGTTTCTCTGAAGAAAACCCACAAATGTTGACAGAATTAAAAAACAAACTTTGAAAGAAATCTGTTCTCTTCTTTAACCATGTTCTTGGGAACCAAACTCAGGCAAGTACCTTTACCCACTAAGACATCTTGTCAATCCCTGAAAGCAAAAACTATGGGAGCAAATATTATTAGATGGGGTGCTGACAGAAGCATGTAAAAGGTCCCAGTACCATATGTTCTCCTACTGGAGTGACTTCCCTGTAAGAATAGGATGGCAGGTGTCTGATTACACTGTGTAAAGATATGTCACTGTGATTGTTTAATTAAAAGCTAAACAGCCAATAGCTAGGCAGGAGGTATAGCAGGGACTTGTAGGCACAGAGAGTTCTGGAAAAGAAAGGCAGAGTTGCCAGTTAAATATAGAGAGAGCAAGCTATGAGGTAGAAGTCACAAGCCATGTGGCAGCAGGCAGATGAATAGAAATGAGTTAAGCGAAGTTACAGGAGCTAGTTAGAAACAAGCCTAAGCTATAGGCCACACTTTCATAATTATTAAGTCTCCATGTTGCTTTCTATGAGCTGGCAGCCCAGAGAAAAATCTGGCTACAAACTATAAATATGCTTATCATATACTTTTAACTGTATGAAAGATGAAGAATTCAATGGGTGAAAATAAATTATACTCAATGAAGCAAAATCAAATCAACCTTAACTAATGTATCACTATGAACTGATGTTAAACATGTTCACCAACTCAAAATAAGTCTCTTCCTACTGAAACACTGAGATCAACTCAAATTAACATCAGACACAGTGAAACACGGAAGCATGGAAGGTCTTCCCTCCATGTGAAAATCAGAGTCTCTGGTTTTAAGACCAGCAAACAAAGCTAGTAACAGGTGGTGTCTCTTTTCTACATTGTCGAGTGCCCATTCAGATTCATGCACAAGTTTTCTGTGTGGTGGAATCAGACGAAAGGAAACGACAGCAGGATCATCTCTCTTGGCTTGAATTTCATTTTCAATATTCCTAAGGTTTACATAATACTAGTTCCATTTCAACTTCTATCTTTATCTAAATAAATGACAGGATCTTACTAACTTATATTTAATGAATATATAATTTATGTAATTTTCATAACTAACCAATTTATCAGTAAAATTCAATAACAGAGAGCTATAATAAGAACTGATTACCAAAATCAAATTCTCCTAAAATACAACTGAGTATACTTAAAGAACACTGTTTATAAATACATTATTTATAAAACACTTTGTAATATAGCCACTTAAGCTACTAAGGGCATGTAGCACAACCGCTGTTCACTAAAATATAATACAGTAAAAACTCACTACCTAGATTTTAAAATTACTGATTTACATCAAGAAAAGAAAGGTCTAGTCAGCTAGCCATGGTGGTGGCACATGCCTGTAATCCTAAGCACTGGTAGAGGCAGAATTGAGATGCTCGAACTATGCAGCAAGATCCTGTCTTTAAAAAAAAAAAAAAAAAAAAGGCGTTTGAGGCGTGCTGTGTGTGGGGGTGTTGTGATACGATGTTACAATCTTTGAATTCTTTGTCTTTTTTTGAGAGGCCTACCACCCAGCTCCCAAATAAATCATACATGGAAGCTTATTCTAAGTTATGAATGCCTGGCCTTAGCTTGGCTTGTTTCTTGCCAGTTTTTCTTAACTTTAAATGATCTCAACTACCTTTTGCCTCTGGACTTTTATCTTTTTATTTCTGTATACCCTTTTTACTTCTTTCTCCGTGGCTTGCTGTGTAGCTGGGTGGCCAACCCCTGACATCCTCCTCTCTTTGTTCTCTTGTTCCTTCTCTTCCTCATTTCTCCTTCTATTTATTTTCTCTGCCTGCCAGCCCTGTCTATCCTTGCTCCTGCCTTGCTATTGGTCATTCAGTTCTTTATTAGAACCATCAGGTGTTTTAGACAGGCAGAGAATCACAGGTTCACAGAGCTAAACAAAAGCAACACACCTTAAAATAATATTTCCCAACAGGGTATATTTTCTACAAATGGCAAACTAATTTTTTTTTTGTAAACTATACATGCACACAGTAGCATGTGTATACATGTACACAGTAGCATTAGGGAGTGAAAAACTGGCTTCACATGCTAAGTAAGTAAGTACTCTAATCCTGTTTTTTAATTTATAAAGCCTGATTTTATTTAAAAATATGGGTATGTGTGGGTGTGTTTGCACATGAGTGCAGGTGCCCACAGAGGGCAGAGGCTTCAGATCCTCCAGAGTTGGAGTTACAGACAGATGTGAGCCCCCCAACCTAGGAAGCTGGAGCCAAACTCAAGTCCTCTGGGAGAGCAGTAGGCACTCTTACCCACGAAGGCATCTCTTCAGTCCATCTTTTATTTTTGAGCATTACAAACTTCTACCTTTATCTAAATAAATAACACAATCTTATTAGCTTATATTTGATGGATATGTAATTGTCATAATTGGAAAACTTATCAACCCAAATTTCATAAATCTATAATAAGAACTTATTACTAAAATAAAATTCTTAAAGTGTTTATATAATTTTTGCAATCACATGCTCCTGTTCAAAGGTGTGTGTGTGTATGCACATACTTAATACACACACATATACATATGTATAAAACTAAAAAAGTCCAGACTTTAAGAACAGCACGAAGTGAAAGAGAAACTGGGTGTCAATGATTCCCATGTTTCTGTATGTCATTTTGACAATTTTTCCACTCTAATCCACTTTACGCCTACATATATGTTTGGCTATTTGTTATTCAGAATACACCATTCAACAAACCACAAATACAAAAATAGAAAAGAAAATAGGGAGCGAGCAAGGAAAGAAAGGATAATGCAGTCCCTGCTATCACGATTACCAGAATGTTACAGAAGATGAAACTTCTGAGGACAACAGAAAACAAGGCATAGATAGCCACTTACACACACCATTAAAGAATAAGTATGTGGCAATGTGCAAAAGAAGGATGACAAATCCCAAGTGGACGGCAGTGGGAACTATGAAGAGATTTTGCTGAAGGGTGAAAAACATGGACTGGTTATAAAGGTGCAGAGGCAAAGACACTGCAGGTAGAGAGTGTGTGGCATGTATGTGACAAAGGCCTATGATAGGAAAACCCTGGGCATATCTGGAATATCAATCTCAAGTGTTATCTAAGCATGTCTATACAGAGGAACAGCTGAAAATGAAGCCAGGGAGTGAGACAAGAGCCAGGTCATTAAAACACGAGAATGGCACTAAAGAGAGAGTACTCATAAGGATGCCTGAAGAAACCCAATCCTTTGTGTGATACTGAGCTATGGGATATCCACTTGCCAATTCAGCTCCAAACACTTCTGCTTCAATGTCGCCTGTATCTGCCTTTCCATTTCTCCCTTCAAAGCACCAGCACACTTTCCTTCTCACTGCTACAATGTCAATAACCATATTCTTACAGAATATGTAAGGTGCATGTGTGTTTTCAGGTTCAAAGACTGTAAACTCTGGAGCAAGAACAGCATCTTTTGAGTTAAGAACACACCGAGCTTTTAATAGTCCAAGAATAAGAATATAGAAATGCAGATTCCAGAAATAAGAAAATAGAAATAAAGAAATATAAAGTTGTAAGCCTAAGAGAATGAGAGTAGTCTATCAACAGCTTTCCCAGCAGCTTAAGGAATAACTATTAACAGTGGGTTACTCTGCTTTACAACCTATAGCTCTATCTGCGAGGCTGAAGCGGCTCTGCAAACTTAGGATCAGCCGTTAGATAGCCCCCCCCCCCCCCCACCGGCCACTCCTGACCAGCAAATGATGCAAGCTAACTTTTAAATGATGGGATGTACATGACTTTTTGACTTTTGGTTTTATATTGCCCTGTAAACACCATCAATCAGCAAGTATCAGAGAGAAACAATGGGCTAAATACGAACACTAGTTTATCTGAGAAAACTCTGTTAATGGCAATTGCAAAGAAGGGCACCTCAAGATTGTAAAAATTCCTTTGTTATTGCCTAATCCTTCCTATAAAAAGGGAGAGTTCGAAAGCTGTCCTTTGCTACAACCTTACAAGTTCATCTCTGGCTGTGCTCTCTGCTAGCTGATAAGCTTTTTGTGCCCCATGGGGATTTACTTGTTTAATTTTTTTTCCTGGAATAAAGCTTGCTTCTGCTTTATTAGACTTTGGTGGTCTGTCCCAGTCTTTGGGAGACCCCCCTCCCACCCCCGCCCCGAGGACCCAAAAAATACCTTGGTGATCAAAGCATGCACCCAACACTAAGTCACTGTAAGTGAAATGTAAGAAACACAGCTTACAACCTATATATTCTTGCTGTTTTCATAGTTTAATCACTGGTACTGCCCTTGCGTCACTAAGTACTTTTGCTTTAAATCTTTTTTGGTAAACTGTCAACTAGGATTTACATTAAGATGGGTATGGAAATTACAAAACTCTCCAGTCTCTCCTCTTTCATGGGCCTGTTACTTTCTGTGTGATCCACATGACGGAATGGAGCCGATCTGACAAAGTCATGGTGGGACACACATCCAGGCCACAAGAGCCATCTCCAGCTAGAGAAATCGGTCATCTCATAACCACTCAAGTTTGAGTGCACTTAGTCCCAGACTCTGCCTCAGAATAGCCCCCAAACATAGCTTCTTGCCTCCCTGCTGAAGCAGACTCTGTGTCTGGGCATCTCTTCAGCCTCTAGTTTCCTTCCCCCTTTCTTGTCTTTAGCCTATGGACAGAATGACCTGGTTAAGATACAAATCTCTTCATATTCTAACAAGTAAAAAAAGACAAACTCTTTGGTACCTTCCGAAATCACATGCAAAAAACTTTCAAGCCCATTTTTTTGTCTTCCTTACCAAGTATTTACTGACTGCTTACTGTGTGTCACAAAATATTCTAAATGTATGAGAAAAAAATTAAACAGACATGCACCAAATCTAAAGTCAAAAAAACTAGTAAAACCCCTGTTCTCATGAGAGCTTTAGCTTTAGCCGTAGGGAGAAGTTAGGGTAAAGCTAGGTAAATGTTCAGGAGGAGGGGAGATATGAAAGAAGAAATGCAACGAAGAGAACAAGCGTAGAGAATAATGGTAGGGTGGTCAAGGTGGGTCTTAATGAAAGGTGTATGTGAGTGGACACTTTAAAAAGAAGAAAGGCTGCTGGAGGCTGAAAAGCACTGCACAAAGGGCCCAGGATGAGAGCAAAGAGATTGGGTAACTGATGCAAAATGGAAGGGGAGGGGGCGAAGAGACAAGGATGGAGAGAAGGCACGTAAAGTACAGTGACCACAGAGGCTTCTACTGGCCATTACAAAGACTTGAATCTGATTCTGAGTAAGACAGAAGTAGTTGAGACATCAGGAGCAAAGGAACCTGTAGAGAACTGGCTACTGTGCCAAGGAGACGAGGGTGGAAAGCCGGACTCTGGTGGATGGCAAGCAAATGCAACAATGGAGATGAGAAAATGTGACCGCTTTTGTGGTTTGTTTAAGGCAAGCTTGCTGAAGGCAAGGCTGGAATACAGAAACAAGGATTCTGAAGATACAATCTGTAAGACTTTCTGAGACATTGGCTGTGGGGTAGAAGGTTTTTGGAACGCTGGTGATTCTGAGGTTCTTTTCATTTTCTTGTTTTTTTGTTTTTTCGAGATAAGGTTTCTCTGTAGCTCTGGAGTCTGTTCTGGAACTAGCTCTTGTAAACCAGGCTGGTGTCTCGAACTCACAGAGATCCACCTGCCTCTGCCTCCCGGGTGTTGGGATTAAAGGTGTGCACCCTACTGATTCTGAGGTTCTAAGGGAAAGATCTGGAGTTGTTTCTGACATATTGGACAAATAGTAGATAATATATGAGTGTGTGCAGAGTTCATGGTAGAAAGGTAGCTGTCATTTTACATAAGTCCCACATCTAGGTTTATAGACTATACAATTCTTGTGTCTTTATGTCAGGCCATCTATTCTGAAGGTTCTTCCTACCCTTATCTTTTGCTATTTAGTCAAAATAATCTCAGCTTTCAAAACTGATGTCATCTACTCTGTGACATACATGATCAGCATTTCCTGAATCACTCTGCTTCTTTCCTTCAGTCACTTAAGGCTGAAATATGAATACTTGGCCATATAGCATATTTTTAAAGCTATATAATTTTCATTTTGGTAAAAATAAGGCAGACATTTTGCAAACACAGCAGGTGGCCCGTCTGCTCTCATCCATAGATTAAGTCCTTTAAGTAAAAATAAGGCCAGAAATGAGGTCTCAACAAGTAGTCCAAACCTAATTTTGTATTTTTCAACATTTCCAGTTATCTGAAGATCATCTTTCAAAAAGCCTTGTATTATAGTATAAACTTTATAGGCTGCAAAAAAAGAGTCAACTATCTTCTGACAATTTTACAAAGGTAATTTTCATTTTGACTGACATTCTTTTACTTGCCCCAGGGAGGTATGCGAAGTAGGGGAATAATTAGACAAAAGAACAAAATCACATCCAGCCTTCTGCACCAGAAAAAAGCATCTAATGCAATCAAGAAAAGGGTTTACAATTATAATACAATGTAAACTTAGAGATGCTAAGTTCAACTACAGCCTCCCAGGTAAGAATGCTGGACAGCCAGGAGGCAACTTCTTTTACAGAACTTTCACAAGGTGCAGCACTGCATGGTTACAACCAGCCCGTGGGAAAGTTGCTTAGCAACAGTGTCTACCCCAGGTACGAAGGTTTCTCTGGGACCTAAAATGCACCTGGTAGATAGTACAGAATGAATGAATGGGTAGACAGATGAATGGATGGATGAGCATTCCTCATCTCATAGTGCTGAAACCTATCAAATACTAATCATGAAACTGGTATATAACATTTAAGGGTTTTGAAAAAAATTGTTGACTCAAAGTCATTGTCTTTAATAGTAATTACAAAATGTTAATTCATATTAAAGCTGGGGGGTCTGGAGCAAAAATCTCTTTTAGTAATACGCAACCTTATAAAATTCTCAAACGATCAAAAGCAAGATGATACTTTGACAGCTATACTTGCTTCTTCAGACAGTAGTCTGATACACATTCATTGAAGGAAAATTAAAGCCTTTGAAAATAAAACAGTAGTACAAAGACCTTTGAAACATCACATTAGAGAATCAAGATTCATGGGTGGGGAGGATGGCTTCCTTGGAAAAGCATCTGCCAAGTATGAGGACTTGAGTTTGCTCTCTAGAACCCAAGTAGTGCTGGGAGTGGGAATGGGGAAATAAACCCCCAGATACCCGGTTAAAGCAGCAAGCTCCATGGCAAGTAAGAGCATGTCACAAAACCTTGATTTGGTTTGGTCTGTAAAACCAATCCAAATCAAGTCATCTCCAACAACAACAACAAAAATAGACAAATGAAGGTACCCAAGAACACTATTCAAGGATGACCTTTGACCCACATAACACTCATATAACATATAAACAAATGTCCACACACATGGATGAGTGCATGGACCCGAGCTTACAAATTAAGTACAAGTAGGAAAAAATATCTTAAAAGTTTGCTTTCAGAATGCATTAGTACACTAGGTTAAGGTAGTTTCAACAGCCAGGTCCTGACGGTTCTCTACACTCTTACTACTTGCTTCTTTGTTGTTTTTGAGACAGGGTCTCACTGTGTAGACCTGGATGGCCTGGAACTCACTATGTAGACCAGCTAGCCTCACTCACAGAGATCTGTTGGGATTAAAAGTGTGTACCATCACACCAAATTTACTACTTGGTTTCAAACTTGAAGAGCTAGAAGCAAACATTACAAACAGAACCATGGTTTGCGTGCAGACAATAAGCAATCTAATGTAAGTATCTTAAGCTCCAAGAAAAATATCAAGAATCAGTTTAAAGTTAGACAACACCAACCTCTTTAATCTCATGTAGTTTTCACTGGCAGCAGGTCGGCATTCCGCTCTCTGTACCACTATTCCTTCCAATGACAGTTTATCTTGAATGGAAAGGGAAAACTGTATTCAGAGACAGCATTCATCATTTCCAAGATGGCATTTTGACACATAACTAAAACATGATTCACAGAATCCAAGGAAACAAAAGGACAGTATTAAGTTGATAGCAACATCACTTATCAGAACTGGAGACTTTCTGGCTTGTTTCTTGAGCTGCACTGCCCCTTGTCAACAGCAGCTTTAAAAACACACTCAGACTAAACCAGCCCAAAGGGCATACAATCAAGTAAAAAGGTGGATTCCATCTGTAACAAAAGCAACTTCTGAAAATACAGTAAGTCTCAAGCACTAAATCAAAGATCCATATATAAACATGAATGAGGTTCTAGAACACCCTGTAGGGAGAACAGTGAGCTAAGAAAACACTGTGAAATTCAGCAACTCATTATCTGGTCATACTATGTACTCTGAATCACAAATGATAAAGAGTGCGTCAACCTGAATCTGTAAACTGAGGAAGATACATATCTGCGGTCATAAAACTGGAGAGGAAGATAAGGACGAATACACATTTAGGGTCAGTCTGGGCTACACAACAAGACTATTATAAGTAAACAGTGAATCTACTATGAATATTTGTCTAAACAGAAATGCGATTCTCTTTCTTATAGTGTCCCTGACTTAACACCCAGAGGAACAGAAAGAGCAAATAAACCTGGGCCTTGCAAGCTCACTGGCATCAGGCACTGTGGCTGAGTGCAGTTGACAGGCGCGCCTCTCACAGACAGCGGCTTTATGACGACTGGAAATCTAAGACTATGGTTAGGAACAGCTCCTGATCAGTCATTTCCATGAGAATTCACCTGACCTCTGAGCAGAGAGTAAGAAAATCCTCTGACTAAGCAAAAATGCACTGATTCGTCTCTTAAGGATGACTTACTCCATTCACTCCACTAATGTAAATGACTACCGTGTAAAGGCAGCAGGTAGAATCAGAGGTGATTACAGCACAGCACTGTCTTCAAGCAGCACACGTCAGCTATACGGACAGTGAGTGACACGCCGTGTATGTGTGGGCAGACTCACATAGAACCCCATTTATACAAATTTATTTATACTATTTATACTAGAAAATCTTCTAGTGACTTTCTTAGATTTTTGTCTCCAAAATTCAAGGAGTTATATCCTGGAGTCCTAAATACTAATTATGAAACACACCATTTGAATTAAATATTCCCAGAATACCTCAATACAAAAAAATCTTCAGCAGAGGCTAAGAGGCGCCTAGAAAGCAAAATGACAAGACCCACACTGACATCACACTACAGTGTGCAAGGAAAGGAATACTATACAATCCACAATTCTTTACATTTTAAAACTGAAGTCCCTGTTGCAAGGGAAGTTAGTAAGATTAAACTTTAAATTTTCTCAAAGTAAACACAAATCTTATATCCCAGCTGATCTCTTGGATGAAACTGAGAGTTCAAAACAAGAATGTGTTCCAGTCTCATAGTAATAAAATCTGGAAAATTCTGATGTATTTGTATCCTAAGTATATGACGGAAAGTCCAACACTGCACAGTAAAAGATACTTTTTCTTAAACAAAGTAAGCCTAGGTGAGACTCCTGATATATCACATATCAACCACATATCAAGTACTTACTAACACTGAATGCTTAAAAAAAAAAGAGGCTACCTTTACCACCATTTGTTAATGCTCCCCACCTATTTAGCACTACCTACTTCAAAAGGATACACTGCATTTAATTCTTAAAGGGTGGTAACAAGTTCAAGGTCCCTGCTTTTAACTTGACCAATACTTTCAATTCTTAGGTCAAGGTTACTCAGGCAGAACAGTAACAATCACTCCCCTAGACTGTACTTCTCTTCTTACCACACCATCCTTTCACACCTAAAACTGTTCTCGAATGCTTCTCAAATTAAAGGAAAAGCCTTAATAATAATAATGAATTTTCCCATCAACTGGCTGGTGTTAGTGAGTGTTCTGCTTCACTTATTCCCTCTCTTAAATTTAAATGACCAACTTACTTTGGGTATGCCTCCCCTCTCCTCAAGCATGATTTGCCCGCTCCTTGTTTATAGCTAACATACTTCTCAAAGTCTCATGGGAACATGCTCTTGTATTTTCCCCCAATGAACCATGCATCTTTTCTTACATTACTTATAGTTCAAGGGAAAGAAATGAAACATGAAATCCTAGCTTATAGCACTCACATGCACGCCATTGCTGGCGATTCCAGAGACCTCAGATCCTCTAGGGCAGGAGCTACAGGTGGTTGTGAGCCTCCTGACATTGATAGTGGGAACAGAACGATGGTCTTCTGGGAGAGTTAAATAGAAAACTGTGTATATATATGTATATGAAACACGTGTGCAAGTGCTCAGACAGCCCAGGGAGGTTGGACAGGGTATTTAATGCCTGCAAACTGGAGTTCTGGGTGGTAATGAGAACTAGATATGGTGCTGAGATATGAACTTGAGTCCTCTGAAAGAGCATCAGTGCTCTGTCCTGCCAGGCCAGCACTCCAGGCCCTGATGTGACTTAAAGCACTGGAAACAAGACATTTTTGGACAATGTTTGGGAAAAGAGCCGAACTCACATGACTCTCCCCATATTCAGGTCTAGTAGGATGGGAAAAAGTTACACAAGCAAATTCAATATAATGGAAGCACTGGACATACCTCTTTAATTTATTTCCAGATTTACACAGGCGCTCATTTACCCACTATTAAATACAGTGACAGATGCCTACAGCACGCTGTACACACTAGTGGGTAGTAGGTTAATCTCAAGCACTCCCACATACTTCTGTTCAAACTTGTTGATGCTAGTTTAAGTAATTATATAATTTGATTATGGATCAGATAAGCTTATTAAGTTAAGAAAAGGTGTGTGGCACATGGGGCTATTTCTATGTAAGTCTTATATCAAAGACTTGCGAATGTAAATTGCTTTTAAAACACACTTTAAAATTTGTTGTGAATCTGAAGACAGAAGATAAGCGTATATCTACACGGATTTGATTAATGTTACTGCAGTTCTTTGTGATTGAAGAAATGAAAACTGATTACAGGTTTAGCTTCCACAAGAAGGAGAAAGCAGATGATCAAATGACACCTACCTTATACTCAAAGCAAAGCTTTATCTTACATTATTAATAAGCAGCTAGACATTTTAAAGTCCTAAGATGAACCACAGGAATACATATGTATCACATTTGTTTGTTTGCAGACCCTGAAACTTGCTAATGAAATAATTTCCTACCATCGAATGAACTAAACATGGTCCTTCTCTATCACCCAAGGGATTCTACTGTACTAAGACTACAAGTGCTATACCAGCCGACACACAGACACACAGAGTTAAACCCAGAGAGAAGTTATGTCCAACTGGGGGTCAATAAGAGCTTCGCTAGAAACCCTGACAACCGGGAAGATTTAGGAAAGGCAGGAGTGGGGATGATAAGGGAACTGAATGAAGGTGTCTGGAACAGCCCAGACACTCTCTTGTACTGGGAATTTTCAGCTCAGGAACTCCAATCACCAAGACCTAAGACCATATGGTTATGACTGCAATCTGCAAAGAGGACACACAAGCTCATTCTACTGAGAGTCTTTAGACACTCAGTTCCTCCCTTCCCTTTGCTAGGTCTGGGCATTTGTTCAACTTTTCTGTGGTTGATGGGAGTAAAGCACTTAACTGGTGTGGTGGTGCACACCTTTAATCCCGAACTCAGGGGGGCAGAAGTAAGTGGAGATATGAGTTCAAGACCAGCCTGGTCTACAAAGTGAGTTCAAGAACAGCCAGGGTGGTTTACACAGAGAAATCATATCTCAAAACTTAGATCTTTTCTACCCTACCCAATCCTTGGTCAGATTGCTTTACTCATTTTTGTTCTTGTTTTATAGTCAAAAAAAAAAAAACCTCTAAGAAGTATAATGGGAGCAGAGAGAAAAAAATAAACAGTAAATAAACAAAACATACCCTAAATACAGATTTGTAGGCTCCCAGTGCCATTTTGAAGAGAGGAAAGGAAATGAATAATAGTTAAAGTCACCTCGAGCTTCAGCAAGTTAGATTAGTAAGTAAGCAGGAAGGGTTTGTGCTAGCACTGGCACGTGAGCAATGAGATCACCTAGGTCAGGAAGTCCTCAGGCATCCAGAAGTTAGCTATTCATTTCCACAAACAAGACTACTCAGGATCCATCTGCATGTGGACATCCTTGAGAACACTTCCAACTCCAGCTACACAGACCAGTAGTGAGTTACTAAGACTTCAAGCTGATCTTCTAGACTTGTGAAGTGACTCTCACCAATCACTGCTGTGCCTGCCATCTTTGAAGAGAACAGAAGTACTTCTACCAATCCTGCTCATCCAAAAGGTAAATGATTTTTAATATTCCCAGTAGTCTCCTTTCTCCTCATCTGGTACAGTTTCCCAGCAATTTCCCCCCTGGAGATATCTGAATGTGACTACTTGGCATCTTAACAAATCAGTTAAGTGAATTCAGTATTCCCTTTTTATTAAAAGGTGAAAGGTAATTATCATTAATTTGTGAGTTGGTATTTTGATCTTACTTGACCTTCAGAATTTGAGATGATACATGCTTTCTTATAATACCATTCAAATCATGTTTTGAGAATTCCCAATTTAAAATAAAAATCTAAAACTGTAACTGAGAACTAGGCTCAGGGTCTAGAGAAGAACTCACTTCCTCAGTCCTATGTACTGCTCTTTTACTTCACGGACAGGAAGAAAGAGGGGTAGGAGACACAGGCATGCACACAGACGCTGGGACCCTGCCTAAAAGCACCTGCTGGTGACAAGCTGGTGTCTAGCAGCAGAAAGGAAAGTGGCTGGTTAAGGGTATGAAAGACGATATCAAATGTGTGAAGAAGTTTGGACAATCCTGTCATTCTGTAGACACTAAACGGATCTTTTTTTTTTGGTCAAAGAATAACAGTGCACCAATGTTGTAAAGCTCCCACATTTGTAGTATTTTCACTTCTTCTATACAGCTAAGTAATATAAAGCAAGTCATCGTCCCACTAGACTTCAGAAAATAAATGATTAAATCAACACAAAAGTCCCTTAAACACAGATGTGGACATAATGCTGCAAAGAGACAAATTCCACTCCCATAGCTGCTCTCAAGAACAGAAAACAGGCTGGAGAGATGGCTCAGTGGGGAAGTACTTGCTCCATGTGAGCATGAAGAGCCAAGTTTGAACCCAGAGGGCCTATGCAAAGCTAGATGAGGTAGTGCATGTCTATGATCCTAGAGGTCCCATGCGAGACGGGAGGCAGTGATAGGAGAAGCCCATCACAGGCTTGCTGTACACAGTGGCCGCCAACAACAACAAAAACTATTTAAAACAAGGTAGAAAGCAAGGGCTCTGACATCTGAGGTGGTTCTGTGCTCCACATGATTCATGGTATGTGAGCCCTCACACATGCACAAGTACACTTACACACATACACAAGTGCACGCACCCAAGAGTAAGAATCCAAACCAGATGGGCACAGCAGCCTGCCTGTAGTTCCAGCAGTCAAGAGGCACAGACAGGAGAAATTCGGGGCAAGCTAGTAGCTAGCCTAGCCTACCTGGTAAGCTCAGGTTCAATGCCTCAATAAACAAAGTAGAGTGATAGGCAGAAAGACCCAACACGAATCTCAGGCATTCGTGTACACACACACACACACACACACACACAAATAAAAATCTAGGAACAAAATAGATTAGAAAAACAAATGTTGTTTTTATATACAGGAATACCGTGTTGTCGTAACAACGGGGCAGGAAAGTCACTGTATATAGAACAGGCCAAGTATCTACTCTAAAAATGCCTGGGGACAGAAGTTTGGACTATTACAGACTTGAAATATTTATGCAGGTTTTACCAATTGGCGCTCCTAATTTAAAGTCCATAAAGCAAAACTTTAAAATCCACTTTGGATTTCAGATCCAAGTTTCATGAACATTCAACATCTGGTTTGTATTAGGCCCTGATTAAAGGAAGCTATCTAGCTTTAGCAACTGTATTTGAAGTTAGAGATTAACTCAGCAGAATCTGATTCATGTCCTGTTAAGTTCACCTTTTTAAACTCTTGCTCCCTCTCTTTTTAAAAAATTGTATTTCTTTATGTACGAGTGTTTAGTCTGTGTCTAGATTTGTGAACCACATACATGTGGTGCCCTCAGAGGACCAAAGAGGGCACTGAATTTCCTGGGACTGGAGTTATATATGGAGTTGTTACTCATCATGTGGTTGCTGGGAATCGAACTTGGTTCCTCTCAAAGAGTAGCCAGAGCCCTTAACTGCTGAGCCATCTCACTAGCCCCAAATAACTCCTGTTCTCTTTACCATGTGCAATTAGCAATAGCAGTTGAGTTCTTTATGCTTTTCAAGATAGTATTTAGAGTTCTTTCAACTACAGGGGTTAGACCTCCCATGAGAGCCCTGGCTCTCGGTTACCATGAGGTAAGCACCATGCCACCACATGCTCTCCACTTCACATTGGCCCAAAATAGCAGAGCTAGCCAAACACAGCCTGAAACCCCTGCAACTATGAGCAAAAAGATTTCTCCCTTTTCTCAAACAACTATGCAAACAAAAAGCAAACCTCCTTTAAGTTAGAAGCCTTCCTAGGCAGGGAGTGGTGGCACATGCCTTTAACCCCAGCAGCCCCTGAATTTAAGACCGTCCTCAGGGCATAATTCTTTAACTGCTGGCTCTTCTGGCTCATCAGTCTCTGCCCTGGAGAGTTTTGAAAGCCTGCTGGACTCACTCCCAAGTGACTACTTTGGCTGTGGTGTGTGGGAGGGAGGAGGCGCTCTGGCTGTGGTGTGTGGAAAGGAGGGGGCGCTCTGGCTGTGGTGTATGGAAAGGAGGGGGTGCTCTGGTTGTGGTGTGTGGGAGGAAGGGGGCGCTCTGGCTGTGGTGTGTGGGAGGAAGGGGGCGCTCTGGCTGTGGTGTGTGGAAAGGAGGGGTGCTCTGGCTGTGGTGTGTGGGAGGAGGGGACACTCTCACAGAGCTCACTGTTCATGTTTAGTATTTAGCAGCCTCTTCCCTGATCTTCCAGTATCCATCTCCTCTTTCACTCTCATTCCCATCCCCAAACATTCTCTTCCTTTATTTTCCTGAGATATGAAGGGAGTGTCTCAGAGTTGCTTAAAAATGACATAAATTTTAACAGTCATCATTATGTAATATACCACTATGGAAACAAAATGTTGACATTAATTTTTGGCAAGCCAATGACTTTAGAACAATTTTAGAAATGTTAAGTGTGAAAAAAAGTGAGACTTCTCCATCCCTAATCCACTACAAACAAACTTTATGAAAGTGTTCAAAATCACACCATTCATTTAGAAATTGTAGATGTGGTTATTAACATAAAATAACTACTTTTCAAAGACACACTGAGATTTGACTTTGCCACAGAGAACCACAAAGATGAGTTTTGTACAACTCTAACTCTAGACCGACCTGATGGCTGACAGAGATGCTTTGCTATTCTGGGTAAAACAAAATTTCAAGTGGCCACACTTAAGTTGGCTCACCGGCAACAGTGTTTGCCACTAAGCTTGATGAGCTGAGTTCAATTCCCAGGATCTGCAGGATAGAAGGAGAGAACCAACTTTCACAATTGTCCCCTGATCTCCGTAAGAGTGCTGTGGCCAGTATGCCCACACACATCACATACCAAACAAACAAACAAACAAACAAAATCTTCATTAAAAATAATTTTAAAGCTTAACTTCTACTTATAAAACATAAATTTTATGAAACTATTCATCTACAAAGCATACACAGTAGGAATAAATAGGATTTAAAAGTTGTCATGATTGTTTCTGTAAGCTATTTTTATTTGTTCTTTTGATAAAACACTTGTTTTCTGTACTCTTAAAAGGCAGTTAAAAAAAAGTGCCAAAGTAACGGCACCCTTGTCTTCCATGGAGAAGAAACACTGCAAAGGCAAGTGCACATGTTCAAGCGACATGCATGGCACATTCATGTGCTCTTCTGGCCAGAGGTGATGTCCAGCGAGTTCGAGGAAGGTTCTAGTCTTCTGCATAGCTTGTGTGATGCTGTGGCCAGTTAGTTGGCACTGTACTTGTGTCAGTAAGAGTCGAATTCCAGAAACACACAATGCAGATCAATTTTTTATTTCAAAATGCAGCTAAACTTTGACATGCAAACAGAACTAGACTCACATGAAAAAAATAACCCTTGATTTAGTGGTATTTCATTTTTTAATACAAGAGAGGCTAACATAAAATATTCATAGGGAATAGCAATATGAATGCCTCTCATAGCCAATGCTTTAACAGGAAGCTATGAAGAAACAAGCACATGTCAGAAAGAGAAACTCGGCTTGTGAAAGCACAGTGAAGTCAAAGCGCAGATCAATAAACGGGAAACAGAGTGGGAGTCACAGTCAGAGAGGTACCAAGTAGATCAAGTACAAACTGACAGCTACGGCTGTTTTCACTTTTCTTTCTAAGGTCACAGGAATCAACCATTCCAAAGAATAAGGAATACAAGCAAATGTGTAAAAACAGCCAAAAGATCTGGCAGGGATGCAGAATGTGGGGGCAGGGTGTCTTTCTATTAATAGAAGCTCCTAAGACAATCCTGCTTCCTTAAACGCAGTGTCTGGATCTCACAGAAGAGGGAGCTGCTGAGTCTGGGGACACTGGCCTCTCCTTGCATCTGTCAAGGAACATACATATAAAGCATGTAAATATTATAATCATGTCCTGTGTTAATCACTCCCATTAAAAGTTAGAAGAAAAGATGTGAATTCCTCCCATTATTAACCTAGAATAAATTCTGCTTTCTATAGACAGTAGATGAGTATTACTTCAAATGAGAAGTCTTGCCAGAGTTTGGTTAGGCACTGGGCCTATTTAACCATAGGAAATGCTAAAACCAACAACCCATCTACAGTCTCGAAGTTGCTGAAGGGTTCTTTTTGTAAGATTTGTGATTACAGTGTTTAAGAGGTTATCTCTCTAACCTCTAATTGTTTCTTCCCTTCCTCCCTCCTTCCTTTCTTTTTTACTTTTGAGGTAGGACCTTACTATGTAGCCCAGGTTGGCCTTGAACTCAGGATCTTCCAGCCTCGAACTTCTGAGTGCTAAGGATAAATAAGAGCAGGTACTACCATATTGATCCAATCCAACTCTTATAAAGAATTCAGGTTGTAACAAAAGGCAGGCGGGCCTCTACTCTTCACAACAATATCTTCCTGCCTACAAAGTTATATGAAATCCTCTAAGTTGGTCATCAAAGGCACCTAGGAGCCAATCTTTGATGTATAGTTTAGGCTCTTGTGTTAGAATCGCTGGACTGACTAATTTTATTTTGTACCTGTAGTGAGGCAGAGAAAGAACTACATAAATAGGAGCTATCTCTGCTACTGTTACACAAGTACTATTTTATAGTCTTACTGCTGACTGACTACCTACTACAAGCATCTATCACAAATAATACAGTTAGAAGAGTCTACAAGAAGCCAAGCTGGCAAGTGTACCACCACAGGCAGTAATGATCAAAGGAACACTGTAATTCCATGAATATAATCATCTGGCTGAAATGGTGGTAATATGAATGAGGTGGCATCTACTGGATATCAGTTTCCTTTTTTTAAAATGTCAAGATGGCAGACAAGACACAAAAGCAAAGTCCTGTTGATTTATATCTCAGGAGAAGGCTTCAGTCACAATACTAGTGGCAGCCATGCTGGCAAACACATCATGCATGGCAGGTTTGCAGAAGCAAAGCACACCACAGTGAAGTTGAGAGTGAGGACGTGTTCAGGGTAAGAGGCACATGGTGGATGAGTCCTCGGACTATGGTATCACATCAAACCTGTAAGCTAGGTACGGTGCCTCACACTTGCAACCCCAGCACTGCAGAGGTGGAAGAAGGGGACTACTAAGACTGGGTGGGTTAAAGTGAGATTCTATCTCAAAAAACAAACCAATAAAATAGCACAACACAGGAGGCAAGATGAAGAAGCAGTGTTCATCAGTGCTGTTGAAATTATGGCAACAGAAACTATTAAGTGAACTTTCAGGCAGAAGACAGCAGACCTGCCTGTGCTCCTACCTGCTCACACCACAGAAGCTCGTTTCCTAGCAGCAACAGCATCAAGCCTGCCCAGTAAAGGCGTCTATAGCCGGGCTAAGGAAACACAGCTACACCAGGAAACCTATCCCTGAGGTATGACCATACTGTATCGATTCTGGTGCTCTGTTAGTTCATAAAAAAGAACTGTACCTATCTAATGAGACTAGTACGCTCTTGCTGACGTTGTTTACTTATAATAACAAAACCAAGATTTCCAAACTTGTACACATCCAACTACTCAGTTTTTACAATAAGTCATACCATAGAAAAGATTTGGTTCTAAAACACACACACACACACACACACTCACACACACACACACACACACCCTCTTCCTCTGTCAGACAGTAGGAGCACTCTTTCTAAATGTTGCAGAGCTAAGAAGGACGTGTTAGTTTACAGCTTTCGACAAAACAAGATGCAAAATCCCAGGGAAAAACTAAAAGCTCTCTGGAAAGCAATTTCATCTTTGGTAAAGCAGAGAAGCTAAATTTCAACATTCAGCCAAAAAATGATTATGCCTTAGATTTCTAGTCCAATTTCAATTAGCTTTTGATAACCTTAGTATTAAGTGTTAAATAAATTCATTACCTGTTATAAGGATATATAATTTTCAAACATATCTAATAAAAATTAACCCTGTTTATAGAAAGTAAAAGTTGAGCATTTTCAAATGACAACCTATTCTAATATCTTTAACAAGACACAGATAATTTAAAAATAATCATCAATGCAATGAAAATAAGTGACTTTCATATAAAAGCCAAAGTCTTAACTCTAAGAACAGAGTTCCTCAGAGCAATTTTAAGTAGACAATCTGCTCATGCAATACACACTGGGAAATGCATCTAGATTTCTTATCACCAGGCCCTTAATTCTAGTAGTGTAAGCTCAGAATCCTAAAATGCTTTGGAAGGCAATTTTAGGGGCAGCGGGACAGGGAGGCATTGCACTCACACCATCCTGTCACTCTTTGTGAAAGAACACACAAAACCTCTACTATTGAGCAGGCATTTAGAATCTCCACCTTCCCCCTTTTCCCAGCACATGTACATGCTAAGGCTACAGTATCTTCTGGAGTAGTCCAAGACTGGCCAACACTGAAGCAGGCTTAGGGTGAAGCAAGCTCATGGATTTCCATAGGAGACCATAACCAACAAAATGTGCACAAACACTACAAAGACAGCCTATGTGATTTTTTAACCCTTGAAGTAAAAAATAAAAAAAACCTTTAGTGAAAAGAAGCTATGCAAATTTCTTTTCATTCAACAAAGACACCCAAATCTAAAACACATACAAATTCAACTAAATTCAAATGCAAATTCTAAATGTCACAACAGTAAGCTTAAATATTTTTGTCTGGTCTACATCACTGCCAACACAGGACTTTGATAGAAGACAATTCTATATGCCTAGTTTCTTTCATCTTAGGTTTCAACACATGGCACTTTCCAAATGGTGAGAAAATAACTCAGTATTAGGCTTTCCTGACTAAATTATGACTTAGAACTTTAGAAATGGACAGCAAATCTCATTTACCTGGGAATTACAGCAGAAAGGCAATTTAACAGGCAAAGGAAAGAGAATTTACCCTGAGTAAGTCTCACTTCCTCTAAAAACAGACACAAAAATCCTTTTGCAACAAATCCCTTCCCTGATACAGTTAAATGCAAATTCTCTTTTCCTCTTACTCCAGAAAGCTCCTGCATGCATAGCTGACACGCCACCTACTGCAAAACCCAGCTGCCAGCGCAGGCGGTGCTGCCAGCATTTCATTGCATCGCCAGGCTGGGACGGAATAAAGGCGTGCTTGTGTGTGGTAGTGTTTCTTTTTTAAAAGGAAAGAAAAAAATCTCCAAGCCAAGAAGAACAAGCTGAAATAGCATCTTGAAAATGGAGCGTAAAATAATCAGAAGAGAAAAAGAAAGGGAGTATGAAGGGAGGCACAACAGCCTGGAAGACGCGGAGCAAGGCAAGAACTGCAAATCCACACTGATGACCCTCAACGTTGGTGGATATTTATACATTACTCAAAAGCAAACCCTGACCAAGTACCCAGACACTTTCCTTGAAGGTATCGTAAACGGGAAAATCCTCTGTCCTTTTGATGCTGATGGCCATTACTTCATAGACAGGGACGGGCTCCTCTTCAGGCATGTACTAAACTTCCTACGAAATGGAGAACTCCTATTGCCTGAAGGGTTTCGAGAAAATCAACTTCTTGCTCAAGAAGCAGAATTCTTCCAGCTCAAGGGGCTGGCAGAAGAAGTGAAATCCAGGTGGGAAAAAGAGCAGCTGACACCCCGAGAGACTACTTTCTTGGAAATAACAGACAACCACGATCGCTCTCAAGGACTGAGAATCTTCTGTAATGCTCCTGATTTCATATCAAAAATAAAATCTCGCATTGTCCTGGTGTCCAAAAGCAGGCTGGATGGGTTTCCGGAAGAGTTTTCTGTGTCATCAAACATCATCCAATTTAAATACTTCATCAAGTCTGAGAACGGCACTCGACTCGTACTAAAGGAAGACAACACCTTTGTCTGTACCTTGGAAACTCTTAAGTTTGAGGCCATAATGATGGCTTTAAAGTGTGGTTTTAGACTGCTGACCAGCCTGGACTGCTCCAAAGGGTCAATTGTTCACAGTGATGCACTTCATTTTATCAAGTAATTACCTGTCTCACGAACAAAGGCAACAAGCATGCAGCCAGCAAGCTTCGGAAGCCACAGAATCAAAGGCGTCCCAAACAATGTGCCCAGCTAGCTTGTCCCAGAGCCCGGCTGCTAATCAAGTACTGTGAGCTAACGGTATGTAAATCTATCAGTAAAGATGTCCTTCTCTGGGGTGTTCTGCCATCACACTTCTACCTACGGTGAAGCTGTGGTCCTTCTACACTGTAAATAAAGACAATGCTTTTGCTATTTATTTTTTTTTCCCGTAAGCTGTCTTTCAATGAGAATGTCTTGGATACTTGCACCTATCATTCACTATAGCAAATGTTAACAACATAAGGTTCAAAAATCCTTTCTACTTATAGCAAAAATCTACAAAGACGCTGAACTGGTAAAATAAACATGGAGAGCAAAATAAATGTACAAAGCTACTTAAGCCAAGTGACAGTGAATCAAAATGGGATTGTAAAACATATTCGAGCTAATAATGATTTGACTTTAAATAGCAGGCACCAAAACCTTTATTACAGTTCCTGTATTTCATACCAGAATTACGGATAAACTGATATTTTGCTGAAAATTCCTAGGAAACTAACTGCTTGATAACAATAAAAAATAAATAAAATCGCTGCTAGCCTCTTTGCTTGTATTAATGATTGTAATAAAAGTTACGTATGTCACTTTAAAAATAAATAGTGCTACTTGATGATTGTGCATGATACTCTGCACCAAAGCAAGCAACTGTCGGGCTCTAGCACTTTACAGGTCCAGCAAGCAGCAGAAATTAACAACTGCACTCCCTGGCACACTGAGCTCCAGCACGGCATGGGTAGCTTGGTCCCAGCCGAGTACACGGTGTTAGAATGGAGGAATCCATTTCCACAATCACTCTATCTGCTCATTTTTCAAGCTCATTACACAACAACACTCTTACAAAACAACTTTACTGGTCCTTTAAAAATCTACTATGTAAAAAGTCCTTCAGAAACTCATACTAAATAAAACCCAACAAGGTCAACACCAACTACTGCCCAATTTCTGTTATATTAAAAAATCTATGCTAAAATCAAAGTCACAGAGTTGTGCTGATTTTTTCTATTTCATGCTAATTTTAAAGAAATTTTAAACCTTAGTTTATGAATGACTGTTTAAGGACCAATCCTTCAGCTGAACTCTGATGTGAGTGCACGCCTTGTCCACTCACTCTACAGAGCACCTTCATCACTCCTGTGGGTCCACTCCTATGGTGTCTAAGAATAAACTCTTAAATTTAAAATAAACAAGTTGGGAGTGATGACTCATGCTTGAATCCCAGTAGTTGGGAAACTGAGGCAGGAGAATTACCACAAGTTTGAGGCCAGCCAGGGTTACTAGGTAAGATTCTCAAAAAAGACCAAGGAAAAAAAGAAAAAGAAAAAGAAAAAGGGGGTGGGAAAGCAATCATTAAAGTAACAACTATAATTCAGCCTTAATTATAACAAACCAACAAAAACTGCTGATTATCCTGGCTGAGCTCAAATAGTTAAGTATACATCCCAACATTTTGATTATTGATACAGTATAGAATAAAGCTCAATATTAATTTATCATTAGCAACTATAACTAACTTTGACTTACAAGATCTAAGATAATATAAAGTTGCCTTACAGACTATAAAAGAAACCTTTTAAAAGATATTGTGGAAACAAAGTCCTTCAAAGATTCACACTAAAATACTCAATGTAAACTACACAATTTTCTCTGATGATACACTAAGGAAAAAATGTTTTTCTTAAAGTATCAAATTTTCTTAATGAACTATAAATGGCTTAATCAGGACATAAAGGGACTATTAAAACAGTAAAGGAGAAAAAAAGTCCAAAACTGTATGATTGGTTAGCGGTTGCTACTCAGCTGTTTTTTACCTCCTCAGAATATGAGCTGACTTTTCCTTGCCATTTGGATTGGTAATGAAAAAACTGGTAGTGATTTCATGTCTGAGTCAGGTTTTCTCTATTAAGATCTCACTCTAGATAATAAAGACACTGACATAATCTGTTATAGGAGATGCAGCTGAATAAATCTCAGAAATGCAAAGGCTTCCCATGACTTCACGAGAGAATTTAGCTTTCACAACGACGTTACTGCTGTTGTTATGAACCGCCAAAGGAATCAGGTGCATAGTTATGTAGCTCTTTAAATGAATATACAGAGCTGGAGTCAACTCCTCGAACTTTAAGGCATAACAGTAATTGCATCAATCAACAGTCTACAAGAGAACACGATGTACGCCTCTTTAGAAATGTACCTTTGCAAATCCAACAACTGTATTTACAGATCCAAGTGCTTAAATGTTGAACTATGGGTATACAAAGTATCTAGTTTTATATTTTAGTTTTCTAGTAACATTTACAAGGATCTTCACTCAAGGTATCTTAAAAATTTTGATGCCAAGAGCAAAGCTTCTCTGACAGTTCTGTTTCAGTGAATGTGTAATTTCTCTCTCAAAAGCAAAAGCTATACAGAACTGATTAGCATCTATGTCTTTTTAAAAAGGTGGTAAAGGGTGTTTACTGCAATTGCCAGGTCCCAAGCAAGCATTCTTCTATATTTGAAGCTAGCCCACATATTGATTCTAGCACCCAACTTCAAATTATGGTAAACAAAACTGGACTTACGGCTTTCTGCTGTGTTTAAAATGTGCCTGTGCAGCATGAAGAACAAACGAAACACAGGCTGACTGACTGTCCCAGCCTAAAGATGAAAATACCGAATAAACCTGTTCCCGCGTTTCTGGTGTAGTATTAAGCACCGCTTTTGAAGAACTACTAACAAAAAGGTAACATTCATTAAGTTCTTGCTGTCAGTCTTTTGTTTTGAGACAGGGATTTACCCTGTAGCCTAGGCTGGCCTCAAACTCTTGATGACCCTCCTGTATTAAGCTTGTTAGAGCTGGGTTACAGGTGTGAGTGACCAGGGTTGCCTTGAAGAATTTTAAAAGAAGGGTTAAGAATCTCATCCTACTTCACACAGTCATCAAGAACTGAGGTCCAGAGCCCAGGGTTAGTGGTTCCAGATGCAGCAGAGAACGCACAAGTGAACCAGGCCACTCAGGTTTCCAGGACCTAACCTAGAACCCGGCACAAAACAGATTTATGAACTCCATGTGAATATAAAATATCAGATACAGTCTGTCTTACTTGTACAAGTTCACAATACCAGTATTCTAAAAATGTTAAGTGAAATATTGAATTTTGCAATAGCATTTTTAATGTCATTTCACGTCGTTTAAAGAACGTGAGGTGAATCATCCATCTCACAAGACTAGAGAATATCCCAAATTTGTCTATTTATGAATCTGAATGTTTTACAGATCAGGTTTGCTGAAAAGGTTAGTCTTTTAGAACCCACATTAACTGTATTATGATAATATTTTTCATATATGAGAAAAATATGCTAAAATGAAATTCTCCTGAGTTCTAGAATCATACTGTATTAACTTCTACAAAGTAACGTTGGAGGACAGTAAGTCAACACTTAATTCTTTCAAACTTTTAATGTCCTCACAGTGAAGTTTCGACTGTGAGTTGTATAAACACCTCTACTTCACGGACTTCCAGGCAAAGCATTTATAATCTTAGCCAGTGCAGGAGTGTCTTCCTAATCACAAATATCAGCCACGGAGAGAAGGGTCGTTAAGTTAGGTTTTCTATTCAGACATAAATAGAACACAGAACTATCAATGAACATATGCTTGCTTGCGCAAAGAAGTGAAATATTTTAAGACAAAAACATAGGAAAAAGAAACTTCATTTTATTATTAAAAACACACGATTCTTGGAAACAGAAGACTACGGAGTTGGAGGAAAGGGGTAATGGGGGGAAATGGGAGAGGAAGATGGGGCGGGGAGGCTAAGGTCAGGATATAAAAAAAATGAATTAAAATTTTTTTCTTTAGACTGACTTTCTATCCCTATATAAGTATCTTACTAGCATCTTTAAATTCGGTGGGAACAATGTAGATGATAAAGCAATCTAAAAGCTATGCCTATTTAATGAGTTATGAGTAAATACCTCACAACGGAAAGGTATTGATTGAGGTTAAAATTAGTGTCTGAGTCATATCACTGCTCGTAAGCAGAGATGTAACATGGACCATCCAAAACAGCTTGTAACTCAGAGAATGTGTGAACAGCTCTGAAACACATGACTTCTTCTATAGCTGGCTTCTTAATTATATTTTGTTTAAGCTACTATTAAAGTTCATTTGCTCTGTCAACAAACAGAAGGGGAGGTATTAAATAAGCACCTGCTGGCACAGATATATCTAAGATCTAACCTTACCTGAGATAATTTGTGAAGAGGTAACAACATTCATCTTTTCTTGACAAAAACACATAATTGGTTAAAGTGTTCCTATCAAGTAAGTCATTTAAATGTATCTTGCATACTATTATGTCATCTATATTTAACTAAACTCCTCTACCAAAGTTAAATATGTTTATCCTTGGCTTAGGATGACTCTGGTAGAGGGCTGGAGCCTAGCATAGGCAAGGCCCTGGGTTTGACCTCTAGCACTGGCCATAAGGTAGGTGTGTGCGTGTGTGTGTGTGTGTGTGTGTGTGTGTGTGTGTGTGTGTGTGTGTGAGTGTGAGAGAGAGAGAGAGAGAGAGACAGACAGACAGACAGACAGACAGACAGACTTAGGCATTATGTATGTGAAATACTGAATTAAGACATTAAAAAATTACTGAATTAAGACAAAAGCAAAAAAAGAAGTCTATTAGATACCAAAGAAGGAGGCAACTCTACTATATTCCTTTACAACACCATGACAGGCTTTTCCAAGTGCAGGACCCCAGCATCTGGTCACATCTCAAAACAGTTTTTAATAATTATCTACAAAGATCTACTTGATTTTTAGAAATTCCTTTTTGATGCTAGGCTCAACTTTACACAAGTAATTTTGATTAATCTCCTCTAGGACACTAAGCACAAATTCTTCTACACTGTGTGAAACTGAAAATGGGAAACTGAGCTAGCCTATTGATTTAGTCTTAATTATACCCCATTGATTTTACTTCCTTATAACAGATGTTCATTAACTCTTTTTTAAGAATTCTTAAGAAATGCTGAATAACTAATTTTAATCTCAATACTTCCTTAAATTTGAATCTTTTAAATTAAATCATCATTTAATTTAGTTTTACAAATAACTAAATTATTTTTGCATTCACTTTAGGTATACCATTTAATGAATTCTTAAAAATTAAGTATGACTGAAGATACTGTGATCTTACATTTTGATTTTTGTGTATTTTTCCATATACATGTGACTATTTTGAAACAAATTCTTATATTTTTAGTGGATAAAATATACATGGTATATGACACGGTGTTTTGAGCACCTTGAGTATGGGAGCACTGTGGAATGGCTAACAGAACTAATTAATGTATGCATTACCTCACCAATCTGTTTGCTGTGAAACATTTTAAAGTGCACATTATTAATTACAGTTAATATAGTAAACATAGTTGCAAAATAGTTTAAAAACAGTAGGGCTAGTTTATAAATCAGAAAAACACAACCACAGGAATTTATGACATACATGTGCCTATTATAATACAACCAGAAAACACCATGCTGAGATTAGTACATAAAATTCAGTTACTTTGAAAACTGAGGTACACTTAAAACGTCATCTTGGTCTCCGAGTATAAGACGGCCTGACTGTTGGCAGAATGTACATTAATGAGTAAGAAAAGGGAGGTTCTAACTTTTGCAGAACAAAAGCATTAGTATGTATATGAGAAGTAAAGTCACTAACAGTGGACAGCTTGGCAGTAGACAACGAGATGTTTGGTGAACTCAAAGACTATCTATATATGAAATAAAGCCACTCCTAATGTTCATTCTGGAAGACATGTACATTCAACACTGTACCATCAACACTAATGGTTTGGTACCATACTGTAAAAATTCAAGCACAATTACTTTTAATTCATTTTATTTTTAAAAGTAGTTTATATTTTTACATGTCTGTGTGTGCACATGCGTGCACACGTGTGCACAGAAGTCAGAAAGGGGTGTCAAATCCTCTGGAACTGTAGTCACAGGTGGTTATGAACTCTCTGACTTGGATCCTCTGAAGAGCAAGAAGTATTTGTTGTAGAATATTATTTTAAGATGTGTTACACTTTTTTTGCTATGGAACATTTGTTTTAATGATGCAAAAATGTGTTGCATTCTTTTATGTTTTATTTGTTTAACTCTGTGAAGCTGTGATAACTCTGTCTGTCTAAAACACCCGATTGGTCTAATGAAGAACTGAACGGCCAACAGCTGGGCAGAAAAAGAATAGGCGGGGCTAGTAGGCAAAGAGTACAAATGGGAGGAGGGTGGCAAAGCAGGAGATCAAAGAAGAGAAGGGGTCAGACAACCAGACACGGAGTAAGAAGGAATGAAAAGACATGCATGTCTCTCTTAGGGTCCTCCTTGTTACCTAGCTTCTCAGGGGTTCTGGATTGCAGCCTGGTTGTCCTTCTCTTTACATCTAACATCCACTTAGGAGTGAGTACACACCGTGTTTGTCTTTCTAGGTCTGGGTTACCTCACTCGGGATGTTTTTTTTTTTTTTCTAGTTCCATCCTTTAGCCCACAAATTTCAAGATGTCACTGTTTTTTACTGCTATGTAATACTCCCTTGTGTAAACCTACCCCATTTTCTTTATCCATTCTTTGCATAAGGGACATCTAGGTTGTTTCCAGGTTCTGGCTATTATGAATAGTGCTGCTATGAACATAGTTGAGCAAATGCCCTTGTGGTATGAATGTTCATCCTTTGGGTATATGCCCAAGAGTGTAGATTGATTCCCCAATTTTCTAATAAATCACCATAGTGATTTCTCTGTTTAGATCTGTACCCCATTTTTTCATTGGATTATTTGGTATTTTGACGTCTAGTTTCTTGAGTTCTTTATATATTTTGGATATTAGCTCTCTGTCAGATGTGGGGATGGTGAAGATCTTTTCCCATTCTGTAGGCTGCTGCTTGGGGAGGGGGAAATAGATAAGATCTCCTGAGTAAATTGGCAGGGAAGGGAAGGGAGGAAGAGAACAAGAGGGAATGGATGATTGAGTTGGGGGAGGGACAGAGAGAGAGAGCAAGAGAGAAAGGAAAAGAGGTATTTTGATAGAGGGAGCTGTTGTGGGATTAGGAAGAAATCTAGTGCTATGGAAACTCCCAGGAATCCACAATAATAATAGTGGAGAGGGTGCTTGAACTAGCCATCCCCTGTAATCAGACCGATGACTACCCTAATTGTCCTCATAGAACCTTCATCCAGTAACTGATGGAAGCAGATGCAGCGATCCACAGCTAAGTACTGGGCCAAGCTTGTAGTCAAAGAGAGGAAGGAGGGATTATACGAGCAACGGATCAAGATCCTGGTGGGAAAACCCAGAGACAGTTTACCAGAGCTTAGTGGGAGGTCACTGACTCTCAACTGATAACTGTGGGACCTGTATAGGACCAATCTAGGCCCTCTGAATGTGGGTGACAATTCTGTGGCTTGGGTAGTCAGTGAGGGTCACCAGCAGTGGGACCAGTATTTATCCCCAGTGCATGAAATAGCTTTTTGGAGCCCATTCCCTATGGAGGGATACCTTGCTTAGCCTTGACACAGGGAGGATGGGCTTGGTCCTCTCTCAAGTTGATTTAGTCTTTGCTGACTCCCCAAGGGAGGCCTTATGCTTTCAGAGGAGTGGATGGGGGGGTTGGGTGGAGGGGATTGTAAGGGGAAAGCAGGAATAGGGGAGGAAGGGAGGGGGAGTTCTTCCAAAGTTCAATTCTTAGCACCCACATGGTGGCTCACAACAACCTATTATGGAATTTGATACCCTTTACTGTCATGCAAATAGAGCACTCATAAACATACATATAACTTACAAAAACTGATAAATATGTGTTAATATTCTTCCTAAAATATGCATACTGTCAAAAATTAAAACTCCCAACAGAGTCACCATGCACAAAGGGTTTTAAAGTGTATTAAACATGCTGCAACTTCCTGTCCCAGACAACCAAACTCCTTTTTCCATTTTTTCACAAAAGCATTGTCTTCTCCAAAGCACTGACATGACAGTCTCTGGAGTTCCTGAGGAAGAGACTGCTCATTACTTCCTAGAACCATTTTCTCCTCCTTTGCTAATACAGTTTAAACCTGTATTTCCTGCTGTTCTAGGGCTGGGAGTTATGGCCACAGTCTCATGTTTTTAACCAATGGCATACAGGCATATGCGACTTGTAATATGCTCCTTAAAGAGGAGAAAGGTAGCTGAGTCCTTTGCCTCTCGCCTTATTTTACTAACAAGATGCAGACATGATGGTTAAGTACTGCGCTCAGACTAGAAGCCATGAGGACAGAAGTTCCACACTAACAACGGTAAGGGGTGGCTGGTGACAGAACCAGGACAGAAAGCACTTACCATCTTAGAATCTCCATCAGTGTGGGGAATGTATCTAAGTCGCTGATGCCTTGAGATGCTGGCTAGTACAGTCAGCACTCTGATTTTACAGAAGAAACAGGTAGTGTTTTTCAAAATGTAGGCAAAGAAAAGAAAGGGAGTTGGGGAGGAAAGGGAAGAGAGTGAGGGGAAAGGGGCAGAGGGTGGGAGCAGAGGGGCTGTATAAAAAATGGTTGGAATGTGTTTAGGACTTAACACAATGCAACAAAAGGAGTCACATCTACAGGGTAGTAGATTCTCTTTTAAATTCTAAATATATACTATTTATAAAATATAAAACTTGCTATTTTAAAAATCTTATTTTAAAGCCACCCAAAAGACAAGTAACTAAAAAATCATCTGAAGGCCCAAACAGAAAGATGTATGAAAAGAGACCACTAGAAACAGAAAGTCTCTTGAAATTGGGGAAACTAAGAAATAGAAGATGTGAGCAAAGACCAATAAAAACTGGGGTATGGCCTTGAACCCAGACACCTTTATTTTCTAATCACCTTGAGTTTATTTAAATAACCAAGTCACAATAAAAATTAAACAATGCTGTCATTCTGAAGGGCTCAAGGAAGAGGCTTAGCAGCCTAGTACTCATCAATCTTAGGACAATGGGAGCACCAACTAACCACACACAAAGCCTCCAGCGCCGCCTTCCCTTACAAATAACAGTAGATCACTACCATGTTTTGTTGTCATTTAATACATTCCAAAGAAACTCATTTTTAGATCCATGTTTTAAAAACAGTTACAACAGACACTTATTTAAAATTGTTTTCAAAGCCCAAGACTCTTGCCTGTCCAAAATTCTAGCCCACATCACCATGGAGCTACTATTACATATGTAGAAGAATAACATAAGAATATAAGGTGATAAATATGAAAACAAAAGGATTTTTGAAAGCAGGAGAAAATGCCACTGACATCTACTCTTCATGAACTCCTACCATGCACTTTGGTAAACCCTTGCTAATTCTACCTTTAGTTTATAGATGGTGAAACTCAAGGTCCAGTGCAGATCCGTGAGTAAGGCAGCTCTGACTCAGCAGCAGCGCTCAAGTGCACTCTCTACTACAATACATTCTCCCCACCTACAGTCTCTCCCCCCACTTGTAAAAGTGGAAAGTTGTTTCTCACCCCCACCCCAACTCCACTTCTGAAGCAGTATTTATCAGTAACATAATTCAGAAGTAAAACAGTCCACCTAATAATTGTTTTTAAGAGGAAAAGGAGGTCACATGAGTAGTAGACACATTTAAAGCATATTATTCATTCAGAGAATCCCCAAGTCAAAAATTCTTAACAAAGTTTTTTTCACTCTGATTCACTGTCTGATGGTCAGAATTTAAAGTCACCCGGGAGGCAGGCCCCTGGCTGAACCTTGCAGAGCATTATTTTCAGTATATTGAGGTGGGAAGAACTGCCCACCGTGGGTGGCATCATTCCCTGGCTGGGATCCCGAACTGTGTAAATGGAGAAAGGCAACAGAACAGCGGCATGCATTTATCACTCTCTGGTTCCTGATAGCAGATTTGATGCTGGCTTGACTTCCTCACCATGATGGAGTATCCACAGTGTATCACCTAAAACAAATCCTTTCTTCTTCAAGTCAATTTTGTTGAGAGTATTTTGTCACAAAGACAAGAAAAGACAGCAAGACAGCTACTGTGAAGAGGCTGAGTAGCTCAAGCTCCACAGGCCGAAACAAGTAACCCAAGCCCTGCGCTTATGGCGGTCAGTGAGGAGGAAAGGAGGTGTGTGACGGCAGCTGATGTCATGGTTATGACTATCACTTTGGGCTCTGAAGGCTATGTGTGACAATGACAAGGTGTCTGGCAACTTAATTTACTCACTCATTTATTCATTCATATTCTCTCTCTCTCTCTCTCTCTCTCTCTCTCTCTCTCTCTCTCTCAATGTAGTATATAGCAAAAAACCCCACAAAAACATGGCTTCTTCAAATAACCTCCTAAAGAAAGTACTAAGACAGATAAAAATTAATTAATGCAACAGATTAATTTATATGACAGTTACCAAGTATAAGGACCCTGTAGAGATAATTAACAGCATAATACATTTGAAACAAAACTTGAAAAAATAAAAACAATCGTTACATATGTTCTAAATAATACAGACCAAATATTACAGAGCTCATAATTAAGAAAAATGTACACATTAAAAATTGGATTTTAAAATCAAAGAAAATAAAAACATTAAATATGAGAAAAGAAAAAGATCAGTATAATTTTCAGTAAGTCAGTCAATTCTTCAACAAAGTGTCTAGAGTACACTGACAGTTTGGAAAAATAAACATTTGTGACCAGACGTAATTCTGCTTGCACAGCAAAAGGTGTGTGTGTGTGTGTGTGTTTAACTATTTATCTAATACAGCAGAAAACAGAAACAAGCTTAAAGTATAGACTAAAATATTTCAGACTGGATGTCAAGTTACACAGTAATATGAATGATTATCACCTAGCTTCAATTTTATGGCTCTTATCAAAAAAAACCATTAAGCTTTGTGTGTGGTGCAGGTGACTGTGGTAGGCTGTCTCTGAAGATTATGGTCAAAAATAATAATGCCTTCCAGGGCTAGACGGATGCTCAATGGGCACAGCAAGCAGTAGAACCCAAGTTCAAATCTGCAGGACACATGTACAAAGCCACACCCAGCAGTATGCAAATGTAAAGCCAGGGATGGCAAGGCAGACATTCTGTGGACTGGGTAGCTCTGTGAGAGCTCTTGTCTTCAAAAACTGAGGACAGATATAAGGAAGACAGCCAGTACTGACCTCTGGTCTTCACATGCACACATACACAGCTCCACCTCTATATGCAAACAAACACATGAATGCAAGCACACATATACACCAAATAGACAAGAAAAAAAGTGGGATCAATCCACTTTCCTAAGAAAGTGGACTGCACAGGATTTCCCTGTACAATGAATCTCATCTTGCTTAATAATGTCTGTTTCTTGCAGGGCCTGGATTAAAAAAAAATCATTTTGGCATGAATTTAGAAAATAATTATTTGCTAAACAAAATAATTTAATGAATCCCCTTGAGCATTTCCCCCTCTTTTAGTTTTAAAATTTAAACTTCAGAAAAACACTGAGAATAATAAACACTTACGTGCACCAAAATTGTAGTGGATTAAATTTAATACATTCTACTTCTGATTCAATTTTCCAAGAAGCTGCCTACCAATTCGAAGTACAACAGATCTGCTCCGCTCCCCAAATTCACAGGCATTAAAACAATAGGATAATTAATTGCTGAGTTTTGAATAATAAAAATGAGAGGGGATTACAATAAATATTCTGCAGCCACACACAAAAATGGGAAAAACAGAAAGGAAGAAGGGGGGGAGAAGTGGGGGGTTATTTCCTCTTGAACTGATTTAGCCTTGTGACTAGATGTGGCTAATCAGCTGTAACTGAAGAGTCCTACCTGTCCTATAATGCCAGGTACTGCTGCTGAGTTACGCACTAAACACAGAGAGTACTGCAGGCAGGAGGGAGGAGGACCGAGGTACCCCTGTAACACTGCAACCAACTCTAGGAGAGAAAGTCAGAAGCAGCATGGTAGCCAACTCACAGCTGAATGTAGATGTGTGAAAAGCCCACTGCTATTAGCTATACAAAAGGCCTCCCCAGCCTAACTCAGATGCCCACACATCCATAGGAATGCTGCAGCATCATTTACTTTAAGCTCCATTTTGCTGTGTTTTTGATTCAGCAATAAACTGCTGAAATGGTGACAAGAACTGGTAATGATCCCAACTGCCTGGTGGAACAAGGCAGGTCCTATCTGGAGGGAAGGACTCCGATGTCAGAGATCAGAATTCTCTAATATAGATGATGAAATAACTATGCTGTGAGGAACACAGGAATAATTATCCAGGACATCTAGAAACCCTAAAAATACGATAGATAGAATTTAAACGTCACTGGATATGTTTAATATCTGACTAGACATAAGTAAAAAAAATCAGTAAACTGGAATATGGAAAAATAAATTTTGCAAGGTACATGGCATGGGGGAAAGAAAAAAAGCAGAATAGATATGCAGAAGACATAATGAAACAACTGAGCATATGTTCAAAACACTTGTAAAGTCAGGATTTCAGAGGGAGGAAAAAAGTAGACAACAGAGACAACACTTGAAGGAATGTCTGCAACTGTCCTATGATCGAAGAAAAACAGCGATCAATACACACGAAGCTCAATGTGTGGGGCAGCAACTTAAAGGAATAACCTACCCACACAAACACATTCTCTCTCTCTCTCTCTCTCTCTCTCTCTCTCTCTCTCTCACACACACACACACACACACACACACACACACACACACACACACACAAAGTATCAAAGATAAATCCCAAAAGCCTTCTTTTAAAAAATGTATTCTATGTTAAGAACTGTCCCTATTCTGGAGCTGATGAAGAACTCGTTTAACCAAAAGGATGAACTCATCCTTAAGTTGCTTTTGGTCATGGTCTATCACAGAATCAGAAGAGTAACTAAGACAAGTGTCAATAACAAAAGACCGAACACTTCGATTCTATCTATATGAAGCTTCCAGAATGGATAACTACAGTACAGACAGCATCAGTAGAGGTTGGAATGGGATTAATGGGTGACTGCTAATAAGATTGTTTTTAATAAAATGAAAATGGTCCAAAATGTTGTGATAGATGTATCACACTATAAATATACTAAAACTAGTAATCGTACCCTGTAAAAGAGTAAAATGTGAATTATAGTCTAATAAAACTATGCTATAAAAAGTAATGTAAAATAAATATACCTTTTCTTTATAAAACCACTAATGTCAGCTGGGCAGTTGTGGTGCAGGTCTTTAATCCCAGCACTCAGGAGGCAGAGGCAGGCGGATCTCTGTGAGTTCAAGGCCAGCCTGGTCTACAAGAGCTAGCTCCAGGACAGGTTCCCAAAGCTACAGAGAAACACTGTCTCAAAAAACAAAAGCAAAAACAACAACAACAACAACAACAAAAATCCACTAATGTCAAACTTACTTATAGGTAAGATTGGGATTATGAGGAACTGAGAAATTCAAAAACAAGGACACTTTCACTCTAGAGCTTATTATCCCTAAATATCACTATTTGGAATGGCTTGAGGAGGAGAATCCCTGAGGGAGAACCCAAAACTAAAGAGATTACTACAAGGTGACAGAATCCGGATTTTCTTCACATAATCCAGGAAAGGCAGAATGAAAGAGGTAAACTGTTGTTAAACAATGAGCCATTCATTACTAGTGTGTGAAAGCGAGTAAAGTCAGAATATGGAGTTTATAAATATTCTCTATACCATATTTAAATTTTCTATGTAAAAAAATAAAGCCATTCACAGCAAGCTTGCAAAATATTAATAGTATTATGAAATTTGTTTTACAAAGCTACCTGTGTTCCTACAAAAATGATATAGTCAATGAGTTTCAAATAAAAAGCTTACACAGCATTTCAGTAGACACCAAAACAAAGCAGAGTTCTTTAAAATGAAAGTTTTACCACTTATACATGATCTGCTTCATGTATAAAGCTGACTGAGCGTGACTGTTACTCCTTGCAAAATGTCACTATAGCCAAGTAACCCTAAACAGCAGTCAGACAATATACCAACATACCAACTAAAATGAAAGCTAGCAATTATAACTGAAAGGACCTAAACTAAATTATAAATACTTAAAGCTATTACTCCCCCTGAAGAATAACTATGAACAATTATCATAAATGCAAATGTTCTTACAAAAGTATTTAAAGCAATTTTAGAATCATAAAATCCCAGAGCTAACGTAACTGAGGTACTGTGCATTGCCTGAATAGAAGCTAAGATATAATCTTGTAAAACAGAGTATCCACTTTCCAGACAATGGTTGACTTTTGCACAATATGCCCACGAATGTGAAAAACATTCCTCGATCTTCAGAAGAAACAACAAAAGGAACTATATCATACAGGAGGGCATCTGTAGCTGTGTATCACACTGGGCTGGTCTTTTATAAGAAAGTGGTAGCCCTAAACTATGGTGGAATCAAGTGCTGAATGCTATTTCTCTTTTCCGCAAACCTTTACTACAGCAGCACTTCCCCATATTTAAAGACACTAACACCATCTGTGAGAAGTGCCAACATTCTACACTCCCATGCATTTTCAGGAAATTCACAGACTTTCATGAGCACCGTTTTCCTTATCAGAGGGGAGAGCACGAAGCTGAGCAGCTGGACTCACTCCTGCGTATGACCTGTATGATCTCTAGCCCTAGGCCTCATCCTCCATGCACCAGCCTTCACTCTGGCATGTTCCAAGTTCTTCACTGTCTCTCACCCGTTGTAAATGTCACTTCAGTGTGCATAGGCTTTACTTGCTGGTGTGCAGTACTTAACTAAGATGTTAGATGCTCACGGAAACTTTTCTCACTCATCCAATATAATTCTGCTTGGTTTTTGTTTCCCCCCCCCCCCTTCACTTTTGCTTCCACAAAACTCCTTCCTTTCCCACCCATCTTCTACATTCAAACCCCCTGGAAAACAGAAACCATGTCTCTTCAAAATACTGAGTTTTCAGTGCTAGCCACGTCCTTTGATTCCCACCCTCTTAACTCTTCTTCCATAAGCTGTCACTCTAATCTCAATGAGTCTCTTAGATGACTTCTTGGATACCAACTCCCAGGCTTTCATGTACTTAGACTCTATCTTCTCCTGCTTTCAGAAATAACAACTTCAAAGCTACAGAATCTATTAGAATATAATTCACGCAAAAAGGCAGTTACAAGGGGGAAATATTCCATGTACAAAGCACCTCATTAGTTTAGAAAAATGTCATTTGGTGGAAATGATTTCATTTCAAGAAAAAAAAAACTCTTCAAAAGTATTCAAATAAATTACCTGCATCACTGATTCAACTGACATTCACTTTCCACAAATGCTTTCACTTGCTTCTAAATCATGCATGTCAGAAGAAAGAAATTAAAAGTTGATAAGTTAGGGAAAGGAACATTAATTGGAGCCTCAAATTAAATGATAAATTTACTAGTCTATGTGTCTCAAAGAGATAACTCATTTTTTATTTCCTTAACAAGAAAAGGAAAATATACGTTGCTAGCACAACACTCTGGTCTGCCTTAACACACAGTGCTTCTGAAGCTTGCTATTTTAAAGTATTATACTATTTCTATTCTAGACAACACCTGTATCCATGTAAAACTTATCCTTGAAAATGTAAAAAGTAATGTATATTAGAAAGGAGACAAAGTTGCTGAATATGTGTAAAGTACTAGTCTAGAAAATTCAATGGTAGATCTATGAATTAAAAAATCAAAGTAGGAGCTAGGTGCGGTGGCCTACACCTTTAATCCCAGCAGTTGGAAGGCAGAAGCAGATATATCCCTGTGGGCTTGAGGCCAGCCAGGTCTATATATTAAGTACCAAGCCAGTTAAGGCTACAGAGTAAGACTCTGTGTCAAAAAATAAGCAAAATATCATCAACATAGTACTGGAAATGGCTCAGCCAGTAAGGCACTCACCACGTGGTGACCCAAGCTCCATCCCAAGGACCCACATGAAGAAGGAGAGAGATGGCTCTCTCGAGAGCTGTCTTCTGACCCCACCCCCCTTCACAGACACAAAGGGAAGAAGGGGGAAGTGAGGAGAGACGGAGAGAGGGAAGGAGAGAGGGAGGGGAGAGAGGGAGAGAGAGAGAGAGAGAGAGAGAGAGAGAGAGAGAGAGAGAGAGAGAGAGAGAGAATCAGCTAATGCATACACCAGCTAATGCATACACACATGCTCCAAGTCTTGGTCCCTCCCTCCAGAAGCCAACTGTGAGATAGTACTTGTGAGGAAGGTGACTGTCAGGAAACACTGGAGACACTGGGGAGGAGGAACCAAAAGAAGTCAATGGAGAGACTAGTCTAGAAAACCAGGGATAGTTAACCCACTGTGGGAAACTGTAGCTTAATCAAGCTACAGAACTCTGGAAGGCAGCAGTGGACACACCCTCACTCAGTGAATCCCAACTAGATGTTAATGGAATGGCACTTGGCAGGTTAGACTGACAGGCTGTCCAGAGGATTAAAAGTTACTAGTCTGGCACTCTGTTCGTCCCTCCCTGTGGGCGCTCTAGCTGGCACAAGAAACAGCTCTTAGACAGAGACAGAGATGCCACACTGTAGCAGTTGGCCTAGGTACACAGAAATATTAGAACCAAAGGACATGCATGGGTGGGCACAGACGTCATTTATGTCAGTCCCAAACAACAGGAGTCTGTCTCATTTGTACATACAACAAACTCAGTGTTCACCAAGACATAGCAGAGAAAGCAGGAGAACTGCTTTAAACCACGTTTTTCCTTTGTTCAACAGTATAGGTATTCATCTGAATAAACGTCCAAATTACAGTATGTAACAAGTTACACAATAAGGAAAAAATCTATTACATCACTACAGTAATTGACTTCTACTATGTAGATACTGAAGCAGTAAACAACCCTGGGTAGGAAAGGTTTTCTTCTCCATCAAGAGAGACGACTGTACTTCCACACGTAAAACATTCTCAAGAAAGGCTCTTCAGAACAAAGGGGTGAGGGTGGGGGCGGGGGAGCGATACGGGGGGGGGGATACACGCCAGCATGAACCTTTGGAACAGCTAATGAGAAATCTGTAAGAAACAACCCCAGCACTGACAGACATGTGCTTTTAAACACCAACCAGAGCAGACCTCAGCTGCATTTCTCTTCAAACACAGCAGTCTTTCCGTACACACAGCTCACCATCAACATTCCTCCCTAGCCAGGCCACACACAGCTCTCCACTCCTACTAGATGGTAGGGAAACACGAGACTGTGGTTTCCTTTCAGAACTTTAAGCTGCTTACTGAATGATTTTGCATAATGATGTATAAAATGACCAAAGAAATTTATTTTAAATTTAAGCTTAGGAAAACTGATCTTTCTCTTCTTTTGATCAATATCTTTCATTTCCCAAGTAATAAACTGACATTGTAAACTGGAGTTTGCATAAGTTATGAACAATGTCCCTCCTTGAGACACACTTGAAAATTAATACTTTTTATTCTACTCATTATATAAAGTCTCACAGAATATTTGGTTGTTAACCTCTACTTTGAAAGCCCTCTGCTTCTTAGATTGTGGTCATAGTAGATTAGCAATACTTAGCATTTCAAAACATATCTGTTGCTGACTTTACTCTAACAAAGTAAAATAACCCAGTGTTCAGTGAACAGCACCTCCCTTCAGCATGGTCTCAAATGTGACACCAGTGCCTTGGAACTGTTTTTCTAGAAAACAATTTTCTACTCTTAAGTGTTTTCATCACATAAAGTCTTTAGTCTGTCAAAAGATCATGCCACCAAAGCATGAACTGCATCTTCCCAAAGTGATGACACAATATGAACCAAGGCTGCTTCAGATAAAGTTGTATCAAAAAACAGAAAATGAAATGTATTTAAAGAGATTTCTTTAGATTAAAGAAACCACTGGAATTTGAGTATTAACAGCTCCCACTAACTATACTTATGAAGACATTTTGGGATTTATGTATTCTTGCACCTATCACAGTGGTTTGTGGTTTTATATATATATAATTTATATTATATCATTCATACATAAATATTATTTCTATATTTATATAAATTATTAATATTTATAATATAAACATCACATATAATACATTAAGTATATATTTATATTATTTACACATAAATTTTTATCTAGCTATCTATTTATTTATTTATTTCAAGACAGGATTTCTCTGTGTAGCTTTGAAGCCTGTCCTGGAACTTGCTCTGTAAACCAGGTTGGCCTCAAACTCACAGAGCTTTACCTGCTCTGCCTCCCAAGTGATGGCATTAAAGGTGTGTGCCACCGCTTTCTGGTGGTTATGTATTTTTTTAAAAGGAATCCATACAGAGAAATTTAAGGGAATGATATGCTGAAGCCAATTAACATATTCTGCCAGGTGAAAGAGTAGCGGCCTTGCTAACACCATCACAATACTAGCAAGACCTAGTCTCCTTGGATGGAAATAAGGACATGACCGCTGCGTGGTACGGTTGAAGAGAGTTTTTATTGTAGCTATGAGTGAGAACAGCCAGAGGCATCTGGAAGGGTCCGGACTGAACCAGGCCACGAGAGGTGAGTGGGAAGGGGAGAATGAGAGAGGGAACCAAGAGAGCGCGTGGCTGAAGTGCCTGGATCACGAAGGCAGCAGAAGCTGAGGGAAGGGAGGCAGAGGTTTAGGTTGGGGTGGGGTGAGAATGCTGAGAGGAACCACAGGTACTGAGAGTCTGAGACCAAGAAGACACCCTGGTATACTAAACAGGTACCATGGCCACTGGGACCTGACACTCCTGAAGCTCCATGAGAAGGAGACAGATGCTCCCCAAAGCACTCAAAAAGGACGGTTAGAGGGTGGAAAAATTCAAGGTTATTTTCTTTTCTTGAAAAATCCTATAAAATAATCCTCTGAAATACACAAGTGAGAAGACAGCCACATTTCAATGTGTTTGTATGCCTCCCTCTGCCACACTGTACCAAGCGCGGTGAACATGAAACAGAACACAGAAGACATCTTTCCAGTTGGAAGAACTTCCTTCAAAAGCAGTAAAAAGTCACATTTAAAACACCCTATGCATTGTTTTCTTTAGTGAAGGCTGTTATAGCAAAAGTATGCTTTTGTGGTCATGGTATGTGTACTCCAAATTGTTTTAAAAGAATAAGTTCAGAGCCGGGCAGTGGCGGCAGACGCCGTTAATCCCAGGGCAGGCACTAAAACTGCAGAGAAACCTTGTCTCGAAAAACCAAAAAAAAAAAAAAAAAGAATAAGCTCAGGAAAATAGTTTTGAAAAAGAGGGTACTTAGAATAGATGCTTCAAAATATCAGTTTAAGGATAAAACCTCAAGAGTAGCCTCCAAAAGCAGAAAAACTTCTCTATAACAAAAGAGATGAGACAAAGCCTGCAGAGAGCTGGGATAGAGAAACAAGAGCATAAACCATGGTTGTGGGAGTATGAAAGAAAATGGCCACTACCGGCCCACAGAGAGTGGCACTATTAGGAGGAGTGGCCTTGTTGAAGTGGGTGTGGCTCTGTTGGTAGAAGTGTATCACTAAAGAGCAGGCTTTGAGGTCTCAAATGCAGCGTGACATTCAGTTCCTGCTACCTGCCCACCCAGATGTAGGACTAAAACTCTCAAACTGTTAAGCAAGCCACCATAATTAAATTTTTTCCTTTATAAAAGTTGCCATAGTCATGGTGTCTCTTCATAGTAATAGAAACACTAGGAGAAAGAACTGCCAAGAAAGTGAATGGGTTCAATACTTCTCTTGGCTCCTTCAACACATTACCCACTATGTTATTATTAATATATATTATTAATGCCCTCAAGGTGTTACAACCAATAGCTTATCCACCAAACACCCTGCTGTGCCTCCATTAGATAAGGATTTTTTTTTTTACCTTAACACTATGATGATTTAAACTGGATAGTTCTTCATCATGGATCTGTCCTACATAGTATGCGTTGTTTAAGAGCCCCCGGCCATCAAGGAGAGCGCTCTAGACATCAGTAGTAGACATCCAGCTGCGACAGTCAAAATCAGCTCCGGGCATTGCCAGAAGTCACCCAATGCACTGATGTAATATAATCTGTACCAAGAGAGTGAAAGTTTCATAATCTGCAGACAATGGTGAGATCCATCATGTCTGCTTCCTTGCAAACTACATGGGTAGTTTTTACAAGTACTGAAGTTTATAGTAAGAAAAGAAACTATATTATACATCAAAGTGATACATACAGCCCCATACGGTCTTAGGCAGTACAATTTACCAGAAATGAGGAGAAAATGACAAAATATAAAAGGTATAGTTATACGTCTTTCCAAAATTGATTTGCTCAACTGGACATGGTGGCACATGCCTATAAAGTCAAGGCAGGCCGGGTGGTGGTGGCACACGCCTTTAATCCCAGCACTCGGGAGGCAGAGGCAGGCGGATCTCTCTGTGAATTCGAGGCCAGCCTGGTCTATGAGAGCTAGTTCCAGGACAGGCACCAAAAACTACAGAGAAACCCTGTCTCGAAAATCCAAAACAAGGGCTGGAGAGATGGCTCAGAGATTAAGAGCACTGGCTGCTCTTTCAGAGCTCCTGAGTTCAAGTCCCAGCAACCACATGGTAGCTGCAACCATCTGTATTAGGATCTGATGACCTCTTCTGGCCTGCATGTGTACATGCAGAGTACATAAAAAAATATATAAATAAAAAAAAGAAAATCCAATAAAATAAAGTCAAGGCAGAAGAATAGCAAGGCAATAGAGTAAGAATCTATTTATGAAAAAAATAAAAAGACAAGAAAACCAAGCCAAATTAATTTCTTTATAATTACCTATGCCACATTAAAAAAAAATCTACCATTAAATCGTGGAGCTGGGTAAGGATACCAGGGTTGGCCTGTTTGCTTTAGTATGTATGTAAAAGGGTCTAAAACAAAAGTTAAATACTTCCCATGTATTTCTCTTTTTTAAAATGCTGCCTATTTTTCACAAAACTGACTTTACATCTACCTTAAAATCTACTTACATCATTCAGGCCTACAGACTGCATGATTTGGACCAACTTATAGCCTGTGTAGAATCATCTCTCTCATCAATAAAATAACACACTACCACACTACATGGTGGTAGGTTTACCGAAGAGAGTAAATAAAGCAGTTCATGTATATCCACTGCAGTGAACAAAATAAGGCCTTAACAGGTCATGCATTTTTTTCTATTCATAAGGTTGTTTAATAATAAATAAAGTACTTAATTATATGGCACAATAAAAACCCCTTTGTTGTAGAATATTATTTTAAAGTATGTTACTTTTATGCTGTAGAACATTGTTTAATGATGTAAAGATGTGTTGCTTTTGTTTACGCTGTATTTGTTTAACTCTGTGAAGCTGTGATTCTTTGTCTAAAACACCTGATGGTCTAATAAAGAGCTGAATGGCCAATAGTGAGGCAGGAGAAAGGATTGGCGGGGCTGGCAGGCAGAGAGGATAAACAGGAGAAATCTGGAAAATGGGGAAGAAGCAAGAGAAGAAGGAGACTAGGAAGAGGCTAGGGGCCAGCCACCCAGCCACCATGGAGCAGGAGTGAAAGTGAGATATACAGAAGTAAGAAAAAGAGAAAGCCCAGAGGCAGAAGGTAGACTGAATAATTTAAGAAAAGATGGCTAGAAACAAGCCAAGTTAAGGCCAGGCATTAGGTGTTTTTAAGTAAAGACTCTGTGTGTGTGTGACTTATTTAGGAACTGGGTGATGGGCCCCTCAAAAGAGCAAAGAGTAAATAAAACACCACCACCCCTTCTGTTATTTTCAAACCCAACAGCTAAGAGAAGATGAAATGCACAGCCACTGCAGTCAAGTACAGGGAAGCACAGCCTTCCTGTCCACTGGGCAACTTTTCCAACCCTGCTGTGCTGTGACTTTCTTAACCACACCACCTCTGACCAGCACTGGGCACCCAAACGTGGGGCCAGTGTGGCTGGGGCACAAAGGGCTGCTACTTTTTTTTTTTTTTTTATCTACTTGAAAGCTCTCCACATTTAGGCAGATTTTTCAACTAAATGTAAGTCAAACTTCTCTTTCAAGGGAATTACTATACCAACACCATCAAAAGACCGCTCTAAATGGCAACAATACAACGTAATCAAATAAATCATCTTTTCTTTCTGTAATAGAAATACAGAGCAAGGAAAGCTAGCAAGTGGTATTTTTCTGTCTAGATTCTAATATAAGAATGTATGGGGAAAGTAGGGGTGATAGCACAGACCTGTAACCCAGCTCATGGAAGGGAAAGGAAGGCCATCAGAAGATGAAGACCACTCTCGACCACACAGCCGGAATAGTCTGAACTGCACGAGACCCCTTCTCCAACAAACAATAAAGATGCTGAGGCACAGAAAGTGAGGTATACTAGCTCATATCCGTAATAGCAGCACTAACTGGGCTCAAGCAGGAAGATTGCCACAAGTCTGAGACCAGCCTGAACTACGTAGAGAGTTCCAGAACAGCCTGTTACGGAGTGAGACACTGCCTCAAAAGGTAGAAGAAAAGCAATAAAAGAGACCACAGCTAGTCAAAGAACTGGGGAAGAATCATTTTAATACCACCCCCAAGGGAGGCTTTAAAAATAAATGGGGGCTGGAGAGATGGCTCAACGGTTAAGAGCACTGGCTGCTTTTTGCAGAGGACCTGGATTGAATCCCCAACACCCATTTGGCAGCTCACAGCCACATGTACTCCAGTCCCAGGAGATCTGAGGCCTTCCCTGGCTTCCTCCAGGACTGTACACACACTGTACTTACATGCACCAAAACAAAAACAAAACCCATATAGATAAAGTAAAATTAAAACTAAAAAGTAAAAAGACAACTGTAAAAAAAGAAAAATTAAATGTTTCAAACACTACAGTTCCTGACGCAACTAGGATGAATGAAGAGGTGCTGTAAAAACGAGTTTTTAATTAATTTGGGGGGTTCTTTCGAGAGCCATGTTGTAGGGGTGAGGGGTGATTATGGAGGAACTGGGAGGTGAGCAGAATTGGGGTGCATGGTGTGAAATTCTCAAAGAATCAAGAAAGAATTATGTTTTAAAAAAATTAGATGTTTTAAAATTAAATTCTGCCAATGACTTAGTTTCAAAACCTCAAAGAAATAACTTATATTTTGAAACTAATTTTTCCATGATGACTTGGTTTGTAAAGATGCTGCGTTCTCCCTAAGAACTTAAATATTCAGGGTCTAAACAGAGAAGTCACTCCTTGAACTGGAAGCCACAGCAAAACGACAGGAGAGAAGACAAGCATCTCTGTATCCCCTGCCGGTCTCTCTGGGTGCAGCAACTTCTCAAGTTTCTCAGAACTCTTTTACCAAACTGGAAATAGCCAGGTTTGGTCAAAGGTAGGTATCAAAGACTTCAAGAAAAGGTAATGTGAGGTGGGAGAGATGACTCAGCATTTAAGAGCACTTGCTGCTCTTCCAGAGGACCCAAGTTCAGTTCCTAGCACCCTGCTGGACGGCTCACAACTATCCAGCTCTGGGGAATCCAATGTGTCTAGCCCCTGAAGGGCACCAGAACCCACCTATACATAATATAATAAAAATAAATTTAAAAAAAATAGGTAAGTATGACATACAATAAAAGGTAGAAACGTGTTAATGCTATTTGACTTTAACAAAAACATATCAAGGACATACAGAAAATAGAGACCCATAATGAAGTTACTTATTTAATAAAAATCATATCCAGAAAACACTAGTTCACGTATAAGCGAAATTCATCAACATTAGAATGAGACATTCAGGCACATTAACAAATTTACAGCAGTGAAAAAAAATAGGAAAAGTGGGGCTGGAGAGATGGCTCAGTGGTTAAGAGCACGCACGGGCTGCTCTCCAGAAGGCCCAGGTTTAAGTTCCCAGCTAACTACAATTCCAGAGGATCCAATGCCCTCTCTGTCCTCCTCCAGCACCAGGCATATGCACAGTGCAAAGACATACAGGAAGGCAAAACATCCATACACATAAAAATAAAAAAAGCAATCTTTTTATCTAACTAGGAAAATAAAAATGGGCAAGAAATTATAGATGGAGCCTTCTGAGGAACAATATTCTAAATGTTAACTGATTCACAATGAAAACATTGTCAGTATGATTATGACAATACAGATGATGAAGAGGAGGCTACATTACCAAATTACAAAAATGCATGGGTGTCCTGGCTAAATAGAATGCAAGCCATCTTCCCCGCTACTCTGCTGAGCAGTCATGGTTTCACTGCACTGGACTGTTAAGTTTCTCAGTGGTGTAACTTATATCACAAACACCTATCCAAATTACACTATGTTCTAAAAATACAATTAGAAAACTAGAAAAACTAATCTTGTGAGTATATACTTTACACTTCTAAAACAGCTCTAGTATCTAAGCACTGAACTTCCATCATTGCTAGATACATAGAGAACTGTTTAATGCAGCTCCAAAAACTGTATTGGTTTTCTCTGTTAAACTGTAAAGACATGTATTATATATTATGCTTTTCAATCTGTGTTTTTATGAGTTTTCTGTGTGCATATGTATGCGCTTTTTGCTGTTGTTTTGTTTTTTGTTTATTTTGGTCTATTCTTTTTTTTTCTTTTTGCTTATTTGTTTTCTAAAAAGTGAAAGAAAGAAGGCATGGAGCTGGGTGGCTAGGGAGGTGGGAAGATCTGGGAGGTGAGGGAGGGAAACCGTAACAGAATATATTGCATGACAAAACTATTTTCAATAAATAAAAAACAAGAGTCATCAAATTTTAGTGAATTTGTCATTTCCAATATTATTTCTTAGCATTATTTATACCCCAGTTTCTTTTAATCCCTCTCACCCTGCCCTTGGTAAACAGGTACCACATAACCCAGCTCTGGAATTTCCAACCACAAACTTGAATACAAACTTCACAGACACCCCTTTTACCCTTTTACTCTCTTCCAACCACTGAATAAAGGAACGTTTCTACTATTAGGCTCAGTGTTCCAGAGCAGACAGTTCAGGCAGCTGAAAACCACAGCAGACAGTGAGGCCAACCACAAACCTCGGTGGCAGCTCAGGAAGTGCACACAACACCAACACATCGTTTCCATCCCACTTTGTTCTCCTCACATGAGACTGCTGTGACTGGGAAGGAGTCAGCAGCTGAAGGAGGCAGTGGGCGCTTCCCTCCTCCTGTGGGAGCCTTGTCACTTCATCACCTGGGAGACGAGAAAGCCCAATACAGTTGCTAAGGTAGACGGCTGGGAGATGACTGAGAAGTGGCATGCAGGAAGAAGGGATGTAGGGGCGGAGGAAGGTCTGAGTGGTGTGTGTTGTTGACGGGGGGACAGCCAGGTTAAGGACCATAAGCCTTAGATCCACAGACCCTCACCACGAGGAGGCTCAGAGAGATGGCAAAGCCTCCCTCTGGTCCATTGCAGATGATGATACTGTGTGTAGAAAATGTCCACCATAGCCCCCGAAGGCTACTTCTCTATGAAGACTGTGCAATCCCACCAAGATTAGCTAAACCTTCCTCCTCATTCAGCTGTATACCATAAACCCTGCATCCTTGATTCACCTATATGTAATAACCCTGACTCTCTGTTCAACTATAGATTAAGCATGCTGAGCTTCCTAGGTGCTGAGGCCTCTCTATCAGAGGCCTGGCTACCCAATCCCAGTTTTTCTGTGTGACTTTGTGTTTGTCTTTTCTTCATTCTTTCACTGCCCCAGGCTGGTCAATCCCTGGGCTGTGCAAGGACACAGCAAAGAGACAAACGAGAATGCCCACGGAGCTTAGAAGCAAGCATGAACATAGGTCATTGGAGCAGCATTTCCATTACCTACTTCAAAAGGATCCATCTTACTTGTCAGGGTCTTCCACCAAACCAGGAGCTCACCTGACAGGCTAAGCTGATTAGCCACGGTGATGACTTGAACGGGCATGACCACCACAGACTCATGTGTAAATACTTGGTCCATAGGCAGTGGCAATACTAGGACGTGTGGCTTTACTGGAGGAAGTGTGTCACTAAAGGGTGAGCTCTGAGGTCTCAAAAGCTCAAGCCAGTCTTCCTGCTGTCTGCCAATCAGGACACAACTCTCAGCTCCTCTCCAGCACCACGATGGCCTCACACTGCCATGCTTCCCTCCATGATAATGGATTAACCTCTAAATTCTAAGTCAGCCCCAATTAAATGTTTTCCTTTATAAGAGTTGCTGTGGTCATGGTGTCTCTTCATGGTAATAAAAATTAAGCCAGGTGGTGACTCATGCCTTTTAATCCTAGCACTTGGGAGGCAGGTACATCTCTGTGAGTTCAAGGCCACCCTGGTCTACAGAGCAAGTTCTAGAACAGTCAGGGTTACAGAGAGACCTACCTGTCTTGGGGTGGGGGAGGAGAAAAGAAAAGAAAAAAGGAAACCCTCACTAAGACAGCCATCAAGCTTCAGGGATCCACCTGGGTCTGCCAACCCATTGATGGGATTACAGACATGCCACCATGACTAACTTTTTACAGGAGCACTGGGGATCTGAACTCGGGTCCTAATGATTGGAAAGCAATTTGCCAAATGAGTCATCTCTTCATCGTGGGGGAAACTTAAAAATGATATTTCAACAGAAGCAATTAAGAAGGCTAATCAAAGAATGCCTAAGAACTTTAGTTTTTCATCAGCATGGTGGAGTCCTCTGAGGTCCCTCCCCACAGGGGTTTTAGGGAGAATTAAATCGACAGTACATGGAAAAACAAGTCAATAGTCAGAAGAAATACAACACTTCAAAGAGACAGACTATGTATGAATCAAGTCCAGTTTAAACATAAGCACTGTCATTCATTCATTCATTCATTCATTGAGACAAGGTTTCTTTGTGTAGCCCTGGCTGTCTTGGAACTCACTCTATAAACCACGCTGGCCTCAAATTTACAGAGATCCACCTGGCCCTGCCTCCTGAGTGCTGGGATTAAGGTGCGTATTACCACCATCCGCAGCAACCTCACACACTGCAATAGGCATGTTGTTGCTATGAGACTGCTGCAGATGAGTTGCACTAGTGCAGGAAGGAGCAATACCTCTGTTAATGTAACTCATAAGGTCTGCTTATCAAAGCACACTAAGCTAGCATTCCCCAGAACTGGGACCAACGGCCTCTAGGGGATCCTCAAGACCTTCTGGGTATTCACAAGGCACAAACTACTTTTATTAAAATATGTGATTGCCTTTTTACTGCTCTTTTTGATTCTGCAATCAAGAGATTCTAAAGCAACAATGGATAAACCGGTGGCGCCACCACAGGTCAAACCGTGACAACAAACTGAACGTCGGCTGCTTCACTACCTCATACTACAGGCCCTTTGTAAAGTTGATTTCACTTCAGAATGCCTCCCTCAAGTATACACACTTGAGCATCCTGTAAAGGCTAAAGACACACACAGAGCGCTGCTGTTGCTACTGGGTGATATGTCTGCCTAAGCAAATGGATACACTGGGTGTGAGTAAGTCTGCCTACTTTTCTTCAGGGAAAAATCGTTAACTTGAAAAAAACATCAACTGACAGAGAGCTGGTTATTCAGATTCAGTATTCTTCTTCAAAATAGAATGAGAAACACTCATCTTTTCAAGATGACACCTCAACCACACTTCACAAACAGCTTCTCTAGAATTTTAAGTCTGAAGAGCTTGTGCCCAGTGTCTTAAGCTCAGCAGTTTCCAATACTAAAATTCTCATCTGAGAAAATCAACAATGCTGCTAATTAACACAAACATTCTCGTAAACCTAACCAAACAGGCAGCACTGCAAAAAACAGTTCAGTTCAAGTCTAGGAATGAAGTTTCCAGCTGAGGGACATACGCTATCCATCCCACAAGGAACGAAGACCACTGCATGTGTTTGTCTGGATGTGTGGATGTGGTTTTGTGAGGGGAAGAGAGGTGAGTCAGGGTCTCGATGTAGCGCTGGCTGTCCAAGAAGACCAGGTTGGCCTCGAACCCACAGAGATCCTACTCCTTCTGCTGGGATTACAGGAATGGACCACCACACTTGGCCTTTGATAAGGATTTTTATCTGTCAAAAATTCGGACCAGAGCTGGGCAGTGGTGGTACACACCAAAATCCCAAGACTCTGGAGGAGACAGGCAGGTGGATCTCTGAATTCGAGGTGGGACTGGTCTACAAAATGAGTTCCAGGACAGCCAGGACTGTTATACAGAGAAACCCTGTCTCAAAATACAAAACAAAACAAAAACACACACACAAACAAAACTAGATCAACAATATGACTTGTTTCCCAGCTTCTGCTAACTTTTAAGGACAAGGCTAAATAAAAACCTCTAGGAGCCCGACCCTAGGACAGTCAGTAATACACATCTAGAACTTCAGTAAACAGCAAAGACCATGTCCCCAACCAGTGGGAAAACAATCTGATGAGATTGTGTTTTGAGTGCTAATAGGCACACATGAAGAGCTGAAATTCAAATCTCTCAAAATCAATCAGATATTCCATTCCCCACAACAGGGTAAACGCAGCAGTTATGTTGCCTCACAGCACAAAACCTCCACTTAAAATGAAAGCACACCTTACTTCAAGCTTTGCTCACCACCTTGTAAGGCAGAACCAGCCACACTAGATTCAAAATTCCGGTCAGTACAAATTTCAAACGAGCATCCTCGAGGAGAATTTTCATTCTAAATATTTTCTTCAAACTTGTATTCTAAGTCATATTAGACTGTACAGTATCAAAGTAAATGTTCCAGAACCAATTATCTTGGCTGCTACTTTATCTGGGGAATAGGTTTTTGAAAATGTGTAGAGAGCTAACCAAGCCTCACTGCACATGTTGCTGAACTAGGTTGATTAGCAAAGAAAAAAGTCTACCCAAAATTGTAATAAGCAAAAGCAGAGTATAGAACAAGAGAACTTTGTATTCAATTCTGAACCTCAAGTATCTTCAGACAAGCTATTAACTTCCAGAGCAGAAAGGCTGTCTATGCAAGTTGCTAATAAGCTGTTTCATTTTAAAGTACTGAAAAGTATCTCTGTAGTATGTGTAATTCTTAGCAGGTAACAAAGATTTCACAGCATTCAATCTGCTCAATTCTTTTCTTCTGGGTATTGTGGGCATAACCCTGAGACCTATCCTCAGACCAAAATGTTTAATTAAGAAACAAAATAAATCACAGAAATCTTACTGCCAGGTGAATCGAAGTGAGGTAAGTATCTTAATTATTTTTCAATTGCTTTGACAAAACACCCAACCAAAATGATTTATAATTTAATTTGGCTTACAATTTCAGAGGGTTAGAGTCCATGGTGGTGGAGCAGAGGCATAAAAGCTGAGAGCTCACATCTTGATCTACAAGTAGATGGCAGAAAGGCATGCTAAAAATATTGAGACTCTTTTGAAACCTCAAATCCCACCTTTAGTGACACAACTCGTCCAACAAAGCCACACCTAATTCTTCCCAAACAATTCCATCAACTGGAGACCAAGTATGCAAATCTAAGAGCCTCTGGGAGTCATTCTCAGTCACACCATGACATTAAGGTTAAATAAAAAACCTAGCTCTTTGCATAAAGGTTATAGTTACAGACCTGACAGAAGAGCAAGAGTGAAAAGCAGAAACTGCTCTGCAAAAAGCTGTCACAGAGAGAAGGGATGCAGCAACTGGGACTAGTTCAGAGAGGAGAGAAAGCAAAGTCTTCAGAGGCTGCGTGAGTTAAATAATTGTCACAAACGTTCCTATGTGATTTCTACAAGAAATGACCAGGTGAGGATTGTGGCTAAGCACAAGAGAAAACAATCTAATAACTATTACAGCCAAGAGAAAAAAGAGCTTGAATTTATAGAGAATATGGAATGGAAAAGAGAATTTGTTTCCTGTCTGGAGATATGGCTCAGCAGTTAAGAGCACTGCCTGCTCTTCCAAAGGTCCTGAGTTCAATTCACAGCATCCACATGGCATAAATTTCATTCATTCACTCATCCAATTCCTTCTGGATCTTAGGTGATTTACATGATTGCATGATTTACTGACACAGGGCTGGACATGAGGTAGGAGACTAGACCTCTGGACCATACTTGTCATGCCTCCTGCTTCTAGCCTTGCCTGCATGGGCCTCTTCTCAAGCCACCAGTCAGAATGAACCTTTACAAGGCTCACCTGATGCATCCCACAGCGTCTCTCTCCACCAAGTACACCCCAAATCTTCACAATGGCTTCTGAACAGATGAAGAACCCTCTCAGATTCTTCCTTTAGACTCATCCACTCTGACCCTCCTTCCCACTGCTCTCACCCTAGGACATTTGGGGTAAATGTTCTTCCCTGACCTGGAGGCATTAGGCAGGCTAACAGCAGACTGGCAGAGCTGCCTTCAGCTTCTCTCATGACTGCTTCAGTCTTGCAGCTTTCACGCCACTAAAACCAGCACATGGAAAACTCTCACACATTAATTACCAAGTTCTGCTGCCTGTTTGATGGGCAGCTTGGCCCTCTCACAGTATCTCTATGCTGACCCTGCCTGAGGAAACACATCCCACAAGATTCTACTCAGTGATGAGTGATGTTAGTCTCTTATTAATCACAGCTAATTCTTCAGCCCCAGTTAAGCAAAGGCTTCAATTCCAGATTCTTATTGCAAAATATCACACAAAAAGAGTCTGTCTGATAGAGTACTGCTTCCCTCTGAAACTTCCCAAGCTAGGCCTCCATCATGTGCACTACTCTCAACATTCTTCCTTCAAGGCTCCCCAAACTGTGCTTTAAAGTCTAAGCACTCAACAGCTTTTCTAGCCCAAAGTTCTTAACGCTTCCACAATTCTCCCCAAAAAAATATGCTTTTGTCCGTCACAGCAAAGTCCAACTCTCTGGTTCTAGTTTGCTTTGTTTCTATGCCCATGACCAGAAAGCAAGTTAGGGAGGAAAGGGCTTATCTGGCTTACACTTCACAATCCCAGTCTGTTGCAAGGAGGGGCCACTTGTTCGTCCTGGCTGCCTGGCTAGCTTAGCCCTGAAATAACCACACAGAAACTGTATTAATTAAATCACTGCTTGGCCCATTAAGTTCTAACTTCTTATTGGTTAACTCTTACATCTTAATTTAATCCATTTCTATTCATCTGTGTAGCGCCATGTGGCAGTGGCTTACCAGGTAAAATTCCCAGCGTCTGTCTCTGGAGGATCCATGGCGTATCTCTGACTCTGCTTTTCTTTCTTCCAGCATTCAGTTCTGTCTTCCCTGCCTACCTAAACTCTGCCCTATCAGGCCAAGGCAGTTTCTTTATTCATTAACCAATACAAGCAACACATAGAAAGAAGGACCTCCTACACCACCAGTTCATCACTGAGAAGTCAGGGAAGGATCCATGGAGGCATACTCCATACTGGCTTCCTAGTTCTGCTCAGCTTGCTTCTTTCTGCAATCAAGGAACACCTGCCCAGGGTTGGCACCGCCCAGCAGACTGAGCCTGCATCATTAAGCATTAATCAAGAAAAAATGCCCCCACAGACACGCCCAGAGGCCAATCTGATGAAGACAATCCCACATTTGAAGTTCCCCCTTGCCTGGGGACTGTAGTTTATGTCAAGTTGACAAAAAACAACCAGTGTATATACCTCATTCCATTTCCCCAGACAACCTGCAGTCTGAGACATAGTTCACTTGTTCACTATTCATCGCTGTCTCCTCTACAGGAGGAGCAAGCACACAAAGGGTGAGACTTTGCTCACTTAGGTTTTCTACGATTAAAAGAGGACATGCACAAAGTAGGCAGAAACATCAACCTGCTGAATTAATGAACTGTTACCAAGAGATAGAAAGGAAGGAAGGAAGGAAGGAAGGAAGGAAGGAAGGAAGGAAGGAAGGAAGGAAGAAGTAAATCAGAGCAAAGAAGTCCTGCCTGTCACTTTTAGTATCTCCTTCAGTTTTCACCTATCCGGATGTTCACGCCCCAGACCTGGAAACCACTTTACCCTCTTAGCCTCCAAACCTTCACATCACCAGAGGCTGTCATGATCTCTGCTATTTCTAAAACATAATCCCCCTTTCTATTCTCACTGCACCCCAACTCAAACATCTTACAACTGAGCTTTTCTGCTTACTTTAACTGGGACGCTCAGTTGGATTGTTAAGGTAGAGCAAAATTGTAAACAGGTAAAATGAAGGCAAAATGAAGACCAGTCAGCAACAATTCAACATTAAAAAAAAAATGAATGTTATCTTTGTTTCTTTTTCTCCTATTCATGCAATTGCTCATATATTCCAAGGTCTCGTCCATATCTCTGCACTTCTGAAGACCTTCCCAATACCTTCTGGCAAAGTACACACTCTTTTCTTGGTACTGAACCGTTCAAGGACTAACTGTAGCAATTGTTACCAAACATTAGCTGTACCAGTGGACAGGAATTTTGTCCTGTACTAGCACAGGACCTGGCATTAGAAAATCTGTGCAACAGAGAAATGAAGACTTTCGGTCCAGAATTGGCAATTATAAAGAAAGGCAAAGGATGGCTCAGTAGGTGAGGGCACTTGCCCCAATCATGGCCACCCCAGCTTCAATCTGGGACTCACATGGTAGAAACAGAAGTCAACTCCCACAAGCTGTCCTCGGACCTAGACAGACAGACAGACAGACACACACACACACACACTATAGTACATGCATTTTTTGCATGCCTACGCACATTAATACAAAACATAAACATAATTTAAAATTTATAGAAAACTAGTAAACTGAACACCCAAAATACAGAATTATAAAGGGAAAGTATACGAGGCATTTCCAGAGAGAGATAAAAAAAGGCATAGATAAAAGATAGAGATCCCCACAAAACACTGAATTGGGAAATGAACCTTCTAGAAGTTCCCAAAGAATTTAAGAGGTAGAGGAGCTAACACAAAAAAAGTCAAACAATCAACCAGGAACAAATTATTTTGGTTGATAAAATGCTAATGCTATGAAGGTAGTTTTGACTAACTAGAGAACAGCATTATAAAGTACACTATTAGTCCCCTCTAATTCCATCTCCCACAGACATTCAAATATGTAGAGCTCAAAGAAAGTCTCTCAAAAACCAACAAAATTACATTAAAAGAAGGAGTAAAGTTATTAAAACTAAAACTCTATACATATCGAACTTAAACAACACTAATTCCTTTTATAAATGTCAACATTTTATAGAGGGGTATATTATCTAAAACAGTTTAAATATTTATTTATTTTTAAGCTTTTATCTGTGCATGTGTTTGCATACATGCAGGTTGTTTAGAAGGCAGAGGTCAACACAGTTATCTCCCACAATTACTTTTCCACCTTATTTGTATGTACAGTGCATGCATATGTGTGGAGACTAGAGGTAGATGTGAGGCATCTTCCTTAATCATCTACAGTTTGTTTTTTGAGACAGGTCTCTCATCAAACCTGGAGCTCAGAGTCAGCTAAACTGGCTGGCCAACAAGCTCCAAGGTCCACCTGTCTCTCCTTTCCAGTGATGACAAGCACCATTCTATTTATTTTGAACAAATTTAAAATGCAAATGTAGATAATTATCCAGATTTCACAACGTAAGAACTAGAAGTACAGAAACGTACAAAAGTCAAGGGCAATGACTTATAAAAGAAAATAATCAGAAGAGGAAGCAAAAAAAAAAATTCCCATGTACAAAGTAAGTTGATGTGCTACAAAAAGTTCCTTCAATTCTACAAGGCAAGAACACACTGTATCAACTCTAGTCCAAACACTCTTTTTGTTCTGTAAGTTCATATCCAAATGGGAATTACGTTCTTCTCAGGTAATGGTCAAATTTTCATTCACCACAAGAAAAACACAAGAGCAGAAAGACCGCATGACATGAGACACACGGGTAGACACGACAGTATGAGGACAATCTGCATCCTTCCCATAACTGCCAAGAGAAGCCTGAAGCCACATCACTGGGAGTACACTTGCTACCAGAAACGAGAACACAAAATGTTCACAAAGAGTACACCGAAGAATTTAAAAGATGAAAACTAAAGAACAATTTTTGAGAATAACACATACTAGTTTTCTGAATCACAGTAAGAGCTGAAGCACTCTTTGGAAAGACTAGTCACATAGTTATTTAAAAAACACAAAGAAGATACTTTTTCTGCTAGGCAAGTTTGAGCCTCTCCCAAGCCAGTCTTGCTCAATAGAGAAGTCTCACAGGGTCAACAGTCTTCAATCCTATCATTCCAAAGACTAACTGCACACTGCTTGTTTGCACATGCACTGCGCTCTGAACAATGAACACATATAAATGACTACTGACTGGCTGAACCTTCCCCAACATAACAGTGCATCTTCTACCTCCCTGAGCACTACACAACAAATTAATGCAGCATCAAAATAATAAAAAGTAAAATCAATCCTTTAGCTCTGGTTTCATATCCCTAAAGTTATATTCATCATTGTTTTAGATTCTCTGTCAAGGAGGAAAAAAGAAAAGACAAGATCAGTTTAGACAACCACTGGAAATTCAACAGACGAGTTTATGCAGCTATAGAAAGCCAATAGATCAGTTCACAGTTACGAAAATCCAAGCTATGACAAAAAAGCTTCATGAGGCTTTTTAAAGCAACAACGTTCTTGACATACATATCTTACAGTTTGCTTTAAAATGCTTGAAATACAACTAAATTAATTTTCTTCTTTTACATAACCAGTAACTTTTTGAATTAGGATAAAATTCTAATGACTGGAGAGCGAGCGCTGCTTTAACAGCAATGTTCTAAATTCAGTGAAAGAGAAAGGTAAAAAACAAGCCAGCAAGTCCCCCCCCCACACATTTAATTCACAAACTGAAACAAATGCTTAAATGTCACATTGCTATCACACACAATTTAAAAACTATACTTCATTCTGGAAGCTAATAACAATAAAAGTTAATCTTTATAAAATATAAAGGCTTCTCAAAACACAAAGCACACAAGCACAGAAATGCAAACTAACCCATTTCCTAATTGTAAGCACTGTATAAAGCATAATTTATATTTGCTCTTTATCAATTCAACAAAGCAAGCCAGGGCTGCCTTAGCTCGGCAAGATTCAGAATCTTGGAGAGCAGCTCAACAGCACACTCTTCCATCTGTTTTGTTCTAGAAGTTCATACCCAAATGGGTATTAAACTCTTCCTGGGTAATGGCCAGAATTTCATTCACCACAAGAAAAATACAAGAGCAGAATGAGACACACAGGTAGACACAACAATAGGTGGTGATGGACCTTACACAAAACCACCGTGTGCAGGATGAGACAGAAAGCCCACACAACATGTACTGGAATCACTGTACAGAATTCTGTTCCCCCTTACCTGAGGAGCTCTCAGTAAACACTGTTAATGTCTGTCCTCCAACACTTTGCAAAACAAATGGATGCTCTCTAGGAGCACTGACTGATGCTGGTTTTCCACCAATATCATGAATATTTGCAAGATCCTCATTCAAAGTAAATGATACCTAGTGGACAAATTAACCAAAGTTTATTAAAATAGACATTCATATTCAAAGTATCTATACAAACATTTTGATTGCAAATTATTTTTTAAAACTTTTTAAAGATGTGAGTCTCTTAAACATTTATTTCTTAAATGTCACCATGAAATCCTTAATTCTTAAGTCATAAACAAAAGACTTATCCCCATGTGTCAGAATGATGAAGTTTGTCTACCAACGTCTTCTCTGGTTTGTGGCTGAAGAAGTCTTTTCAGAACAAGTCTGAAGTTACTTTTTAACTGACACATTCCCTAAGACCTAGCATGTGCTTGGCACACAAAAGGAAAGTAACGTTTACTGAATGAGTATTTTAATACTGAAAAAAAAAACCTGTATCTTAAAAGGGTAAAGAACAAACTAGTTACTCAAAAAAGCTTAAACTCTCTATGCACAGCATAAATTTCATTCATAGGCTTAACAACTAATTGCATGAATATATAGCACTATCTTATTTTTAAATACTTAAAATATACTATTTTGAAGAATAATTCAGTCGTATGTATAGAAAAGTAAGTATTCTTTCCAAATGATTTATACCATATGCCATCTCTCCTGAACAAATTTTATACTAAAAATATTTATAAAATCACTGATTTTTTAACTAGACAGGATGATCATGAATTATTAACTATAAAGCTACTATTATGATAGGTGTGATATACACAGTACAAACTAGACTCAACAGTTCCAAATCTAACATCCTGAAAAATCCACATCAAATGTCTTTGTCCCACAGAAGTAATCCTAAAGTATTAGTAAAACCATATTCTGTTTTACAATGCTAAGAGGGATAGTTAGATCAAAGAAGAAAAATGCTCAGACTGAATTAGAAGAGTCTATTCATTCATCCAAGTAGCATTTATACTTTTATGTATTCCTGATCAGCAGACATCCATTTCAAATAGAATTTTCCAGAATGCAAACTACTATTACTGGTGATTAAATATTTTCACTGTGGTTTATTGTTGTTGCTGATTCTTTGTAAACAAAGATCCCAGGTAGTTCAGGCTGGCCTGGAGCTTACTTAGTAGCAAAGGATGTCCCTGAACTCCTGATCCACCCACCCCTTCCTCCCAAGTGCTGGAACTACAGAAATGCACCACCAAGTCCAGCTCACAATTTCAATAAAATTTTCATATAATCTCACCTCAGTCCTTCCTTGATTCCTAAAAGAGAAAAAATATTTAAAATTACTTAGATTGCATATTACTTTCAGATATAAGTAAAAATCTAAAGACATGTCCATTCTTGTTGCACAAAACATTAAATTCATTTCAACTGCTTATCTTTTTCTCTTATTTGTAATCCTGTAAGAAAAGATTGTCAGAGAAACCCCACTACTTTATAACACTACTATAACCTCTCCTAACTATATTAACTAAATAATGATCTTCTAATTATTAGTAGTAAGAACTTTTAACCTTTAGCAGAGAATGAATGGGTATCTCACTATTTCCTTTGTCTGTCTGTAAAGATTTCATTTATCTAACCAAGTCTTGTTTTTTAAAGACTGAATTCAGGTAGATGAGTATCTTGCCTGCATGTAACTATGTATACTGTCATATATACCTAGTGCCCAAAGACATCAGAACATGTAGTCAAAAATCCCTTGGAAATGGAGTTAAAGATGATTGTGAATCCCCATATGCGTGTTGGGAACCAAACCTGGGTCAAGCACTCTGGACTGCTGAGTCATCTTTCTAGCTAAGAAAATCTTAAAATCATCACGAATGAGTGATCAGCTCTAGCGGGAGGAGTCAGGCTAGGGTATAGCTAGTGTAAGAGCACTGGGTTTAATCTTAGGACCTCCCCCTCCAAAACAAAAAGGGGAAGAATGAAAAGATGGAGGGAGGGAGTAGGAAGGAAGAAGAGAGGAAATAAATAAAAAAGAGAGTTAAGGCTCAACTGTGGAAAACCTCAAATATCACAGCTCAAAGTGTAGACTTTATTCTTTAGGTGAGAAATATCTGCAGATAGTATTTGAACAAAAGAAATAAAACAAGTTCAAAGATGATCCAGAACACCTGACTTGTACCACAAACTATATAAATGTATTAGAGGATTGAGGTGCAAAGACCAAGTAGAAACCACTGTTTCTCCTCAACACTCAGCTTGGTTTTAACCTGTATCATTAAATCCCTCATTCATTCTCTCATTACAAGTCTTCTATATCCATTAGGCATTGAGAAAAAGCACAAGCCCTTGTCCTAAAAAGTCCCAGAGCAGTCTACAACATCAACCCGCCAGGAAAGATGTGCCCACTGGTGTACAGTGGCTTGTCTGTTTCGAGGATAGCAACTGCTCTTTGATCGGATTGAGGCCTGCTCCACAAGAGTGGAGTTCAACCCTAATACTGTAAACCTGCTCAAAAACCTGTGGCTAAATTGGGTGGTGGTGGTAGACGCCTTTAATCCCAGCCCCTGGGAGGCAGAGACAGGCAGATCTCTTTGAATTTGATGCTAGCCTGGTCTACAAAGCAAGTTTCAGGACAGGCTCCAAAAGCTACAGAGAAACCCTGTCTTAAAAAACCAAAAACATAAAACATGGCTGATGGGAGCTGGAGAGATGGCTCCGGGGTAAAGAGTACTTGTTCTTGCAGAGGACTCACGTCTATATCCTAGCACTGGCTCACAAATGTCTCTAGTTCCTGTGATCCCAAACCCTCTTCTGTTTAAATTACATGCAGGCAAATATGTATGTGTACACACACACACGCACACACACACACACACATAAAATAAAAATTAACCATATCAGAGTAGTGAACTTAATACTATTATTTGGCTAAAACGCTATGGTGTGTTTATATTTTTATATGTTTATATTCATAAAGACACTCCCAACCTCAATCAAAGAAGTTTCTCCTTGTAGTAAACAGTGGTGAGGGCAGAGGACCATGGCTGGGGCTTGGGGAGCAGGAGGCTGAGAAAAGTGAAGGCTGAGAAAAGTGAAGGCTGAGTGCTAATCCTGGAACAGAAGAACATTTGTATCACTGCCTCTGAGACTGAGGAAACTGGGAGAAAGAGGAGGTAGAAAGAATTTAAGAGCTGGAAGACAGAGAGAAGGGTGGTGAACCAATGCAGTCATGCCCTCAGAGCCACTCCCATCCTGATGAACACTCCTGACGCACTCTAGGGAAGGGGCACTCTTGAGCTGTATATTCACTGAGGAGCTACGAGGCTCCAGGAGACAGTTAAAACCCATGGTCACACAGATGATCCTGGTTAAACTCAGTGGCTCTTAAAGAACAAAACAATAACAAAATCATGAATGTGGGAAAGGAGGGGTTTTACGAGTGAGTGATTGCAGAGGTGAGGGGCCAATAACCAGAATGCATGTTATACATGTTATACATATATGAAATTATCAAAGAACAAACTCAGTAAGTTTTTTTTAAGACACAGGCTAATGAAGAGTTTAAAGAAATACAACAAGTAATTGGTGTCTTGTCAAACCAACCCAACAGAGGTACATACAGAAGGCACCGGGTCCCTGTGCTCACAGATAAGCACTAGGGAAAGCAGGGATGTTTCTTCAAGAGAAGAGAGGTGCAACCTGTTTGCCATCCAGAAGGATGGGAAAGGATTAACAGCCTGGTGTCCTGTGCTATCTGTAGGGCCAGACCACATCTGACTCAGTCGTTCCTCCCTAGACCTCTACCCGGAGCACTGTTTCTCAGTCACTAGAACCCAGCTGCGGGGACTGGAATGAGCATGGCCCGCATAGGTTCATAGATTTGAATACCTGGGTCACCAAGCAGTAGCACTATTTGAAAGGATGAATAGGTGTGGCCTTGGAGGAAGTTGTCACCACTATGAGATTTCAAAAAACCCATTCTTAAGTCCAGAGTCTCTCTCCTGATACCTGCAGATACAAATGTAGAACTCCCAGCTCCTTCTTCAACATCATGCTACCATGCTCCCCACCACGATGACAATGGACTACACCTCTGAAACTGTGAGACAGTTCCAACTAAATGTTTTCTTTTGTTAAGAGTTGCCATGGTCACAGTATTAGAATTCAGGCATTATGCTGGCCCCTGTCATCTGGTAGGAAGAACACAATCAGTACCCTGGCCAGCCCAGAGGCCTAGGGCTGCTACATCACTATGCATGTACACAAGTGCAAAAGGTCCCTTCAAGAGACATGCTCTGCCCATTCCTGCTCTTCTCCCCGCTCCTCCCAGCTCTTCTGAAGAGACAGGCTGGTCCTTGCCTCTTCTTCCTCTTCCTCTCTTCTCTCCCCCACTCCTTTTATCTCAATAAAACTCCCACATAAACTCTGCCTGCATGCTGTGCCTGTACCTCACCTACCATGGGCTCTTGCTCATCGCATGGTCCCTTGGCCAACCAAGATCTCTCTCCCGCCATTTTACAATGCACGGTATCTCTTCACAGCAATAGAACACTGACAAAGACACCATCTTTATGGGAGATGTCACATGTGCTTGGTGCACTCTGCACTATCTGTATGACCGAGACCACACCAGATCTTCCCTAGGCCCTTAAGCTACAGAACCCAAGGTTATAAAAGAGGTCCATGTACTTTGCAAAAAGGGTTTCAATGCAGTCACACTTTAAGTGCTATTAATGCACACAGGACTGAGTTGTTATCAGGAAACTGTTTTTCCAAAATTGTGCTGGACTTAAAAATGCCTAAAATAAACTGCCCAGTGTCAGACTCTAGAAGTTTGAACCAACACCAGCTACCGAGTTATGCTGAACCAAATTTTCTTCTTGCCTCATGTGGATTGTTACTCTGCTGGCCCTGGTGTTTACAGAGACCCCCCACACACACACACAATACAATATATTGTCAAGAAGTGCAGACTAGACTGCCAGGAAAAGAGAAAATCGATAAAAGATGGAGATGAAAAAAAAATGGAAGAATTTCAGGCTAATAGACTATCCCAATTAAACATCAAAATGAGAAAGTATCTAGCACATCCTCTAACACAAGAAGAGCAGCCTAGAATTAAGTAGTAAAGGGACTTGATCAAAGTATGGAGTTTAAATTATTTTATTTTACGTGTATGTACATTTTATGTGCATATAAATGTACCACATGTGTGCAGAACCCTTAGAAACCAGAGAGGGTGTTGAATCACCTGGAACAGGAGTTACAGACAGTTGTGAATTGCCATATAGGTTCTGGGAATTGAACCTGGGTTCTATGGAAGAGCAAGTCAGTGTTCTTAACTGCTGAGCCATCTCTCCAGTCCCCAGTAGTCTAAATCCTTAAAACTAATTACCAATATTACTGATTTTACTGATATTACTGTAAAAATTACTCTCTTTACATAGAGAAAATATTACAGAAAAACAGGAAAAACTTTAGATTTCACAAAAAGTACAAGAATTTCCATCTTCTTTTACAAGACCTGAAGATCCGGCATCAACGGCCTAAAATTCTACTTGACAACAACCCACACTGAACTGGCCATGGTCCCTTTCCATCACTTCTGAACTTACTTCTTGAGGTGTGAGGTTCAGCTACAGAGATGCAGACAGAGAAGGGCAGAGTTGCAGAAGACCACCCTGTTTAATGGATTGAATAGAGGTGAACACAAGTCACAGAAGAGGAACGAAGGTTTGAACCAGGTGGTGGTGCAATGCAGGAAGAAGTTCATAGTGGGCTGATGAGCTGTCAGAACCGACAGAAGAGGAAATGGCTGCAAGTGGGCAGCAAACGAAAAAGGATGAATTAAAGATCACATTGACATTTCCAGTCTGGATAACTAGAAAATCACCCAGATGCAATTAGGGAACACAGGAGGGGAGGATAGCTTCCTTTTTACATAATTACAGCAGCAACTTAGCTGGAATGAGGGCAGATTAATGAGCTCTGACAGGTTAACTTCATAGGAAACAAAAGCTTGTCTTTGAAAAATAGTAACCTTTTTAAAAATGCGGATCCCTCTATCTACCTTTGCCTTGGTGTGTATCAGTGTATGAAGTACACAAGACTTTACTGTTCCACATTAAGATTATCACATATCTTTTGCCTAATGATCTGTAGCCAAAATGGCCAACATCAATTAGTTCTCTAAACAATATCTCTAGAAAGCAATGAGGCAAGTATCTGGCCCATCCTTCAGAGATCATCAAAACGTTATGTATCTTCTCACTCACTCATTACTCTGAGACATTTCTCAACACCCACAGTACTTCTTCAAGCTCCACTCATTCCTCTTCTCTATAATAGAAATAAAAATCAAGTCTCTGTTCTTCACTTTTTAAGTATTTCTTGAATCTGACACCAAAAAACCACAAGTTCTTATTATCACTGATAGACAATAAACTTTCTTTTTCCAGCTAAGAAAAACCAACCAAATAATATAAAATCATTAACTACATTGGAGGGTCTCTGCTGCCTGAACAATTAAAGCTCAAAAGCCATTAGGTAGTACCCAGTAAGATAGAATATGAGGTAGGCTGGTGTTGGAGCCCACATGGGCCTATAGGCTGGATATTAGAGTCATAGTCCAAATGGAATGACGAAGACGTGCTTAGGGTTGAGCGACAGCCTGGGACAAGTTGTTAATGCGAAGTTGGATAAAGAAGGGCTTTTTCCATTAAGGAACAGCTTGGCAGGAAGTGTGTGCAGAAGTAAGGACATCTATATAGGAAGGCACCTGAAACATTCTGCTACACTCCTAGCAGTGCAAGAAAGCATCTCTCTGGAGAAAACCTAGCAGAGTGAGGATGGCATCCATGTGAGCAGAGCCAACAAAGGGTGAGAAGGCATTCCCACATCAGAATAAGGGCAGAGCAGTCAGCTGTGACTCCGTGCACAAACCAGAATCCCTAAGCTCATACTAAAATAAATGAATCAACTAAAATGTTGATGAGTACAGATAATTTACATAGTACCAGCCCACAGGATATGTTACTACAAAAACTAAAGGGTAACTTTAGAATCAAGAAACTAGAAAGATGATAGCCTGTAATCAAATGGTCAAGTCACTACCACATGAAACAGGACAAAATGCAAGCATGCAAATCCCTTTAGAGGGTCAGAAAATACCTGGCTGTAATTTGTTATATTCTTGCCAAAAAGCCATGACTCAAATCTAATCATCATGAAGAAGCACCAGAGGCGCATCCAGCAAAACCCCTGCCTTGTAAATATCAGCAACATCAAAGTGCACACATTAGACAGGCCCAGGAAGAGTTCAGAATGCTCTAGAGCAAATGAAGGACGTTTTAAAAATACACAACAGAATGCAATCTGAGATTCTAAACTGGATCACTGTGTTATAAAATAATACTGACATGACTGGAAAACCTGAATGAAATCTACGCAAAACGGGCAGTACTATGGACAGTAATGTTGTGGGAGCTCAACCTGCTTAGCCAATGGCATTTTGGGTGATGAGCCCTATTGGTGTGGTTTTCTCTAAACATATGACCAGATAAAACTGAGGACGAGGTCTCTTGCTCTCTCCCTTGGGTCATCAGAGCCAGAGCAGGCGGCAGAGAAGCAGCTTGCGGCTGGTCCTGAAGAACAGCAGGATGATGACAGCTAGATCAGCAGTGGAGGCTACTTTGCTCTGTATTCATGAGTTTGTTTTCCCACTGCACTTCTTAAGAAATTATTAAATAGACTTTTGGGGGTTCTCACTTCACCTGGTGCCCAACCTAGTGCCGAACTGTAACCTGGAGGCTTTTCTGCATCCCACCCAGTTCTGTAGTCGCTTATAAAATAATCACTCAGAGGATTAATATTAACTGTAATTGTTTGGCTGATGGCTCAGGCTTATCACTAAACAGCTCTTACATATATATTAACCCATTTCTATTAACCTATGCATTGCCACAAGGCCCATGGCTTATCATAGATGTTCCTCCAGCAGCTCTTGACCTCACCTTCTTTCTCCCTGCATTCAGTTTGGCTTTCCCACCTAGGTATATTCTGCCCTGCCATAGGCCAAAGCGACTTTATTCATCAACCAATAAAAGCAAGACCCCCATTCACTATATACAGAAGGGCGTCCCACATCACGGTAACCTCCTGATGTGGAGGTCTATGTGACTATGTACAGGACATCTTTGTAGGAAACACACACAAAGAGTATTTCAGAGTGACCAGGCATATTTCAGCACTGTGGTCTTAAATGGTTCAAGGGAAAAGTACTTTTTAGAATTCTTCTAACTATCCTGTGGCTTAAGAAAACTCACGACAGTCTTCTGTAGCCCAGGCTGGCCATGAATTCACTACATAGCTGAGAACAACCATGAACTTCTCATCTGGCCTCTACCTCCTGAGTGCTAGGATGACAGGCATACACCACCACATCTAGTGCTGGAGACTGAACCAAGGATTTGTACAGGCTAGGCAAACATTCTAACAATTGAGCTACACCCCCCAACCCTAAGACTGTTTTAAAATAAAGGCATCCAATAATTAAAAATTACACTTGGCATATTTAAGTAATCCCTACTAAGGAATGAAACTTATCCTTGCTTAACAATCTTTGCATCACTAAGTTGGTCCATGGTAAATATTCCTAAAAGCTAATGAGACTATTGGGAACAAGGCAAGTCTATTGGATTATTTATCTTTCATTCTCCTCATCCCAATTCTCTCGCAGCAGAGTCAGCGTTTGTCTCTGTCTCTTTCTGTGTGCCTGTGTCTGTGATGGCAGCAACAAGAACTAATAACAATGCCCAAGATGCAAAGTGCCTGGCAGGGAATAGTGGTTTTCAACTCCATTTTGTTGTGGCCAGCAATACTGTATAATGTAATGTATAGATACACATATACTGCATGTAATGTATAGATACACATATACACTGTCTTTCAAACAGCTTGTGCTAATATAAATGCTTGTTGGCAGTGTAAATTTGTTCTGGATTCATTCAGTTTTATTTCATTGATTTCTTATTTGCAGATGAACCCCAAATGACCTAGAATGTTAAATCTATTAAGCAATAAAGCTAGAAATTAAGTGTCTCTGAAAAAGACATATAAGTATAGTACTCAAGATTGTAGGCAAAATGCAGCAAAAACCAAACAGAAAACTGAACTGCTCTGAGACTCAACAGCCATATAAAATTAAAGAAGTTAAAGCAGTATAAACTCAGGTAGGATACATGCTGGATGCCCAAAGGCACAAAATAAAAAGTACAGAGGATCAGGACATCTCATAAACTGAGTCACATAAATGGCCAAATTTCCAACTGTCTAAATAAGGCGTCACTCTCAGCACACTCACAGCCAGATTCTCCATTTCTCAGGTAATAAATAGGAACCAAAATGTGAGGAGAGCTGCTTCCCCAGCTGCATGTTCTTTCCTGCCCTCTGTCTCTCCAGCCCACAGCCCTCGCCATGTAGAAACGAACCAGCACACTGTGCAGACCTTCCTAGCTATGCAGCACACTCCTTGACCTTGGGAGATCTGGTATAGGGAGGGAAGTCTACCTACATCTCATGGTGCCTGCTGTATGTGATTTGTGCTATGACTAATCAACTAAGCACTTATACACATATTGTCAACATGAGGCATTAATACATGCCCTTTTAACAGATGAGAAAACAGAGGGTAAATAACTTACCACAAGTACACAGCTAGTTTGTAATAGCTTCAACGTGACTTCTGGGTTCATGCATCTAATTAGTGTACCACACTGTCTTCCTAAACTCTTTATTCTTTTTTAAACTCAACACCACAGTCCCCACTACAACACATACACATAGACAACGAATTATAAACTGGCTACTTTTCTCCTTAAGAATCAGTGATCATGTATCTTCTAGTCACAAAAATATTTGAAGAGTAGTTTATTTGTAGTGCCCTAATTCTCTCAACAGTCCCAAATCCTTCAAATGTTTCATGCTCCTCATAAGGCATCGACTGAAGCTCTCCTCACCATTCCTTGTCCCCATCCACTCCTCTCTAAGAGCAACATTAAGAATGGAACATGTGCCTAACTGGCAAAAAAAAAAAGGGAGTGAGACCATCATTGCATTTCATTCTTAACATCTATTAAGGGAGACTTCAGTTTACAGCCATAAAAATCTGATGACTCTATTATGTAAGGTATCAATTCAGATTCTGATAACTTAGTCACAGGCACGGCTAAGCCACTCCTCACCCATTCTACATTACCAATAATGAGCTTAGTACTTCGGCCACAGCCATAAAAACCCAGTCAACTAGGAGATGCCGCCGAAGACCTCCTAGGAACAAGCTGTTTTCAAGCAACTCTTGCAGTCTCAGTGAACTAATTACTAAAGGTGTGCTATTATTAAAGAGGCAAGACTGTCATTTTGGGTAGACACACACACACACACACACACACACACACACACATACACACCTGCTCACTATATTGTATACTGACACAGAAACTACTTATTCCTCACCAACCATAAGATCACATTCTTTTAAAGGGAATTCTGGCATGTTTACTTTTTCTTCACTGCAACTGATTAAAGTAATTTCAAGTCACTTCTCCTAAAAATTTTCTTCCTAAAAAGGCCCAAGGAATGGGGGTACTAGCCATGCACCCCCAAAGGAGAAAAAAGAAAACAGAGTAATATATAAACCAAACCCGTAAGCCCCATACAACAGTGAATGACAAGAACACAACCAGAGTTCTGTGCTAAGTTCTGAAATTAGCAACACTGAGCCTAAAGGAGTCTGAGATTCAGTGGAATAAACAAAGATGCTTTAAAACTGCATCCATATGTTACACATCCAAAATAATCAGGATACAATCTAGAGGCTTACACACCAAACTGTCATCACCTCCAAGGAGTGAACGGGAAATACAGATGACTTTTTAATTTGTATAAAGGTGATTAAAAAAAAAAGAAAAAATTTAAAGGGACTATATTCCTTATATAAGAAAAGACACAGACACATTATTTCTATGGGACTTAGGGTGATCAGGAGTCTATGATACCATTTTATAAATGCACCACACACACACGCACATAATTAACATTTGGGAAACCACAGTTTATAGTCAAAGCTAGGATACTCAGGGGAATGAAACTGGACACTTTAATAACTACTCAGGGAAACCTACCAACTGGGACAAACCCAAGCAAGCCTGTAAGTATAGACCTACGACTACTAGATACAACTATGAAAGCCATCTGCTTTACAATAAGGGGGAAAGGGAGCTTGAAATTTCCATCCGATGTGCAGGGAATCACGGAGTTGGCATGGCCTCGCTGTCCTGAGAAGCATGCATCATAGGTCTTTCAAGGTAGAGTCCATGGCTCCTGGGGCACTATGTGCCTTTCAGTGCCTTTCAGTTTCAGGGAGAGACTGAGACACTCCCTCAGGCAATGAAGGATTCAGATTGCTAGTATATCGTTGAATTCCCTAGAAGTCAGTGAAGCATACAGAACAGTGGTTCCCAATCTTCCTAATACTGTGACCTTTTAATACAGTTCCTGTTGTGGTGACCCCAAATCATAAAATTTAATTATTTTCGTTGCTACTTCTGGCCTCTACACACATACCACATGCACACACACACGCACGCACATGTACTCTTACCTGAACACTTAAACATACATGTGCACAAGCACACACAAGAAACAAGGAACTAAGAGACAAAACAAGTAAGATGAAGTATCAAATCTGACTCCAGAGCGGGTAGTCCCAAATTGATAGCTAGTCAATAAGAATAAACATTTTAGGGCTTAAATTCTCCCTGCTTCTTCTCCTGAAGTATGGAGTTTATGTCAACTATTTTCCAAATACACAGTATTTGTGAAAATTTAGTTTTTCAGGGGCCATTTTAAAGTTTCCTCAAGAAAGCCACATTGCTCTGGGGTTAGATTTATTAGTTTTCTTCTGGAATTTGTTTTGATGAAGCAGTAGGCATTGGATCTCACTGGAGTTGGATTAAAAGTGAATGGAAGAGCGGCTGGAGAGATGGTTTAACCAGCAAGAGCACTGTCTACTCTTCCAGAGGAAAAGGACTCAACTCCCAGCATCCTCATGGTGGTTTACAACTGACTATATCTCCAAGTTCCAAGGGATCAGATGCCCTCTTCTGGCCTCTTCAAGCATCAGGCAAGAATGCAGTACAAAGACATACATACAGGCAAAACCCACACATTAATAAATAATATATATTTAATGAATGGATGAAGTCAAGCACTATGGCACACACACCTTTAATCCCAGCACTCGGGAGGCAGAGACAGGCAGATCTCTTAAGTTCAGGGCCAACTTGGTCTATAGAGGGAGTTCAGGACAGCCAGTGCTACACAGAGAAACCCTGTCTTTAAAAACAAAAAAACCAAAACCGATATAGACAGACAGACAGACAGATAAATAAAGTGGATGGACAGGCTGGGGATGAAGCTCAGAGATAAAATGTTTTCTAACATGAAGGACCTGGATTCAACCACCTCACAGAAGAGGGTGACAAATATGAATGAATGGAGAAAATGGAACACAAAGTCTCAGCTTCTGGGACTTGTCTGGGATGGAGTTTACTTGATACTCTCTATCTCCTTCCAGAGCCCTATACACAGGCACGATGTCAATAGTGAAGTCCTCCCATCAAAGTACTTCCTAAGGATCCCTAACACGAGCACACCTCTGCACACCATGAACAGACGAGCCAGGGAGATAGCGCCACCTGCTCCTTCACTGCCAGCAAATTTCACCAATAAGCTTGACTTTATATTCACACAAACAGCCTATATCCTCATAGAAGATATAACTATTCCATGACCTGCTTTAACAAGCCCAGTAACTCTCACCCTCTAAATAAATTCTCTAATGTCATCATATTCAAAAGCAATTATAAACATTTTCAAAAACAACGACTTTTAAACTTTTACAGTATATGCACTATGTATAAATATAAATAACTTACTTGGCAATCCTCAGTTTCCCAACTTCACCTCTTCCAGGGGCTTTAGCCCATTGCTGGGACAAATATTTAGGAACCTGAAATAAAGCAAAACATTTCACAGATGATGATTAGGGACACCCAAAGCTCATATACCTTCCCGTAGGTTACACACTTAGGAAATGATGAGATAGGATTCAAGGTCAAGCCACTTCAAGAGTCTACACGTCAAGTACTATGTTCTCAACTATACAAATACTGTATCTAAAACTAGATAAAGAAGTCACCAGAGGTTAAATTCTAAGAAGGAAAAGTGGAATGATATATTAATTATCTACTATATAATCTATATAATCTGACTCTTTTCTTCAAAGCAGTTTAGAGCCTGAAGTCAGTGCACACCTTTAAGGCTCTCCTGTTCTGAGAAGCAAAGGAAAGGCTAATGTGCTGTGTGGAGTAAACACTCAAGGAGCACCAGCTGCCATCACTATTTCTCATAGCAATCTTGGAATAACATCATGAACGAACACACAACTAAGATATAGGTGTCAGGGCTAGAAAGGGAGGAAAAAAATCTAGTAAGATTTCATTACTGGGGACAGTACCTTGACTACAGTTAAAGTTAAAAATCAAAGGGGCAAAAAGACTGACTGTGCTTATTCAATTCTGCGTATAGTCATCACATTAATAACTTACGCCAGACAGTAAGCCTAGGCTGGAAAAGAGGAAGGCAGGAAGACAACTCTAAGACATCATGCTAGAAATTCTACAGCCAGCTGGCAATGAGGGCACAGTTCTGTAATCCCAGCACTCTGGTGACAGAGGCAGGCAGATTTCTGTGAGTTTGAGGCCAGCCTGGTCTACAGAGAGAGTTCTAGCACATCTTTCAAAGCACCACAGATAAACCCTGTCTTGAAAAACCGAAAAGAAAAGAAAGAAATTCTACACCTATCATCCATTCATCTTCTAAATCACTCTGCAAACTCACAAGCACTCTCCCTAGTCTACAGACGTAAAAACTGACCCAAATGATTCACTAGGGCTAGAGACACAACTCAACAATAAAAGTAGGTGAGACTGTGTACAGTGTTAGCTCAAAAACCATATGGATTTTTAAATTTTTAAAGTTTGAAAGGGGCTGAAGAGATGGCTCAGCATTAAAAGCACTGGCTGCTCTTCCAGATGTCCTAGGTTCTATTCCCAGCACCTACATGGTGGCTCACAACCGACTACAACTGTAGTCCCTGGGGATCCAAGGCCCTTGCCTGGCCTCTTTCTGGGTCTTACTATGTTCCTGGCCAGCCTGGAACTCATTATGTAAATGAGGCTGGCCTCTCAAGCTCTCAGATTAAAGGTGTGCACCACCACAGCATTAAGGTAGCTTTGCGTTATAGCAAAAATATAAAAGAAGCTGCCTTTAAGGCCAGCTTGGGCTACACAGTGAGTTCCAGGTCAGTATGGACTACAGAAAGGGAAGAGAGGGAGGGAAGGAGAAAAGGAGGAAGGAAAAGAATGGGTTCTTTTCTCCTGTTACTTAACAAGACTGTGCTCTAGTACCTGCATTAATCAGACTTTTGGGTCCTGTGACCAAATACCTGACAGACACAATTTTAAAGTTACTTTTTGTGCTATCATGGTGGGAAAAGCAAGGAAGAACACTGCCACTCACACCATGATGGCCAAGATACAGAGAATCTTGGAAGGGCCAGGACAAAACAGCCCAGAGAACAGACAGACCGCCAGGATCTTCTTCTTCCAACTAGGCCACCACTTCACTACGTTTCACCACTTCACAGAAGAGTCAAACTATGAATCCATCAAAGGAGTAATTAATGCATTAATTAGATCACAGCCCTCATGACCTACTTGTCTCTACAAACACACCCAGAGGTGTGCTTTGCTAACCTCTCAGGCTCTTAATCCAATGAAACCGACAAGACTACCACCCACCCATTTTAGTGTGTGTCTCTCTGAAGTCTTTCTGATTTTTTATATTGTGGCTATCAGTGACCAAGTCCTTGCTCATGGCTCACTTGGTGGCAGCTGAACGAAGGACAACCCATGCACAGAGGACAATTCCCACCTCCTCTAACAAAGAGCAGGCACACATTTACAGAGGAAGGTGGTGGGCGGGGATAGAGAGGTGTCTGTCACCAAAATTCAGGCAACTTTTACAGAACAGGTTTCCCTAATTCTGCAGGCTCCATCAGCACATACCTATGATTGTGCAAGAACATCCAGTTTGTTTCCAGTTACCATTTCCTCCAAATTGTTCTACAGGAGGTCAAACCTACTATTTTCTGGATAGTTTTGCAACCCTACCTGAAACTAAAACCAGGACATCTTCATTTCATGAAATGACAATCTCAAACTATGACTTCAATCTTTACTTATACCACCGTCTGATCTAGGGCATGCATTTTCAAATCTCCATTTCTGTTCCTGCTGTCACACTACTGCACACCCACCCAAACCCTGTAAGGCAAACATTTACTGAGTATTTGCCATACTCCAGATACAAAAGCATCACCTCAAGTCCCATCATCTTCGCAAGCTCTTCCCTTCTGTGTACCAGGGAGATCTCCATAATGACAGTCTCTCGTCTTAACCAACAGTTGGAGACAGAAAAGCCCATTTTCTCAAAGTGTTGAAGTTATGTCTACACAGCTGGAACATACAACAAATCAGAGCGAAAACGAAGGCTGAAGAATGAGAGATCTTGTATTCGGTACGACATATTGGAATAGTCAAACACCAATCAGAGTGCAAAGAAAGTGACTTTCTAGAGGTGGAGGCGGTAATCAACATTGAACACAGGCACAAAGAATCTCTAGAAACTGTGCTAAGTGCTTTTAAGAATTTAACAGTCTGACGTGCTGGCAAATGATGAGTTGTTTCAGAGATGTGGACAGAAAGGAACACTACTGACTTAATGAGAACTCAGCCATATAATTAAAACATTGACATTCATTATAGAGATACATTTACAAACCAAAAGTTCCTTTGAATTTGGGAAACTTTCGTGATTATTTAGAATCGGCTTTTTAAAATGAAATTCCCCAAAGAGTACCTCCCTCCCCGTTTGCAAAGGTAACCCAAAGAAATGATGCCCACTAGGGCAAACAAAGTCTATCGTGACCATAACAAATATTTCCTGATGTTTAACTTCATGAGGCCTAAACTTGCTCTTTAAAAATACTAAGTCAATAATAGTAATTATAATAATAAAAGACTCAAAAAAATAAAATAAAAATACTAAGTCTGACGGGCAGTGGTGGCACACGCCTTTAATCCCAGCACTCAGAGGCAGAGACAGATGGATCTCTGTGAGTTCGGGGCCAGCCTAGTCTACAGATAGAGTTCCAGGGCAGCCAACGCTGTTGTTACACAGAGAAACCCTGTCTGGAAAAACCAAAACAAACAAACAAAAAACCAAAAAACAAAAAATAATAAGTCCAACAGCTCCTCCTTCCTAAATTTGGAGCTTCTCAGAACTTACAAGAGCTCCATCAGGATTACCAGCCCAGGGAACACAACAACCGTGTACACGGGCAGGGGTCTACATCTCGAGTTCCAGGCCAGCTAGGGCTACATAGTGGGATTCTGTTTCAAAAAACAAAAGTACACAGGGTCCAATTCCACTTTGTGACCCAGGAAACTGTACTCAACTAATTTATACAGACCCGTGACTAAAGTCAACTTTACCCAAAAGACGCCTCCGGCCTGGGGTCCAGTGGACCGCCCCCTCTGGGAGCATCAGGACGGTAAGGAGAGTTCCGCGCCGGGCGAAGGGAAATAAGAGATTAGCTGAAAGACGCCCCGCGTCCCTAAAGTAACTTCTCTAACCTGGAAACGGACGCGACAGCGACCGTCTTCTCGGGGCAGGGGGACCCAGAACTTTCGAACACGGGGGAGCGGCGGGGGGATGCGCCCCGCGGGGCTCGCGGCTCACCTTCACCAGCCACACGCCGGTGTTCTGTTTGGCACCGGTCAGATCGAGTTCCCCGCGCTCCGCCATGAGTTCGTCGCGTGCAGGGGCGTGCGCGCACGAGCGGTGGCCCCGAGCTGCAGGGCGGAGAGCGACGGAGCAGAGCCGACTGCAGGAGCCGGAGGACCGCCTAGAACCGGCGTGGCTCACCGGCTGGGAAACCAGGAACTTGAGGAAAAGAGCACACCGCTGAGCCCGGAACTGCGCCTGCGCACGGCAACGTCAGGACGGCGCGCCGCGAGAGACAAATTTTCTGTTTCGGCAACTTCTTAGGTGGGCGTGACTTCTGGCCGGGTGTAACCCAGTGATGGAAGTGAGGGAAAGGAAGAGCTAAATCCCCGACCAGGGCATTAAACGACGAACCTCGAATAACTGATGAAAAAGTACAGAATTGGAAAAACTATGGTTTAGACAGACAAAAGATGTATGTATTTACCCAACTGAAGAGGCAACAGATTTTAAGGACAGGCTCAGGGGTATAAAGTCACATTCTTGGCCCAACATCGTTGGCACAAGTGGGCACTAAAGTAGAAATGAATATACTGGACACATGTCATGTCGAGACCTGAAGATCAAAATCTTCTGATTGTGCAATCAGAATACACTCTTTCAGACGCCAAAACCAAAATACCATCTAAGTGGATCAGTAAGACCCAACATGTAAGAAAGAAATGTGATTATGTAACTGCCCTGTTTCCACAGTTTTCCTCTCCCGCTTGCCTTTGGAATGAAATTCTGCTGTCTGCTTCAACTGAGTCTTTCCCAGTTGAGTTTTGATCCTTCTGCCCCCAGTATTCCATACACCTATCACACCAATCCCGTCTACCTGCTTGAAGACTCCAGGACCTTCCCCGTCCCATTTCAGAGCCCCTTTGAAACCAATTCTGTTGCCTTAGATATCCTATTTTCCCTTTACTTTGCTCTGACCCTGTCCTTTAGCTGGCAAACTTCTACTTATGAAAAAAGACTAATGGAAATGTTACTTCCTGAGAGAGTCCCCCAGAGGAAGCTCTGTTTCTCAATTTCGCAGTGTGTGATATACTTAAACACTGTTCCATGAGATGCATGCTTACATGCCTGCCTTTGTTTTCTAGACTGCTAACAAAACTGCTCCTAGACAAAAATATGCTTTCCCCTCAGATTTACTGAAGCATAATGGGTGAATACGAAATGGTGCTTTATCCATTTTATATGCACAACATCCAGTGTTGACATCCTGTGGGATGTCAGCAGGCTTTGGTTGATTGAACATTTGCTGAAGAGAAACAAACAGTAAGGTATTGGAAGAATGGCAAGTGATTTATTGAATCACACACCAGAGTGATGCGCAAAATTGCAGAAAGTCTATATCTGTGCAGCATAAGGTCCGGGAAAACTGTCAGTTCTCTGAGATCTGCTGGCAAAAGTAATGTGATGGGAAAGACCAGGCACGCACTGAAAAGGGAGGTTGCCTTGTCTTATAACAGCTTGGGAACAGGCCTAAAGTGTATAAAAGGCAAGCATATGAGAACTGCTTTAGGCCTGGTGCAAGTAGAAGGAATACATACAAATGGGAGACTGTAAAAGAAAGAAAATAAGGGAGTCTGGCATGCCCCCAGAATGAGTTTAAAGATTGGGTGTAGGCACTTGTACTGAACCAGGTAAACGAAGCACCTGTGATGCACTGCCCAACATACAGAGCTCACGACAAGATATGGTGCTTTGAATGAGATGCCTAAGGAGTCATAGACCAGGCACTTGAATGCTTGGTCCCCAGTTGGGGGCTGTCTGGAGAGGTTTGGGAAGAGTGCCATTGCTGGAGTAAGTATGTCATTTGGGACAGATGTTGCGGTTTCAAAAGATTCACAGCATTTTGAGTGCACCTTTTCAACTTCCTGCTTGCAGTTTGAGCTGTGAGCCCCCAGCTCTCAAATGCCAGCTCCAGTCACAATGTCTGCCAACTGCTGTTTCCACCATTATGGATTCTAACCTTCCAGAACTGTAAAGTCAAATATAGATGAAGCAGAAGAAAATGACCTAAAAAATAACTTCAGGAGAATGTTTGAAACTCTTAAAGAGGAAATGAGAAATTTCCTCAAAGAAATGGAGGAAAAGACAAACAAAAAATTGGAAGACATCAGCAAATCCCTTAAAGAAAACCAAGAAAAAGCAATCAAACATATTATTCAAGACTTGAAAACTGAAATAGAGAAAATAAATAAAACACAAGCCGAGGGGATTATAAAAACAGAAATCTTGAGAAAATGATCAGGAGTCACAAACACAAACATTAACAGCAGAATAAAAGAGATGGAAGAGAGAATCTCAAGCGCTGAAGATACAATAGAGGAAATAGACTCATAAGTTAAAGAAAACATTAAACCTAACAAAAGCTTAACCCAAAATATCAAGGAAATATGGGATACCAGGAAAAGACTAAACCTAAGAATAATAGGTATAGAAGAAGGAGAAGAAGTTCAGCTCAAAAGCACAGAAAATATATTTAGCAAAATCTTAGAAGAAAACTTTCCCAACCTAAAGAAAGATATGTTTATGAAGATATAAGAAGATTACAGAACACCAAACAGACTGGATCAAAAAGAAAAGTCCCCTTGCCACATAATCAAAACACTAAACATATAGAATAAAGAAAGAATATTAAGAGCTGCAAAGGAAAAAGGCCAAGTAACATATAAAGGCAGACCTGTCAGAATCATACCTGACTTCTCATTGGAGACAATAAAAGCCAGAAGGTAGTAGTCAAGTGTTATGCAGACATTAAGAGACCACAGATACCAGCCCAGACTATTATACCCAGCAAAACTTTCAATCACCATAGAAGGACAAAACAAGATATTCCATGAGATTTAACCAATACCTAGCCACAAACCAAGCCCTACACAAAATACTAGAAGGAAAACTCCAACCCAAGGAAGTTGGCTACATCAACAAAAACACAGACAATTGATGGTCTCATGGCATCAAATTCCAAAGAGGGAAAAACACACAAATTAACATAATCAACAATGAAAACTAAATTAACAGGAGATAGCAATCACTAATTATTAATATCCCTTAATATAAATGGACTCAACTCACCTATAAAAAGACACAAGCTAACAGACTTGTTACAAAAACAGAATCCATCCTTCTGCTGCCTACAAGAAACACATCTCAACCTCAAAGACAGACATCGCCTCAGAGTAAAGGGTTGGGGGAAAAAATCTTAATCAAATGGACCTAAGAAACAAGCTGGTGTAGCTATCTTAATATCTAGCAAAATAGACTTCAAACTAAAATCAGACAAGTAAGGACATTTCATATTAGTCACAGAAAAAATCCATCAAGAGGAAATCTCAATACTGAGCATCTACGCTTCAAATACAAGGGCATCCTCATATGTAAAAGAAACACTGCTAAAGCTTAAATCATACATTAAACCCCACACACTAATAGTGGAAGACTTCAACACTCCACTCTCACCACTGGACAGGTCAGTCAGACAAAAAATGAACAGAGAAATAAGAGAACTAACAGATGTTATGACTCAAATAGACTTAACAGACATCTATAGAATATTCCATACAAACAGAAAAGAATATACCTTCTTCTCAGCACCTCATGGAACCTTCTCAAAAAATGATCATATACTCGGTAACAAATACAAAAAAATTTCAATAACCCCATGTATCTTATCATATCACCATGATTTAAAACTAGAATTCAACAGCAATACTAATTCCAGGAAGCCCACAAACACATGGAAATTAATGCTCACCTAAATCATCAATGAATCAAGGAAGAAATAAAGGGAGAAATTAAAGTCTTTCTAAAAATCAATGAAAATGACCACACAACATACCCAAATTTATGGGGCACAATGAAAGCAGTGTTAAGAAAGTTTATAGCACTAAATGCCTACATAAAGAAGCTGGAAAAATTTCATACTCGTGAATTAACAAAACATTTGGAATCTTTAGAACAAAAAGAAGCAAACTCACCCAAGAGAACTAGATGTCAGGAAACAATCAAATTGAGAGATGAAATCAAGAAAATAGGAACAAAGAAAACAATACAAAGAATCAATGAGACAAAGAGTAGGTTCTTCGAGAAAATCAACAAAATAGACAAACCTTTATACAAACTAACCAAAAGGCAGCTGGAGAATATCCAAATTAACAAAATCAGAAATGGAAAAGGGGACATAATGACAGACACGGAGGAAATACAGAAAATCATCAGGTCATGTTTCGAAAACCTGTACTCCACAAAATCAGAAAACTTAAAGGAAATGGACAACATTCTGGATAAATATCTCTTACCAAAATTAAAACAATACTATGTAGGACCCTCACCCCTTATTCTCAAAGGGACGAGAAGAAATTTCCTAGCAGAATGTTTTTGGCCTTCCCATCTCACCCAGGAGATTCTGAGCAATAGGTCACTTAGCTCAGCCCAACCAGCCACCTAGTACAGGCTGATAAAGATGGCCTAACTCAGAAACAGTGGCCTTGCTCTAAGAACAAGGAAAAAGTTGACTTAGTAGGACAGGAGGGAGCAAAAGTCCTTTCACCTATGCCAAAGCAGCTTCAAAAAGCCTCTTTTAGTTATGCCTTTAAAAGCTTACCCCACAGAGGAGACACAATTCCTCTCTCTACCTCGCTGCAATGGGATTTGGAAACAGGGGTTCCAAACATGTTCATATTATGCTGACTAAACCTTGCTTATTACAGTCTGGGCCTCTCTGGTGGTCTCTCTCTGGGGATTGTAATCTGGGCACAAAAACCAGATCAGCAAATTAAATAGACCTATAACTGCTGAAGAAATAGAAACAGTCATCAAAAGTCTCACAATCAAAAAAAGCCCAGGACCAGATGGTTTCAGTTCAGAATTCTACAAGATTTTCAAAGAGCTAATACCAATACTCCTCAAGTTGTTCCACACAATAGAAACAGAGAGAACATTGTCAAACTCTTTTTGTGAGGCTACAATTACCCTGATACCCAAACCACATAAAGACATTATTGAGAGATCCTCACCCCTTATTTTCAAAGGGACAAGAATTTCCTAGCAAAATGTTTTAAAATTAGAAACACAGAGCTTTCCTTTCCCACTCCCACCCTGGAGATTCCAAGCACAAGGTCACTTAGCCAGCCAGCCGCATGGTGATAACAAGCAAAACAAGGAGAAAGCTGACTTAGCAGGATGGGAGAGGACAGAAGGCCTTGCACCCGTGCCAAAAGCCACGTCCAAAGGCCTCTTTGTAGATTGCACCTTTTAAAAACTAACCCTGCAAAGGAATTTTTAACTTCTCTCTCTACCTTGTTGTTCCGGGGTAGTGAAGAGGAAGTTCCTGACCAGCCAGTAATTGCCTGTACTCGCTTGTACTTGCAATAAGAGTTCATCTTGCTCTGCTTTCTGGTGGTCTCCCTCTGAGGGGGCAGCGTGCTCTAGGCACAACAATTACTAACAGAAATCCAGACCAATCTCACTCATGAACATTGATACAAAAATACTAAATAAAATACTGGCAAATCGAATCCAAGAACACAGCAGAACCATCATCCACCATGGTCAAGTCGGCTTCATCCCAGAGATGCAGGGATGGTTCAACATATGAAAATCTGTCAGCATAATCCATCATATAAACAAACTGAAAAATAAAAAACACATGATGCACTCATTCGATACTGAAAAAGCTTTTGACAAAATGTAACATCCCTTCATGATAAAGGCCTTGAAGAGAGCAGGGATACGAGGAACATACCTAAACATAATAAATGCAATACACAGCAAGCCAACAGCCAACATCAAACTAAATGGAGAGAAAATCCCAGTGATTCCACTGAAATCAGGAACAAGACAATGTTGTCCACTCTTTCCATATCTATTCAATATAGTTCTTGAGGTCCTAGCTAGATGAAATGAAAGGAGATCAAGGGGATACAAATCAGAAAAGAAGAAGCCGAACTCTCACTATTTGCTGATGATATGATAATTTACGTAAGTGACCCCAAAAACTACCAAGGAATTTCTACAACTCAAAAACACTTTCAGTAATGTAGCTGGATACAAGATTAACTCAAAAAAAAATCAGTAGTACTCCTGTACACAGATGATAAATGGCCGAGAAAGAAATCAGAGAATGATAGGGCATCTCTTGGGTATATTCCCAAGAGTGGAATTGCTGGGTCCTGAGGTAGGGTGACTCCCAGTTTCCTGAGAAACCGCCACACTGATTTCCAAAGTGGCTGCACAAGTTTGCATTCCCACCAACAATGGATGAGTGTTCCCCTTATTCCACATCCTCTCCAGCATAGGCTATCATTGATGTTTTTGATTTTAGCTATTCTGACAGGTGTAAGATGGTATCTCAAAGTTGTTTTGATTTGCATTTTCCTGATCGCTAAGGAGGTTGAGCATGACCTTAAGTGTATTTTGGCCATTCGAATATACCCAAGAGATGCCCTATCATACTACAAAAGCATTTGTTCAACTATGTTCATAGCAGCATTATTTGTAATAGCCAGAACCTGGAAACAACCTAGGTGCCCCTCAATAGAAGAATGGTTAAAGAAGGTGTGGAACATATACACATTGGAGTTTTACTCAGCGGTAAAACACAATGACATCTTGAATTTTGCATGCAAATGGATGGAAATAGAAAACGCTTTACTGAGTGAGGTAACCCAGACCCAAAAAGAGGAATAGGGTGTGTACTCACTCATAAGTGAATTCTAGCCATAATTAAAGGACATTGAGCCTGTAATTCGTGATCGTAGAGAAGCTAAATAAGAAGGTGAACCTAAAGAAAATCATATTGTTATCCTCCTGGATATTGGAAATAGACAAGATTGAAAGGCAAAACTTGAGTGCACAGGGGTGTGGTGGGTAAATGTAAGGGGAGATGGGTAGAGAGAAGGGAGAAGGGGAGGATTCGGGAAAGCTTGGGGGAATGGAATGGGTGGGATGGAGGAAGGGTGGATATGGGAGCAGGGAAGTAAATATCTTAAGTAAGGGATCCATTTTAGGGTTTGCAAGAGACTTGATTCTAGAGGGGTTCCCAGGTCCAAGGAGAGGTCCCCAGATTGTTCCTTGGGCAGCAGAGGAGAGGGTGCCTGAACTGGCCTTGTCCCATAGCCACACTGATGAATATCTTGCATAGCACCATAGAACCTTCATCTGGCGATGGATGGAGATAGAGACAGAGACCCACATTGGAGCACTGGACTTAGCTCCCAAGGTCCAAATGAGGAGCAGAAGGAGTGAGAACATGAGCAAGGAAGTCAGGACCACGAGGGTGCGTCCACCTACTGAGATGGTGGGACTGATCTAATGGGAGCTCACCAAGGCCAACTGGACTGGGAGTGATGGAGCATGTGATCAAACTGGACACTCTGAATGTGGCTGGCAATGAAGGCTGACTAAGAAGTCAAGGACAAAGGCACTGGATTTTTATTCTACTGCATGGACTGACTTTGTAGGAGCCTGGTTTGTTTGGATGCTCGCCTTCCTAGACCTGGATGGAGGGGGAGGACCTTGGACTTCCCACGGGGCAGGGAACCCTGACTGCTCTTAGGACTAGAGAGGGAGAGGGAGGTGGGGAGGGGGAGGGAAAAGGGAGGCAGGGAGGAGGTGGAAATTTTTAATTAATTAATTAATTAATTAAAGAAAAAAGAAATCAGAGAAACATCACCCTTCACAATAGCCACAAATAGCATAAAATATCTCGGAGTAACTCTAACCAAACAAGTGGAAGACTTGTATGACAAGAACATTAAATCTTTGAAGAAAGAAATTGAAGAAGACACAAGAAAGCAGAAAGATCTCCCATGCTCTTGAGTAGATAGAATTAACATAGTAAAATGACAATCTATCAAAAGCAATCTACAGATTCAATGCAATGCCCATCAAAATCCCAGAAAAATTCTTCACAGACCTCAAAAGAACGGTACTCAACTTCATATGGAAAAGCAAAAAACCCAGGATAGCCAAAACAATCTTGTACAATAAAAGAACTTCTGGATTCACAATTCCTGACTTCAAACTACTGCAGAGCTACAGTACTGAAAACAGCCTGGTATTGGCATAAAAACAGACAGGAAGACCAATGGAACTGAATAGAAGACATGGATATGAATCCACATACCTTCAAACACCTGGTTTTTGATAAAGAAGCAAAAAAATATCAAATGGAAAAAATAAAGCATATTTGACAAGTGGTGCTGGCATAACTGGATATCAACATGTAGAAGAATGAAAATAGATCCATATCTATCACCATGCACAAAACTCGAGTCCAAATAGATCAAAGATCTCTACATAAAGGACAGAACTAAACAGAGAACTCTCAACAGAAAGAAACTTAAGAAATGATCAACATCCTTAGTCATCAAAGAAATGCAAATCAAAACAACTCTGAGATTCCATCTTACACCTGTAAAAATGGCCAAGATAAAAAAAAAAAACACTGATGACAATTTATGCTTGAGAGGCTGTGGGGTAAAGGGAACACTTCTGTATTGCTGGTGGGAATGCAAGCTGGTACAACCCCTTTGAATGACAGTGTGGCAATTTCTCAGAAAAATTAGGAAACAATTTTTCTCAAGACCCAGCAATACCACTTTTGGGTATATATTCAAAGGATGCTCAATTGTGCCACAAGGACATGTGCTCAACTATGTTTATAGCAGCTTTGTTTGTCATAGCCAGAACCTGGAAACAACCTAAATGCCCCTCGACCAAAGAATGGATGAGGAAAATGTGGTATATTTACACAATGGAGTGCTACACAGCAGAAAAAAATAACAACATCTTGAATTTTGCAGGAAAAGGGATGGAACTAGAAAACATCATTTTGAGTGTGGTAACCCAGACCCAGAAAGACAATTATCACATGTACTCACTCATAAGTGGTTTTTAAACGTAAAACAAGGAAAACCAGCCTACAAATCACAATCCCAGAGAACCTAGACAACAATGAGGACCCTAATAGAGACATACACGGATCTAATCTACATGGGAAGTAGAAAAAGACAAGATCGCCTGAGTAATTTGGGAGCATGAGGACCTTGGGGGAGGATTAAAGAGGGGAGGTGAGAGGCAGGGAGGGGAGAAGAGAAAAATGTAAAACTCAATAAAAATCAAAATTTTTAAAAAAGTTAAAAAAAATTAGGAACTTAGCTTTTATTGGTAGTTATTGGAGAGAGGGGAGGGAGGGAGGGAGAGAGAGAGAGAGAGAGGTTACAGACATTAGGAGATGATAAATGGCTAAAGAAAAGGCTACAGAAGAAAGGGAAAAAATAAATATTTGAAAATGATCATATAGGGAGAAATGGAACAAATTATTCAGCACCCCTTTCTTACAGATTTTCCCTGGAGACCACAAAGTGACAGATATTGCAGCCAGAGCCTTCACCAGGCTACACTATCCCGTGCCAGATGCTAGGCTGGGGATGTGTGTGTATTGTCCTGCTGAAACCCCATGAGAATTTACATCAGTAAGTGCTGTTACTCGTCGCTATGACTCCATAATCATTAAAGTCTAAACTTCTCAGAGCTGAGAGCGTGTCCCAGTTGTGACCTGCCCCCCTCCAAAAAAGCATTCCAATACAAAGGTCAATAACAAAAATAGGTAACTCCAAAATTCTTTCTTTCCCCAGATAATTGTTCAGTGAAATTCTTATCAAATCTTTTAAGATGGGAATATGATTACAGGAGGGAAGGCCCAAGACCCACTCTGGCTGCACTTCTTCCAAGAACTCTTAAGAGTACTTCCACTAAACTGTGACCCCAGTTGAGCATGTCCAGTCTTTGACGTTGCAACCTGACATTGTCATCTACAAACTTCACACTTCAGGACTTCACAATCAATTTATAGGGGGAAAATCACACACACACACACACACACACACACACACACACACACACAAATCCTCACGATGTTTTACTTAAATTTACAATTTCGTACCGGAGCAGATTTATAGCTCATAAGGTGAATAAGGTCTGAGTGCTGGACATACCTGATAGAGCTTAGATTCTGGTTCAGACCTTTAGTCTACCCTACCTGCTTACAAGGGGGAATTCCAGTCTTCCAGGTTCTTCCAGATTGGATGGAGCAGGAAAAAAAAAATCTCAACTACCACACCCACTGCCAAACCTGCTTCATTCTAGATGAGAGCTCTCAGTATCCAGTGTTCGGACACACTGCTGCAGTGAGTCCTCGAGGAACCACATTCTGAACAAGCCAACAGCTGGACTACAACTGAGGCAAGCAAATCCCGAAATTCCGGGGACGAGTCTGGGAACTGACATTTTAGCAAGCTTGTGTTACTGAGAAGGCTTCTTCTAATCCCACACGGCGAGGATTCATTAGAGCTGGGGCAGGGTGCAAGGTCTGAGGCGTGACAGAAAGCCACCAGGAGCTTTTCTCTCCTTGTCTGACATACAACCGGAGATCCCCCATGCCTTGTAAATTCAGACCGGTGCAGGTCTGCAGGTAGCCATTGCAGCGCATGCGCTAAAGCCTTGAATAAAGACATTATGAGTGAGTTGAGGAAATCAGAATGCCATTAACAGGTGGCTGAGCCCAGTTTAAATTATGTGCTTGACTGTCACCCACAGTCCTGATGCCTCTTCAGGAGGGACGTGTTCTTTGTTCACACTCGCTCAAGCATACTCTAGCTGAAGGACTATCACTTAGAGAGAAATTCACATCTCTGCCTCCTTCCTTCCCTTCCTCCTTCCCTCCCTCCTTTCCAAAGTTCATTATAGGTATTTTTTTTTAATTAGACTTTTTTGAGACAGAGTCTTACCATGTAACCCTGGCTGGCCTAAAACTCACAAAGATCTGCTTGGCTCTATCTCCTAAAGGCTGGGATTAACGGTTTGCCCTGCTAACCCCCCCCCTCTAATTTTAAACATAATTCTTAATGATTCTTTGGAAATTTCACATCATGCACCCCAATCCTGTTCACCTCCCAGTACTTCCATATCTGCTCTTCTTCCCTGCAGTACACCCCCCCCAATTAAATACCCCCCCTCAAAAAACCCACCTAGTTCCTCCATCTTTCTATCATCTCTTCATTCATCCTGGTGGCATCGGGAGCTGCCATGTGTCATACAGAGTGTACCCCTTTTGTCCAATCTGTCCCCTTGTAAAATGTTCATTGCAATTAGTCATCAGTCTGGTTCCAGGGCTCTGGTTTCTGGTACGCCACCATCACTGGGCCAGGCCCCCATCCAAACTGCTCTCAGGTACCTTATTGTTGATCGGAGTCATGAAAATTCTGTGATTATCAGTCTGCAGGACCAGTTCCTTTGCACACTCCAGCAGGTCATGCATAGATGGGGCAGCAGTTATGGTGAGCCAACCCAAGGTCCAGGATGTGGGTCTGGGTGATAGTTGAACTGGTGGGTTTGGGTTATTGGGATTACCCCCTCAGGGGAGTACAGAGCCAACTTTCCTAGGCCTGTGGAGCAGGGTGGGGCCATTTTTCCCGAGTGCTGGGTTCAGCTCTCCTATGGTACGGGAGGGAATGCCAAATCTCTTGTTAGAGTGGCCAGCTACCCCGGAATCAGTAAGGTACAGGATTGGCTCAGCATGGTCCTTGGATTTCTATTCTTTGTTCCTATGACCCTCTGTGGCAACACAAACTGTGATTATCAGCCCGTTCCCTGACTGCTGATGGACCATGGACCCAGACTTGGCCTAAGGCAGCAACTGAAGGAGTAAGTCACAAACGATTCCACACCAGTTTGGAATTATGATTAATAGAATGGTTATTTATTCAAAGGGGGAAAAACTTACAGATTACCGTCCCAACCAACAGCCCCTCTACGCGATCAGGAAAGGAGTCTAGAGAGAGGAGCACAGCCCGCTGCTTTTTTAAAGAGAGAGAGAGACCATGCCCCAATGGGCTGGTATCTCAGTGTGATGCGGGAGAATTGTCTGTATTCTGTCAATCATATTTTAATAAAACGCTGATTGGCCAGGCAGGAAGTATAGGTGGGAAAACCAGACAGGAAGTAGAGGTGATGCAATGAGAACAGGAGAATTCTGGGAAGCAGAGAGGTTCCTCTGCCACTCCTGTGCAGATCACTGAAGAAGCAACATGTAAGCTGCCCCCGCTGGAAAAGGTACTGAGCCATTATGGCTAACATAGATAATGATAATGAATTAATATAAGTTACAAGGACTAATAAGAAGCCTGACCCAATGGGCCAATCAGTTTATAACCTTATGGAGTCCTGTGTGTAATTTCTCTTTGGGATTTGCCAGCTGTTGGGGTACCGGGCGGGACAGAAGCCCCAACAAGCTGGACCTCATGTTACATCAGTGGCTATTGGCTGAAGGAGCGGAAGGAGCTCCCGCAGCACAGCAGGCTGGGCCCAGCCCCATGTAGCTACACAGGCCACTCAGATTGGCCTGACCCATGTGGTAGCGAAGCCCTTGGACACCAAGATGGTCACAGGTGACAACCCAGATCCCTGGCATTGGCATCGCCTTCAATGTTATCAGGAGCCACAGACTTCAACACAGGTCTTAACTGCAGTAGGGCCATGAACCCAGACATGGCCCTCGGCAACAGATGTGCCTGGCCCAGAAAACACCATGGCCCCAGGGGCAGCGCAGTCACAACAACATGGCCACAGGCTGCAGTCTAGACACTGAGCATCTGTGCGGCCTTTGGTGGCAACACGGGTCACGGACATCACAGACCTGGACTGTGATAGCATCACGGACCCCAGACGTGGTCCCAGGCAGCAGTCCAGGCTCAGATGTCACCATGGCTCCAGGTGGCAGTGCAGCCCACCCAGATCAGTATGGCCCCCACAGCAGATTTGTCGTTGGACACCAACATGGCCCCAGAGTGGCAGACCAGTCCCCTGACTTCAGCATGGCCTTCGATGGTATCAGGAGCCATGGGCGTCAACTTAGACCCACCCTGGCTGCAGTAGGTAGGGCCATGTCTGGGACCACGGCTTGGATGTCATCGTGACCCTGGGTAGTAGCACAGGACATCCAGGTTCACCTAGCTCCAGTGGAAGTATGGCTCTCAGAGACCACCATGGACTCAGGTGTTTGACCTGAACCCTGTCATCAGCAAGGCCTTAGTGGTCACTGAAATCTTGGGCCTCAACTTTTTACAGGACTTTTTACAGGGACACAGACCTAGATGTGGCCCTGGCAGTAACCCAGGCCTGATGTCATCATGTTCCCTGAGTGGCAGCCCAGGTCACTCAACCACATGGCCCCAGTGGCGGCACAGCCCATGGACAACACGATGGCCACAGGTGGTGACCCACACCCTGGACATCCCTGTGGCCTTGGTGGCAAGACGGGTCAATGATGTCAACAGAACCTCAACTGTTGCAGACCCAGAAATGGCTGTGGGCAGCATCCCAGGCCCGGATGTCACTCTGGTCCTCGGTGGCAAGCAGGCCACTGACATCGGACCGTTCCTCACTGCCCTTGCTTCTGCAGAACTGCCTCTGACCACAGCACCTGAACCGTTCTGCCTCTTTCTCTCTGATTTTACCACCATGTACTTGCACATTATACTGACACCCAACCGCCGGGTACCTTGTGATGCTGGGCAAGCACATGGGTGTATCAGGCAAGCTTGGCCGTGAGGACCTAGGCTGCCTCGCGGGTGTCTTTTGCCCACCCACAAAGCACCAGGCAAGCCTGTGTTGCTAAATCCTTCTTAATAGGCAGAATTATTATTTGTTGGCCAGTGGTAGAAATACTATTCAAAAATAACAACTAAAACTGGCTATTTAGGTGCATACACATAATCTCTTCAGTCATAAATCAGAGGCAGGAGTTCAAGGGCAGCCTGGGTTACATAGGCAGTACCAGGTCATCCAAGGCTATATAGCAAGATTGTGTCTCAAAACAAAAATTATAAGTGAATATGAGGATGTAGCTGTAGCTCGGTTGGTGGTAAAGGGATAGCCCAGCATGCACAAAGCCTTGGCTTTGATCCCCAGCTCTGCATAAAACTGGATAAGGCAAAGAGCTATTATCTCAGCACTTGGGAGGTGGAGACAGGATGATCAGAAATTGAAAGACATCCTCAGCTACACAGGGAGTTCAAGCCAGCCTGGTTAAAAAAAAAAAAAAGATAATAATTCTATTTTCCCCACATTAGTGATGTCATAGATAATTTTGCTTCCACATCACATAACATGTTCTCTGAATGATTCCCATCTTCTGTTCAACCCTAGAGGTTTTCCTCTCTCTCTCTCTCTCTCTCTCTCTCTCTCTCTCTCTCTCTCTCTCTCTCTCTTTCTCCCTCCCTCCCTCCCTTCCTCCCTCCCTCCCTCCCTCTCTCTTTCTCTCTCTCTCTCTCTCCTTTCTCTCCTTATCTCTCTTCCCCAGCCCTTCTTCTGTATGAAGCCCAGTGACTTATGAATACAAGCCACATTCACAGTCCACCATCTTTTTGCACAATGATCACTGTCCCGGAAGGCACATTCGTGTTTTCTGCAGTGGTACACTAACAAGGAATGTGCTCTCTCCATCGGTTCTGTATTGCTGAGTGCAGAGCATGAACTTAGGAGCAAACATACTCTCAAGTGATGGCTTTGCCGCATTCTCCTCGGCGTGTGTTCCCTTGCTTATAAAGTGGGACCATCATGATGCCAAGTGGTGACGATGCACACCTTTAATCCCAGCACTTGGGAGGCAGGGACAGGTGGATCTTTATGAGTTCAAGGTCAGCCTGGTCTACAGAACAAGTTCCAGGACAGGTTCCAGAGCTACACAAAGAAACCCTGTCTCAAAAACAAAACAAAACAAAAACAAAAAAGACCAACCCAGGACTATTATCATTGCATGATTAAATGAGAAAACTTTAAAAAATTAATAGTATGACGTAGAAACTATTTGGTAACTGTATTACTGATATAAAACTAATACGTGTGTGTGTGTGTTCTGTATTTAATACCTTTTTTGGCAATGAGAATAGGGCTTTCTCATCCCCTCCAAAACAGAAAGACTGATTTCTAGTGCTTGCCAGTATCCATGACGCTAACACTTCTAGTATACTTGATGTCAAGCTCCCTGAAGACATTACTGAAAGTGGGGATGGGAGGGACGCATTGTGCACCAGAGAGTGTATACACTGTATACATTTGCAACATTGGAGTACACAGTATAGTGTTTTTACACTTAGATGTTTGAGATATCCAGTACATAGATAATAGTAAAATAGAGAACAATAATTAGGAGCTGATGGGTTGAGTTTGTGTTTAACATGATTTATTTAATGGTGAGTGTTCTGGGGGAAACGAGCATCCTGCAAGTCCCTGTGTGTTTGTGTCTGTGGCACACAGCAGATGTCACTGGAAGGACATGAAGAGCTGGAGGTGAAGTCAGAACAGACCACTGGCAGGAGAGGAAGGGACAGCCAAATCAGGCAAGCCCTGGGAGGTCTTGTTCACAGAACAGTAAACTGGCAGGAGAATTTAAAGTTTGAGTATAAAATAATTAGATTTATTATTTTTTTAAGTTTTGGTTTTTGAAACAGGGTCTTCCTGTATTACCTAAGCTGGCCTCAAACTCACGATTTCCTGCCTCAACCTCCATTGTACTGATATTATGGGAATGTGCCACCATGCCTAGTTCCGGGTTTATGTTTTGTGCGTCTGTTCATGGTGTGTGTCTGTCTATCTGTCTATAGAGTGGTGGTGGTGTGTGTGTGTGTGTGTGTGTCTGTGTGTCTGTGTGTGTCTGTGTGTGCATGCATGGTTACTAGTGCCAGGGAACATATGTGGACGTCAGAGGCAGGTGGATTCTATCCTTCTACCATGTGGATTCTGGGGATTGAACTCGGGTCTTCAGAGATGACAGCAAATGTCTTTACCCACTAAGCTATCAGACCAGCCCGAGGGACACTACTGTACTGGCATAAGTGGGAAAAGGTAATAACTTGGATTAAGAAAATAGTATTGGAGAATAAGAGAAATAGAAGGGTACCAAACAAAGCGGGGATAGATTAGGGGCAAAATGGATTAAGTCTTTGTGATTCTTAGTTGTGTAGCAAAATAAGACCATCTTCCAAGTGATAACTCAGTACAAAAAAGAAATTGAAACTCACTCCTTCTGGAAGATTAAACCCTGCATGTATTTTGCCTGATGTATGACAGGAGTCCTTTGAATTACTCCTGGTAAATGCCTTGTGTCTGATGTAACATATGGCCACTGTGGCCTGCAAGAAGCCTTCCTTCTCAGCAAGTCAATTTAATTGTCCACTAGGGATTACTGTGGGAATACAGTGTTAAATAAAGCATGAGAAAATTTAATTTGTCACTGCTGTAATAAAATACGATTTATTTCTATATATAATTTATCAAAACATTTAAATCATACTTTCTACGTAAAATGAAATTAGAGTTAGGAAACAGTACTGAAACACTTGATCAAAGTGCCCAGATAGAAATTACAAATAACAGTAAGTCCTAAAATACCATATTAAACAGATGGAGCCTCCTTGACGTTCAGTTTTCCCAGCCAGGGAAGCCGTGCGTGCTGAATATCAATGAGGAATCATCTCCACATTTCCCTGAGAGCAAAAACTAGGGCTTCCCATCTTTAAAACCCAGGCTTCCTATTCAACTTCCTACCGAATACACAAACAGTGCAGGGGCGGGGCAGGAGGGTGTCTCATCCAGGTGAAGGGCAGAGGTGAACGAGTGATGTCCGCTCGGCCCTTGTGGGAAGAGACCTTGCCATCACTCTACAGGCATAGCATACGCACCTCTCTGGTGTAAACAACTGAGCTGTCACGGTGACTGCCCCAGAGGCTGTTGGGGGCCTGGGGAACTTCCAGCTTCTTGATATACCAGTCCCAACGCACTCTTGTGGGTGCATGGTAGATCACCGATGTGTGCATTTTCCAGCCAGCAGGGAAAGGTAAAAGAGAAAGAGATCATTCGTCACCTTGGTGAAGGCTTTAAAATAGATTTTTAAGAGACATGTTCCCTTATCTGTGTATTGGTGTATGTGTGCCCGCTCACCTCACGTGAGTACAGATGTGAATGCATATGCGCCTGGGGAAGCCAGGAGAGGCATCCAGCACCCTTTCCCATACTCTGTTGTTTCTTTGAGGCGGCATCTAAGTCCAAGTCCCTAAACTTGGACTTCACAGTTCCTGAGCTAGACTGGAGGCCAGAAAGCTCCAGCAATCCTCCTTTCTCCTCCTGCCCTGGGGACTGGGGACGTAGGTGTGTATGGGACGCCTGGTGTGTGCATCCTGGGATCTGAACTCAGCCTTCATGATTGCGCAGCAAATGCTCTTAAGCACCAAGCAATCTCTCCATCCCTAAAAACAATTATTTTTACAGTCTTTTTGACTGTGTTTTAAACAAATTCCAGGCATTGGATCTCTTCCTTTCCTATCTTCCTCACCTCCATTCCTCTTCCCTTTCTTCCCTTACCCCCTTTACCCCATTCCCCATCTTCTTCATGCCCATTACTCTTGTCTGGTTTACTTGTATCGTACATTTTTCTATTTTCTGGATTTTTTCAATTCTATCTCTAGGGTATCCTGTTTCTTGTGTTTTTGGGAAAATGATCGCTAGATTTCCAAGTGTGCTCAGGTTCCGCTTTGACTTTGATGGACTGGGAGTGCAAAGACAATGCACTTCCCTTATGGTCTTCAGCACCCCCAGCACGAGGAACATAACCTCTGGGTTTCATTCCTTTGCAATGTGGTAGCTGTAATGGCTTAAATCAGAAATGTCCTCTACACTCTCATCTTTTGAACGCTGTTTGGGATGCTGTGGGATCTTTAGCGAGTGAGGCTTAGCTGGTGGAAGTAGGCTGCTGGTTCCAGTACCCTTTCTAGTGTACAGACATACATACATGCAATGTAAAACACCTATACACATTAAAATTTTTAAATAAATGTTTTGCCTTCATGGATGTCTGTGTGAAGGTATTGGGTCCCCTAGAACTGGAGTTATAGACAGTTGTGAGCCGCCCTGTGGGTGCTGGGACTTGAACCTGGGTCTTCTGAAAGAAAAGTCAGTGCTCTTAACTGCTATCTCTCCAGCCCCAAACAAGTATTTTTACAATTCATCTTGATTAGTGGGAGTGGGAAGGGTCAGGAAAGGGTAATGTGGATGGGAACGACTGATTGAAATACCTTTGAGCATGGCATAATGAAAACCATAAATGTGAGTGATTAATGTATGCTAAAACATGTTTAAAGCATGCCACACCACACACACCACACACACACACACATATATACATACACCACACCACATACACATTATACACATCATACACACCACACACACACACACACACACACACACACACACACACACACACTAAATGCTAGAGAGAACCACAAGAGGTTCAGTCTGAATCTCTGACTCCCTGGACCTTCTTTCTCTCTCCATCACAAGGTCAGTCTTTTATTTAGTTTATTTCCCCCTAAAATATCTCTTGATCATCCACTAGGAAAAGCCCCAGAAACTTCATTTGGTTGATTGCCAAACTCTATGCCGGGAGACAATGGATTTCTGTGGCGTTCACCTGGCAAGTCTCTGGTGGGAAGGAATCATCTTTCTTCTGGGGTTGTTAAACAGAGACCATTGAATGCCAGATTCTTGCAGTCAGACTATACATTTAATTCCATGGACACAGACAGCTTACTGGTGGCCAGTCATTAATGGGGCTGGGCTAAAATGTCTTTATTCTTTAGTTCATTGCCCATCTGGACGCATCCTTGCAATCTCTCAGAACCAGGACATGCACATTACACTTGGGAGGACTGGAGTGATCAGGATGGAAGGACTCCCAAGAAGAGACAGCAATTAGCAATATTTCTGCTCCACTGCAATTTATTTTTTTTCTGGTTTTGAGGCTGAGATTCAACTATGGCAGGAGCGAAAGCCCTTAGCAGTTACCACTTTTTTAGATTCTTTTGTTCTTCTGTTCTCCTCTCTAAGATACTCAGAAGTTACCTAAGTCCAGAGAGCATACATACATTATATCTGAAAATCGATTTTGTTTCAGTGAGTCTTTTACAATCCTTCCCAGCCTCCCCAGACCTTGAGCAGCCAACACAGACCTGTGAAAGCAATGCTAATTGCTTTCCCTGGGGTCAAGCATCTTCCTTGTAAACCACAAGTCCAGGAGCCACTGAAAGCCCAGAGGAAGAATTGACAGCAGGTCTTACAAGAGGTATAATTGAACTTCTTAAACATTTAACTCTAATGCAAATTTGTTTTCAATCGATTTTTTTCCTCCTCTCTTAACATGTCCTGAAAGGAAATAAGTGTTGTGAATATCTTGGCGCAACATATTCATTATCACTGTGGGCTTGAAGCGTCCTTCCTGGAATCTCATAGAAGTGAAAATACAAATCCCTGCCACCTTTTAACATACAGGGTAAATCACTGAGGCCTTTCCAAGGAGGTCTGATGGTCCCGACTTCTGTGCAGAGGTTGGCAGGCGCTAGGGAGACAGCTGTGAAGATTAAAATTCCCTTTCCTATCCGGACGGATTTATGTAGGCTCTCTTTGGAGGAGGAGGCAGACAGAGCGAATAGATTGCACCTGCCGTAGCACGGTTTGAATGAGATGAACCTCTCTCGGTGTTATTTTTAATTCCACCAAGCAAGGAAAAACTGAAGACTACAAAACTGTACTCGTGCCGGGAGAATGAAGGGACATCCACAGTCAGATCTTCCTGTTATTTCCTGATGCGCTGGGTGCCTTGATTGATTGATTTTACCTTTTATTCTTTGAGAGAGTAGCCCAGGTTGACCTCCAACAACTCAATGTGGGACTGAGGTTGACTTTGGACTCCCCTGATTCCCCTGTCCCTGCATCCTGGATGCTGCAATTACGGGCATGCCCCTGAGTCTGCTTCATGTGGTGCATGCTCAGCAAGCCCTCTGCCAACTGAGTTACAGCTGCAGGCCATCGGGCAGTTTCAAATTATGTCTCAATCCCTTTCTTCAAAATATGAAGGTGCCAGGTTCCCTCTGCCTAGCGATTCCCGTCAAACAGAATGCAGCGAAAGTGATGTCAATGTGACTTCCATGACTAGGTCATAAAAGGGTGGCTTTCTGCCAGATTCTCTCTCAGGTCATTTTCTTTGGGCTCTTACAGTGGGAGGAAGACCCCAGCTTTGAAGGTGGGTGTCTCAGTACGGTGATTTGATCTTGGAACTTTTCTTGGTGGATAAATAGATTGCAGATGGAAAGATTCAGGGTTTGAGGTTATATGTGTGTTTGTCAGCTCTGAGGATAAAAGGTTTGTCTCTGTGGTTGGCTTATTCCAGGAGGACAGACAGTACTACCGTGTAACTCATCAATCACCAGATGAAAATCATGGAGTTGGAGGACTCTGTTGGTGAGGTCTGCCCTGTCAGCCGCTTGAGTAAAGGAGAGAGGTCTGTTTATCAGAGAAGCCGACCCTCATTCCAGCACTCCCACAGCCTGGCACATCCTTACTAGGACTCTACTTGTTTAAGAAACCAGATGGAAAGCCAGCCAGGCACTTGTGGCTCACACCTCTAATCCCAGCACTCAGGAGGCAGAGGCAGGCAGAACTGAGTTTGAAGGCAGCCTGGTTTATAGAGCAAGTTCCAGAATGGCCAGGGCTACATAGAGAAACCCTGTCTAGAAAAATCAAAAAGGAAAAAAAGACCCAGCGGAAAGGAGTCCACTGTTTACCTCTCAGGAGTCAGCTAGGTGAGTAAGCAGCTTTGGAAGCAGCTCCTTGTACCTCAGGTCAAGCCCTCGGATTTCAACCATCAGGCTTAGTGTCCTCCCATGAGGCCCAGAGCAGAAACCAACAGCAATCGGCAACTGTCAACAAAAATTCACCAGAAAAGAATGTATGACATAGGGAGCCTTTATTTAAAAACAGCCATAAAACGTACAGTACGGCAGCAGAGAAATGCAGACAGCCTTCAGTACTGAGCAAAAATGTGCCATTTGTAGGAGCAAAGAGGAAGGCTAGCTCAGATAAAGCAAAGCTTTGTGAGATTTGGTTTGGTTTCATGAGACAGAGTTTCACTGTTTACCCCAGACCAACCTGGAACTGACCGTGTAGCCCAGGTTGACATTTAATTCATGGCAATCCTTTCACCTCAGCCCCCCCCCCAGTGCTGAAATTACAAGTGTGAGCTATCCTGCCTTTAGGATGTGCCTTCTTAAACTTTTTTTATTCTCAATATTTTTGTTTTAATGTATTTTTATTTTTACTAAGTATGGCATGTGTGTTGTGTGTTTGTGTATTCGGGGATCTGTGGAGGCCAGAAGAGAGTGTCAAATCCTCCAGAGCTGGAGTTATGGGCCATTATGAACAACTCACAAGGGTGTAGAATAAAAGGGCCAATGAAAGAAACACACTCTGACCCTAAAACCAGAGCCAAAGAAACACACTTTGGTCTGGAAACCAAAGTCAACAAAATACATCCTGGTCCTGAAACCAGAGTCAGAAGGTTAAAAAGGACCAGTGAAAGAAACACATCCTGGCCCCGAAACCAGAGCCAAAGAGACACACTCTGCCCTTGATCAACTCAGTACAAAAAAGCAACCAATCCCTGAGCAGAAAAACCAGCCAATCCCTGAGCATGAAATCCAGCCAATCTCTGAGTTTGTCCAAACTCAGGGATTGAAATTCGACCAATTCCCATTCTGAAAATCAGTTGGGTGCTGTTTTTTTTCTACTCTGATAGAGACTGTCACCCTTCTGGATTTCTCCTTCCCAATCTCTTGGATGAGGCTTGTACAACAACCTTCTTTCACCAGAGTTGGGGCAGAAAATTAACAACTTTCACTGGAGGAGCCAGAGCAGAGCCCAGCAGAACTGTGCCAAGTTTGCTGAGGAATCCCTTCCCCTAGTGCAGCAGAGGTGTGACATTGGGGAGACCTTTCCCTGAAGCAGGGGTGTATGCTGCTGTGTTTACAGTGACTTTATGATATTCCTTGGCCCCCGACTGCCAGGATCCTTTTCTATCCTAGCTGCAATGCTTCCACGGGGACCAAACTGGGGTCCCCTAAAAGAGCAGCAAGTGTTCATCACTGAACCATCTCTTCAGCCCTCTCAACACCTTTAAGCCTAAGAAATTTTCCTGTGACCCCACATGATAAGAGGTGCACAGAGCAAGCGGTCACCGATAGTAAATTGTAAGAGGCTTATTTTGAGACAATTCTTCGATATGCAAATGATTTTACCACGTGTCAAAGAGGAAAGGAATCTGCATACTGAGGTAAATGAAAATGTTTATGTTTACATGAAGGACTGCATCTTGGCTGAATATTTGGTACTGCAAGATGTAGAATATCTTCAGAATTTTTCCGAGTTGATCAATGTTTGATTTTTGTAAGCATCAAGCCAGAGGAACACAATTTCACATAAATATATAGCGCGAAATAACAGGAGTATGTTTAGGGCTATCTCTGAAGCTTATGGAAACTGTCCCAACCCCAAGATCAAATTCACTCAATGGTTCTATTTTTTTTTAATGAAACTCAAGTCAGAAATTCAAACAACAACTTTTCTAACCAGACATGCTAACAAAATACAACCCAAAGCAACACTACTTTGATATTTACATCCTGAGGAATGATGGTAGGGAAATATTAAGAGGTTGGCTTTTGTTATTAAACCATTATATTTCTCTAAGAACAGAAACTTGTATGGGTGGTAAAAGAAATATGAAAAACCATTGGACTTCTTAACACACAAGAGTCTTGAACCCAAGCCGAAGTGTTTCAGCAGCGTTTGCCAGCACTGTGGTGTGACGGTGAGTGCAGTGTGTGTACATTGTGTGCTCAGAACCAAGGCTGCAGTGAAGCTGAACCGTGCAGCACTGCTGAGCACAAGCGCCTTGGGTCCATTGCATGTTTGAGTTTCTGAATGTTTAGTGATTGGTTGCAAGTTCGGAGCTTTGCTATTGCCGCTTTTTTGTGACCTGAACATTGAGTTATGTGATGCCATATGGGATCATGAACTACAGTTTTAAAAGCTGTAATAGAGGATGTTCCTACCATCTGTCTCCTGTACAAATGTGAGATGCAACCGTGCCCATTCCTGATGGGTTGACATTGGCGTGGGACTGTAGAAAATGGTTCACAGTGATCAGATTCCAAGCAGCAAATCGAGGCTTATAGGGACGTCACAAAGTTTAGTATGTGCAAAGAATATATGTGACATTGAGCAAGGGGCTGTCGGGCTCGATTTCGAACCATTAGCCCAGTTAGCCGCCTGGGAGCCTGCTTGCACTTGTGTAAGCTCGCACAGCGAGTGTGGCGGCTGCACTGCTGTGTGTAGAAACACCTTCTTGTACTCTCACAGAATCGCTTTTCATTTTTCTATCTTCCACAGAGATACATTTTCTCTTTTTTTCCCAAAATTGGGTTAGCACCATTTTATAATTTGCCATTTTCACTTAACGTATCAGAAACAGTTTCTCTTGTCAGAATATCAGAGTATCGAGAATATCATGACATCAAGAATGTTACTCCTGAGTGTTTTTTTACATTTCTCAAAGATAATAATTGGGTATCATGATGCCATTTTATTTATGTGTGTATTTTACCCTAGTCACCAACCTTCCCTGTTGGGGGCACAGAGGTCCTTGTGCCCGCAGAGCACCAGGAAATCAGGAATGTTAAAACAGGCAGGGTCCTCTCCTCAAATGAGGGATTACCTGGTTTCCTCCCAGAAGGCCGGGACTGGATATTGCTAACGGCCTGATGACCTTTTTACCATCTATACGGCAGACCTCACCCCAATTCCCCAGGCTGTTTATCTTAGACTCTTCCTCCCTGGACTGTTATTTTCAGCTCCCACTTAACAGAACCCATCGTTGGGGGCTACATATACTTTATAGCTTGCTGAATTCTCTATTGCTATCTCAGAGACCACACTAGATTCTAGGCCTTTCGGCGAACCCTCGTGATCACACGTACTTTGTAGAGAAGCTTCTGAGTAGCTGTGTTTTAGATTTTATTGGGCACCTGGAGCCCGACCAATTGTTGCCTGGAAACCTGGAACTGGAACGATTGTTGCCTGGAAACCTGGAACTGAGAATGATGGTTGCCTGGTAACTTTTCCCCAAGTTGTACTGGGCTTTAAAAATACTGACAGTGAAACCACCTGGCATCAGACTCCCCAAACCTGATCCAGGTTGATAAAGTCATTCTGAGTTTTTATTCTCACCTCTTTGAGGTTTGCTTCCCTGCCTGGAGATCTGCAGGGTCCCCTTCACCTCTCTTGTTCCCCCTGAAACTCCTGAAGATCCCTTTCCTTTACCCACCTTGACATTCTACTCTCATGTCTGTTTGTGAGTGTGGAGTCCGCTGTGTTTCACTAGGTTACTTACAGAAGCACGGGGCACGAATGGCCACCCCAGTGAAGAAAACATCTCCCTCTTCCAACCATGGCCTATAAATAAATCCTAAGGGAGTAAGTAGTAGGACCTCAGGATCCCTTTTCACATCTATCATAGGTGTTGGCAGGTGCAAACATGTAGAGCTCTTGTGCAGGTAGTTATAGCTACTTGAGTTCAAGAAAATGGCAGTCACATCCACCCAGCCTGGAAGTCAACATTTCACAGTGCCCCCTCCCCCAGAACCTTCCTTGGGCTCTTACGTTCCTTCTCATGCAGACCAGGCTGGCTCAGAACTCAGAAATCAGCCTGCCTCTGCCTCCTGAGTGCTGGGATTAAGGTGTGTGCCACCACCACCTGGCTCCTTCCTCTTTTTACCACAATGTCCCCTGAGCCTTGGAGGTGGTGATGTAGATGTCCTGTTTGTGGCTGGGCATTCATCAGTCCCTCCTCCTCTGTGTTTGACTAGCTATGAGTCCCTATAGTCACCTCTGCCTGCAAAAATTTCTTTTTAAAGGTTTTTTTTAAAAAAAAAATATTTAATATTTGGTACCACAATTTTACCCCTCCCTCTCAAATTCTGGGTCCCCATAAAACAAAACAACTGCATCTAAGAAAATAAACGTTCTCGCTCTTAGGATTATCTAGCCAGAGGGACTTGAATCAGCCAAAGCTTGGCTGAGCTTGGAAAGAATGACATATTGATAAATGAAAACAGATTAAGACTCCTTTTAACAATGCCTTTTAGTAGCTAAATAAGTCAGATCATTTAGTATAAAGTCCTCAAACAATCATTGTAATGCAATAATCCCTGCTGTAATAAAATGAAATATGCCATTACCATAGGAACATTCTGTTACATTTGATTTTAAAATTTGTGTGTGAATGTGTGTGTACATACATGTGCACATGTATGTAAGTGTATACATTTGTGTGGGGGCCAGAGAAGGGTATCAAGTGTTCTCTCCCACACTCCACTTCCTCCTTTATGGAAGGGTCTCTCCTTGAACCTAGAGGATTTATTTTTTTTTTCAGCTAAGATAGAAATCAATAATCCCCCATAATGCCCCTGTCTCCAGTCTCCTCAGGGCTGGGGTTGCAGGGTTGAGCAAAACACCCAGCTTGTTACATGGCACTGACTCCCGAATTTGGGTTCTCTGTGAGAGCAGCACGTACCACTTAGCTGCCCCTCTGGCCCTCTTCTTTTGGAATCAAGATCCCACACATGAGGGAAAACATAAAATATTTGTTTATCTGATGATCTCCAGTTTCGTCTATTTTCCTGAAAAAGGTATAATTTTGTTTGTCTTTATGATTGAATAAAACTCCATCTTCTATATAAGTCACATTTTCTGTCCCTATATACATTATCAGGCACTGAGGCTATGTTAGAAATGAACAGAATTGGGGTGGCACACATCTTTAATCCCAGCACTCGGGAGGCAGAGGCAGTCCGATCGCTGTGAGTTTGAGGCCAGCCTGGTTTACAGAGTGAGTTTCAGGACAGCCAGGACAGAGAAACCCTGTCTCAACAAAACAAAACAAAACAACATAACATACCATAACATAACTGAGCTGGAGAGCTGACTCAGAGGAAAACGCATTTGCTATGCTCTATGAAGACCAGAGTGCAGATCCTCACAACCATCTGATGCCCTCTATTGGCCACTGTGTGCATTGTACTCAGATGCACTTACCCCACTCAGACACACACAGAAACAGACAGACAGACAGACAGACAGACAGACACACACACACACACACACACACACACACACACACAAATAAAATAAATTTCCAGGCAGTCATGGTGGCACCTTTAATCCCAGAACATGGGAGGCAGAGGTAGACCAATCTTGTGTGTTTGAGGCCAGCCTTGTCTACAGAGAGAGTTTCAGGACAGCCAGGGCTACACAGGGAAATCCTGTCCTGAAAAAAACACAAAACAAAACAAGAGCTTTTAAGAAGAGGAGGAGGAAGGGAAAGTATGAGGAAGACTATTTGGGAAGAAGAGGAGCAGCTGAGGTGAGAGGGAGATCAGAGAAGGGATGGCAGACAGGGTGAGTAGAATCAGAATGCTGTATACATGCATGTAGATGTCATAATGAAACCTTTGTATGATGAATAAATACTGGTTTTGATGGCTAAAATTGGTTGTCAGCTTGAAGTACCTGGAAAGAGAGAACCTTAATTGAAGATTTGCCTCCCACTCTCCAAACTTCATCATGCCGCCCAAGGATGACAAGAAGAAGAAAGATGCCAGAAAGTCGGCCAAAAAAAGGCAAAGACCCAGTAAATAAATCTGGTGGCAAGGCCAAAAAGAAGAAGGGGTCCAAAGGCAAAGTTCGGGACAAGCTCAACAACCTAGTCCTGTTTGACAAGGCTACATACGACAAACTCTGTAAGGAAGTTCCCAACTATAAACTTATTACTCCAGCTGTGGTCTCTGAGAGACTGAAGATTCGCAGTTCCCTGGCCAGGGCAGCCCTTCAGGAGCTCCTTAGGAAAGGGCTTATCGAGCTGGTTTCAAAGCACAAAGCCCAAGTAATTTACACCAGAAACACAAGGGTGGTGATGCCCCAGCTGCTGGTGAAGATGCATGAACAGGTTCAATCAGCTGTACATTTGGAAAAATAAAACTTCATTAAATCAAAGAAAAAAAAATTGCCTCCCTTAGATTGGCCATTGGATGTATCTTTGGGGCTTTGTCTCTATTGATGACATCGGAGGGCCCGGTCAACTGGGGCAGCACTAACCCTGGACAGTTGATCTTGAATTGTATTTAAGAAAGTTGACAGGAGCAAGATATTAAACAGTGTTTTCCTTAGGTTGTTGCAGGAGGGCACTATTTAGTTCCTGACTGCTCAGCCCCGAAATAATCACACAGAAACTGTATTAATTAAATCACTGCTTGGCCCATTAGTTTTAGCTTCTTATTGGCTAACTCTTACATCTGAATTTAACCCATTTCTATTAATCTGTACATCACCACGCAGTTGTGGCCTACTAGCAAAGTTTCAGCACGTCTGTCTCCAGCGGCGGCTCCATGGCGTCTCTCTCTCTCTCTCCACCTTCTTTCTCCCAGCATTCAGTCCAGTTCCCCCACACCTACCTAAGTTCTGCCCTATCAACAGACCAAGGCAGTTTCTTTATTTATTAACCAATAAAAGCAACACCTAGACCGAAGGACCTCCCACACCATTAGGTCTTGCCACTGTTCCTGCTGTGATTTCTCTCAGTGATGGACTGTCGTTAGGACATATAAGCCAAAGAAACCCTTTCACCTTCAAGTTACGCTTGGTCATGGTCACAGTAATAGGAATTAAAGTATGACAATAATAATGATAAAAATAATAAATCCCCAAACAAACCAGAGTTGTACTAACATGGTAATGTTACCTCAGCGATCTGCTTGAAATGTGGAATTTAGAGCCTAGCCTGGCTTCCGAACCAGAGTCGACACCTAAGCACCATCTCCAGGTGAACCCTCTGCCCATGGAGAGGTCAATCTCTCTCCTAACTCAACTTCTGTGACACTTGAGGTTGACATTCGTCCTTCGGGTTCAGTTTCCCATCTATAACAGGGGACAGAGCGGGACAGTTTGTTCACACATTCATTTGCCCGGTTCATTTTGAGTCAACATTCTCTGCCCTGGTTGCAGAGCAGGGAAACAAACAAACCAAGTTTTACCTTCTCCGCTACTCTAACGGTTTACGTTTCTTTAAACCAATTTCTGAGTGGGTAGAACCGTTTTCCACGGACAGTTTCTGCACCTTCTCACAATCACCAGTACGGTATCCTGCAACTTTGCACAGAGAAACAGATGCCAGAGAGAGTGGGGGGAACATTATCTCCTGATCAGGAGTCTATTTACTTAAAACCGGAGTAGCAGGATGTCCACATTTCTCAAGCCCCCACTGCTGCCGCTGACAGCCTGCCACACATCCCCTCCTGATGATGCCACCGCTCTCTTTCCAAACCACTCCGCAAAGCACCGGGAAATTTCACACCATTTTAGAAACAGAGAGCTCTGATGACAGCTTGTCAAGAACTGACTGTGCATCTTCCCAGTTATGTCTCTGACAGTAACCCTTGGGGCACGCTGGGGAAGATGGCAGCGGTCCAGCAATGATGATGAAGTCAAAATTCACTGCCGATTGCCACCAGCCACGGAGCTAGAATCTTTTAATCTTTTTAAGTTTCACTAATAGGCCCTTGGGCATGAAGGGAGAAAAATGGGAAGAAGAAAATGACAGGGGGCTAAGGCAAGAGGGAAGACGAAACACAGCGCATTGCCATCCTGGCTAACCCCGTTCTTTGTTGGTGAGGCTCGTTACCTCTGGATGCCTGTCTCGGTGGAGAGCTTCATTTAGCACGCAGGAAAGGAGAAGCTAAAGCTTTTGTTATTGTGTGTGTGTGTTATACATGTGTGATGCACGCCTACGAATGTTCAGGTGTGCAGGCCAATAAGGGCATATGTGAATATGGAGACCACAGCAAAGGATATCAAGCATCTTCCTCTACGGAGACCACAGCAAAGGATATCAAGCATCTTCCTCTACGGAGACCACAGCAAAGGATATCAAGCATCTTCCTCTACGGAGACCACAGCAAAGGATATCAAGCATCTTCTTCTATGGAGACCACAGCAAAGGATATCAAGCATCTTCTTCTATGGAGACCACAGCAAAGGCTATCAAGCATCTTCCTCTATTGCTCTTCACCGTATTCCCTTGAGACGGGGTCTCTCACTGAACTAGAAGTTTGCCATTTTGTCCAGGCTGGCTGGCTGGTTAGTGAGCTCAGGAGATTCCTCTGTCTTCTGCCCCCTAGTGCTGGGGTTACAAACTTACATGACCAGGCTCCAATTTTACAAAGGTGTTGAGGATTCCCTCTCAGGTCCTCATGCTTACAGAGCAAGCACCCTTATCCACTAAGTCATCTCCCCGGCCCAAGCTATTGCTTAAAAATGGCAAAATGTTTCCTCTCTCAGAGGGCAGATTTTCAAAACAACTCTTTACAAAGGCTGGAGGAAAAAATTGATTCGTAAGACAAGAAACTTCGTCAATTTTATAAAATCATTCCTTTATTGACCACTGAGAAAAGTGTTGCTCTTCGTGCATATGAGAAAAGGGGGGGTGCTATTCGACCAGTAACCTCTGTAATCTTGTAAATGCCCATATATGTGGCTCAACAATATAGTCAGACTATTTATTGGTAGAGAAATTTTATTAATGAATTATACACCTCTGTGTATCAGTGCCTTTGAGCCCTAATAAGCCTGATATAAATAAATATCACAAACATATCAATAACTGTTTGTCCAATTAACAAATGAAATAATGTTCAGAAAACATCATCTAGCCACCCCCATCTGTTGAGGGCTCCGGAGTTGGTTCTATGACCGGGCACCACCTGCTCTCCCGGCAAGGCTGTTTAATGAAAAGGGCAAGCATTGGTTTACAGCCCTTCGTTCCAGTTTGCTTCCAGGACTGCTCAGTATTAGTCTTTTGGAGACAAGATCGCTCCAAGAGCAATGCTGCGGGCAGCAAACCTATAATTGTCAAATGACTGCGTGGCTTAAAAGTCTTTCAGAACCAAACCAGTGCTCACATAATGAGCTCGGTTAGTAAATTTTGAATTATAATGAAGAGCAGCCAGCGTCTGAAGCCGTGAAGGGTGTGTGTGTGTGTGTGTGTGTTGACTTCTGAAGCCCATGATACGAAAGTACAGGCTTCAAAGAAGCTAGCTAAATGTTTTATGTTTCCTCATGCTTATTAGTAATTGCTCTCATTTCTCCTGTTTGTCTCCTCTTCCCCCTTTCCCCTCTCCTTTTTTTTCCCTCCCCTTTCTGATCATAAGGATGCAATTAAAATCCCAGTGCCTGGTGGTTTCTGCCAGCGAGATAAACAGTACCTGACCCCATGTGATCTGCTGCATGAATAGAGATCAGGATTTCATCTTAGAGCAACTCGATTTCGGGTGGTTGCTAAGGAGACTATTGGCATCTCTGTGTCCTGTGTGCCCTATTGCTTAGAAAGACTTTGCAGCAGCTTCGCCTGTTACTCTCCCAGAGAGAAAAACCTGAAAACTCATTAGGGAAGCCAACATTTTGAAATTCTGCTGGTCTCTTTAATGTTTCGAGTGCTGCTGGCCTTGGGGTGGAACTCTAGAGTGTACTGACATCTAAGCTGGCGTGCCTTTGGAACTGACAGCATAGCTTTGTTAGAGAAAGGAAAAACATAGTGGACCAAGCTCTGGGGACCAGATTCTCTGACCTGGAGTTTTTGGCATAGGCCTGCTGTCTTATTCGCTTCTTTTTATTTTATTTTGTTCAGGGAACCCTACCTCCTAACATCCAGAATCCAGACCAAGATTCAACCCTTAGCCTTCTCCCTTTCAGAGCCACCAATGGTGTGCTGGGGTCATGTTAAAAAAATAAATTAAAAAGCACTTTTCCTTAATGCCATTAACGAAGAATGAGCCCGGATCTGAATTCTCTACTTCTGCCCCTCTGTCTTCTGTTGCCCCATGCCTGTCTGTTGTATGATTCTAAACCTGTGACTGCCTGAAATGTGTCCCTCTGCCTGTGTCTCTCTGTGTCTCTAACAAAGGGCTTTGCCCTCTCTTTCGCTGAACAACACAGAAGCATCACATGGGGGGAGTAATGGGAAATACTTTATAGGAATCTTGAATAGTGCTTTACAAGGGATGAAGTCATTGACTCCAACTGACCCAGATAACAAACAATATAATGCTATCAAGCAATAACCATATGGTGCATCCAACATTTTTTTTGAGACAGAATTTCTCTGTGTAGCCCTGGCTGTCCTATAACTTGCTCTGTACAGCAGTGTGGCCTCAAACTCAGAGATCTGCCTATCTCTGTCTCTCCAGTGAATAGATTAAAGGGGTGTGCCATCACACAGCTAGAGGATGCTCTTTTTATAAGGTTGCTTTTGTCTGATGTTCTGTTTTCCATAATTGATTATCACAACACACAAACACACATATGTTGCTCATAGGTCAGGGGCATAGAAAAGTATTTGACTTCAGATTACTGCTGTGCATGGTAACTAGTAGGATCCAGAACTTAGCACAAATGATGCCATAATGGAAGTACCATTTTGGCCATAAAAGTCAGCGTGTAGACAACACCACCTGCCAAAACAAGAACAAAGACCTAATTCATCAAAGTCCATAGTTCTAGGAAAGTCCCTAAATGTACTAAACTTGCCCTGGGGCCTCTGTAGTTCTGATTTTGGCTAACTGTTCTTGCTAATTGAAATATGTCACCCCAGGATATTGTCTTCATAAAAGCTCACCCTGAGAAAAACTCGGAGTTACATTGGGATCCCAAATATCAGAAGTAACCGCCAATCAACTAATAAAGACTTTCTATTGGCTTAAACCCATGTCTGAGTAGGCTTCTCGGTTGGATACCTCACAATATGCATTAGCTTAGATTATAGATGTTGGTTACATGGGAAAACCCAGGCAAGAAACATTGTTACATTATCCTCTTAAAGGCAGATTAAATAGGCAGAGTACACAGTACCCTAGCGGTCTTAAGTCTTAAGTGACCTCAAGGTATTAATAACACTGGCTGTGAGGTCCAGCAAAAGTTTCAGTCTCTTTGAACGCAAGAGATACTTTTATAGCTTGATGTCACTGCATCTAACAAGCTGTGTGGCCCTGGGCAAACATTCTCTCAAATCCTGTTCTCTTATCCTGAAAGCAGAAAACTAACCATGCCTCACAGTGTTGTTCACGGGATTAAATAAAATCATGAAAACAGCTGTCAAAAGCAACTTCTAAGCTGCAAGGTGATGGTCAGCATTGTCTCTGATCTGGCTCCCCCAGGGGACAGACTTTAAAGAATATAGCAACCGGTACACTTGTTAAAGGGTCCCCAAGGATCAGCCCTCCTGGAAGGAAGCTGGGTGGTCGAGGGAAAGATGGATCTGTGAATGGATACAAGAACCTCAAGCAACCTCCTGATGAACTCTGAAGTCAGAATGTCTCTTCTATTGTCTTGAGTGGGTCAGTCCTATCTAGCTGTTACAACTGAATATTGGGGTCCATAATTCACCTGTTGAGGTTCCTTATATGCCAGTAGAATGTGTTTGGAGATGAGACTTTGGGAAGTTGATTTAGATGATGAGGTCATGAGGGTGAGGCCATGAGGAGAGACGATACTAGTGTTCTCGCAAGGAGAGGAAGGACCCTTTAGGTTTTTCCTAGAGAACCACACTGAAACTCTGACGGTGCACTGCAGTGACGGCTGCTCTTCCAGAGGACCTGGGCTTTATTCCCAGCGCCCACACGAGGGCTCACAAACATCTGTAACACCAACATTCAGTTCCAGGGGATCCATCACTCTTCCGACCTCCGCAGGTGCTGCATACACATTGATAAACAGACAGACGTGAAGGTCGAACACTCAGATATGAATGTTTGAAAGGAAACATTTTAAAGAAAAGAAGCTGACCACATTGGCATGCTGGCCTCGGAATTCACCTTCTAGAACGATGAGAAAATCAATGTTGTATAAAGAGCTGGCCTCGTGGTATTTTATCACAGCCCCAGATCTAAGATACAATACTCCCACCAATAATAGGTGTGTATTGCTCTAGGAAGGGACGTGATCTTTATCTCAGGAAAGCTTGGTAGGTTGAAGGCAATGGGTGGGTAACATATCACAGGGTTGATCAGAATCCTTGCCAGCTCAAACAATAAAACAAAACTGTCCATCTTATGCAACACACTCATTATTGACTTATTCCATCCCTCTTCCCACTTCTTTGCACAAACCCCTACAAACAGTTCCCTGCTTGTGGTGTGTGTGTGTGTGTGTGTGTGTGTGTGTGTGTGTGTGTGTGTGCCCATACAGATGCATGGGAGGCCAGAGGTTGACATCTGGATGGATTCCTCAACAACTTCATCTGACTTTTTGAGACAGAGTGTCTCACTGAACCCTTTTTGGTCTAAGCTGCCCAGCCAGCAAGCTCCTGGGATCCATCGGGTTTCTGTCGTCTGCCTAGTGCTGGGGTCGTAGATCCATGCCTTCATGGCTAGCTTTTACTAAGGATCTGAACTCAGATCTTACTGAGCCTTCTCTCCAGCCTCAAACAATGGTTAATTCTCTTTTCACATGTAAGACGCACAAAGCTATAGTACAGCTGTACCAGCCTTGACCGCTGCCCCTCAGAGTTCCCAGGGAAACGGTGAGGGGTAAGGTAATGATGGGCTCTTCCTCGATCACATTCATTCCATGGAGAGATGATCCCTTTCAAGTCCTAGAGAGCCCTGTTTCCCTTTTGTAGCAAAACCACATTTCAGGCGAGGAGCACCAGGATGCTATGCATTTTATACACTTCAGAGGGGACTGTGTAGCCCAGGGCGACAACGGAAGGATTGGCAGTTAAGCCTGGTAGATTTGTTACGTCCTTATTTCCTCTTCTTCCAAATCCCCACCGGAAGAATTCCACACATACAGAGAAACACAAAGACAACAGCAGAGGAGGTGGTACGTGAAGAAAGAGCACAGGGACATTTTAGAATCTGGTAATGAAAGAGCAGACGCCTGGTGGTGGTGGTGAGGGGGGCACATGTCCAGAGTTCTCAGAACTCCGGTGTCTTGGGTCATAATCTTGCCACGAGTTTGAGACCATCCTGGGTGTTATGGTTTGAACACAAATGCCCTCCTTGGCAACTAAGTTGAATCTTTGCTCCCTATTGATGCTATTTTGTGAGGTGGTAGAAATATCAGGAAGGGAGGCTTAGCAGGAAGAAGTAGGTCACAGGGGTCATGCCTTTGAAATTGCACCCAAAATTGCAGAGTCCAAGTCCATTCCTCTGCTTTCTCTCTGTGGCTGTTTTTCTTTTGAAACCCGGTCTCACTGTATTGCCTGGGATATTGTTGGACTTTTCTCATCACTGGAACAGGATATCTGACATAACTGTTTTGGAATATTGTTTTAAGGTGTGTTACATTTGTTTATGCTGTGGAACATTTGTTGTAATGATGCAAAGGTGTGCTGCCTTCCTTAATGTTGTATTTGTTTAACTCTGTGAAGCTGTGTGATTCTTTGCCTGCCTAAAACACCTGATGGTCTAATAAAGAGCTGAATGGCCAATAGCGAGGCAGGACAAAGGATAGACCGGGCTGACAGGCAGAGTATAAACATAAGGAGAAATCTGGGAGGAAAGGGCAAGATAGAGGAAGGAGTCAGAGAGAACAAGGAGAGGAGGATGCAAGGTGCCAGCCACCCAGTCACATGGCCAGCCATGGAGTAGGAGTGAAAGGAAGATGTACAGAAATAAGAAAAGGAAAAAACCAGGAGGCAAAAGGTGGATGGGATAATTTAAATTAAGAAAAGCAGGCTAGCAATAAGCCAAGCTAAGGCTGGGCATTTATAAGTAAAAATAAGTCTCTCTGTGTATGATTTATTTGGGAGTTGGGTGGCAGGCTCCCCTAAAAGAGTGAAGAGTGAAAACAACCACCACAAACATTTTGGTGTTCCAATGTGGGGCTGGAGTGAAAGAAAAACCAACAAGAACCAACTTAGAGGGATTTTTTTTTCACAGTTCAGAACTCTCAGTCCAGAGTTTCTGGCTTCCAAGACCCTGGGCCATGGTAGCAAAAGTCTGCAGCAGAGGCTGTCGTGGTGGATGGGAAGCAGAGAGTGGGGAAAGGATTGGGGACAGTTTCAGTGCATGCAGAAGGAGGCATGCATGAAGTAGAGATGTCTTCATCAGTAAGTAATGCAATGGAGCAAGGAGGGGCTTCAGTAAGCACTGCTTTGATTGAAGTAGAGGATGATTGCTGACATCAGTTCAGATATGCAGAAGATTGCCTTTCTACTCAGAAGTCATAACCCCTTTAGGGTTCCATATCTGATATCCCATATATCGGATATTTACATTATGATTCATAACTGTAGAAAAATTACAGTTAGGAAGTAGCAACGAACCAATTTTATGGTTGGGGGGGTCACCATGACATGAGGAAACACATTAAAGGGACACAACATTAGGAAGGTGGAGAACCTTTGCTGCAGTGACTTTTGTCTGTCTTGTGGTCACAAGTGGATCTGTGGACCATCCATTTCATCTGCATTGAGGAAACAATAAGTAAAATGGAAGTTTATGGCTGTCTCCTTTTTGAGACAGGGTCTTAGGACTCTAAGCCAGCCATGAACTCGCTATTTAGCCAAGCATGTTCTTGACCTTGTAGTCCTTCTGTCTCCACTTCTTAGGTACTGGGATTTCAAGCATGCACTATTATGTCCAATGCATGCAGTGCTGGAGAGCAAACCCATCCCCAGCGTGTTAGACAAGCGCTCTACTAACTGAGCTCTACCCCAGCTCACTAGTTATCGCCTAGAGAGTGTGCGTGTTTGCATGTTTGTGGTGTATGTGTGCATTGTCATGGAGGCCAGAGGATAACCTTGTGTGTCCTTATGTGTTGTCCATCCTGCCACTGCCCCCTCTTCTTATTTGAGACAGGGTCTCTCATCGAACTTGGAGCTTTCCAAGTAGGAGAGAGACTGGTCGGTGAGTCTGCCTCCCAGTGCTAGAAATAGAAACACACAAGTCTGGTTTTATTTTTTAACATGGGTTCTGGAAAATGAATTCTAGTCTAGTTCTTATGCTTTCAAGGTGAACAATTTGCCAATAGAGTCATCCCCACAGGCCTGTTGGAGATATATATATATATATATATATATATATATATCATCTGTCACCAAATCACCTGGTGAATACACAACGTAACTAACTACCTTGTCTCCTAATCCACCCTGCCAGCTTAGCCTTGTCTCCCTCTATAGAGGGACATCAGATTCTACAAAGGACAGGAGCGAGTACCCAGAATGGAATGCAGGGGCTTGCTTACAGAACAGTGATGGAGCAGTGGTATTCCATGTGGGAACAGTGGTACCCCGTGTGGGAACAGTGGTACCCCGTGTGGGAACAGTGGTACCCCATGTGGGAACAGTGGTACTCCGTGTGGGAACAGTGGTACTCCGTGTGGGAACAGTGGTACCCCGTGTGGGAACAGTGGTACCCCGTGTGGGAACAGTGGTACTCCGTGTGGATTCCTCAGCCCATCAGTAGTCATGCATACCATTCAAACAGGAGACTGAAAGGTTCCCTTCTGGGAGAAAGGGAACATTCAGGTGACTCACTGTTGGTCGCTGTCATTTTTATGTCTTAAGGACTCTTGTTTTGGTGAAAGAACTTGGCCAAAGGCTTATGTTTTGAGCGAGACAAGACAAGCCCTGTTTTACAATAAGCAATTCTTCTAACACTGGTGACTTCAACATTTTAAGGTATTCCTATAAATGTTTTTATTTATTTATTGCTGTCACTTGTTATGACAAGATCTTGCTACGTATCCCAGGATAGCCTCAGATTTCTTTTTCATTAGATTGTCTTGTATAGTCTAGGTATAAATCCTCATCAGATATGGGCTCTAAGAATATTATTTCTGTCTGTAGCTTGCTTTTCATTTTCTTACCAGGATCTTTTTGAGAATCAAAAGGCCTTGGCTCAGTGAGATGGCTCAGTGTGTAGAGGTGCTTGCTTCTATGCTTGGCAATCTGAGTGTGAATTCTTTGACTTCCTGAATTCACTGTGAGACTCAGTTCCTGAAGCTGCATCTCCATATACAAAATAAATAAATATAATAAAAAACCCTGAAGACCCAAGCGTCTTTAATTTGTGTGAAGTCAGTTTTACCCAAGCTTTACCTTATACCTTGTACTTTGTCTCTTAAGTGTGTGTCTATCAAGGGTCTTTAAGATTTTCTATGATCCGGGGTGTGGTTGTTCACGCCTTTCAACCCAGCACTTGGGAGGCAGAAGCAGGAGGATCAGGAATTCAAAGCTAACCTGGACTGTGGAGCAAAATCCTAACATAACAAAGAAAAAATAGTGATATATCTTTCACACCTACAGGAAAAGCTTAAAATGTTGAGTGTTTAAACCAAGTGATAGAGGAACTGTTTAACACCAATATGACATATATATCTGCCTCATGGACAAACATGTTTATTTTTTTTCACTTTATGATAACTAGTATAAGGTTTAAGATCAAAAATGTCTTTCAATTGTGTTCTTTTGTAAAATTGGTTTTGGGCACTTTAGCTTCTTTGTAGTTCATATGACTTTTAGAAGCAGCTTGTTAATTTCTGCAAACAAGAAAAAAAAACCTACCCTGCTTAGATTTTAGAGTTACATTGACCCTGTGCATTAATTTTTAAGAAATTGCTTTTCTGATAATACCGAGCCTTCCAGCCAATGAACAGAATGTTCCTTTCACTTCTGTCTTTCTCTTTCCAGTTTTTGATATAAAGTCTTGACTATACTTTGACACTTACGTCTTACTCTGGTCACAGCTGAATAAAAGAATTTTTAAAGCATTGAGTGTGTACCCTGCAGCCACTGCTGACCCCTGCAAGCTGGACCATTGGTAGTACATCATCTCATCATCTCTGCTTTGTCCCTGTGCTCAGGGATGGTTGCCTAGCACTTCCGTGCTGAATGGAGGTCTACACAGCATTCTTTCAGAACTGCCTTGTTTTGTTTCTTTGGGTTGTGTTTGTTTTGGTAGACGGGAAAATCTGATCACTGTTCCATCTTTGAAATGCCATTGGAAGAAGCCACAGAGACTTTTAGTGGCTCACTCTGTAATGTACAGGAACAATTGAGGATCACTGTGCAGTTTGCTCAAACTTCCTGCATGGAGATAAAGACCTAAATAAATAGAACAGAGGGGATTCAAGAGACAGCTCCGGGTACCTTTATTACTCTCGTCCGTTTACATAGCACCATAAATAAAGAAATCTACCTCGAGAAAACGCTAACATCCTGGGGAAGGACAAGGTCGAAGAACAGGTCATCAATAAAAGATGAGGGAAAAACTGCTATTTTAGTTTGTAACAACCCATTGGAGGCAGGAGATAGCAGCCCATTGCTTTTGACATTCTGTAGACACAGCTTCCAACCTGGAGATCTAGCCTCACCCTAACTACCAACAAAGATTTAGTGATGAAATTATGTTTCAACCATATAAGATCGTCATAATCAACCGCATACGCACACTTTCCCAAGAAGGTTTTAGAGAATTTGCTCCAAAATTGTCAAGTAACACACAAATAAGGGGAAAACATGGCTCAGAAAATAGAGACACCCCCACCTCCCTTCCCCACCCCTGCCCCCGACATACACACTCAAAAGAAAGAACGCTGGAAAATGATGACAGCATTGGCAGTTGTACAAAATGATCTATTTTGAGACGGGATGAAAGGCAACTGGGGGAAGAATTCAAGAGCAAATGGTATGGGGGGAGGGGGCTTTGGCCTGACTTCTGCTCCTGTTCATTCTATGCAGATTCCTGAGTCTCTAGGAAGCCCCAACTCACAAGGTGTGCTCTCTCTCTCTCTCTCTCTCTCTCTCTCTCTCTCTCTCTCTCTCTGTCTCCCCAGTCTTTGCTACAAGGTCATATTGCCCTGCCACAGCAGACCCCACAGAAGACTGTGCTTCCCACATGGATACTCAAATCTTTATGAGAGAGAGAGGGGGAGGTTGGGGCCCCCTCCCAAATCACATGGAGCACAGCCATCATTTATGACCCATATGTTATGAAGGACAGGAAATATATGAGGAACAGAACTTGGGAGGAAAAACACAAATATCCAAAAACATTTTCCCTCTTACTAATCAAAAAGACTGATTGTACTGCCCCAAGATTTATATTTCTCAGATTTAAGGACAGCATTTTGTGAACTGAGTATGTGAAACTGCCAGTGCCTAGGAAGACATTAGGAACAGAGGAGCACAAATCACCGTAGGAGCCCCGAGTCGACGTCTTGGAAATATGCAGAACACACTTACAAGCAGTTCACAGTGCTTCCATTAGTGAGATTGCTTTGGTGAAACTGCATTATCATGATCTACTGGCTTTCAAGACCGGGAACTGGAAACAAGCCTTTCCTTCAGTCCCCAGCAGCTGGGGGAGGAAAGCTCCGGGCTTCGGTAGGGACAGCCCCAGCACTGGCCCTCGTTGCTTCTTTATGTGGAATGGTGACAGTTGAGTAATTTAGTAACATTAACTTGCAGTTCGGATGACCACAGGGGCAACTCAGGGGGCAAGGCTGCTCAGAACTGTAACTGTTAAATCTACAGCCAAAGTTGATTATAATTGAAGCATTTTGTAGCACTTCTGATTCATCATTATAGTCTCGAAAGTCTATGCTGGTAATGTTTAGCTCTGACCTTGCCCCTGTAAAGTGTTGTTTTAACTCTTGGCCGATAAACATTCCACCAGTGTCTTCATCTGTCGCGCCCATCTGTTGGGTACACATTTCTCCCCTCTCTCCCCTCCTCTTTCCTCCCACTGCCACCCCCACATTTTTTTTTATGTGGTGCTTTTTTGGTTAGATTTTTAATTTAGGCCACAGGTTTCAAGATGTCAAGATAAGATATGACTAATCTAGAAGAGGAGTAGACCAGCCACCAGATGCGGGCAAGGACCCAGGGATTGCTGTGACTTTGGGCTTTCCGTTTTAGGGAGAGGGGGAAAGTTTTTGTTGCTACAGAAGATGTTTGTTTTATTGCAAGAAGGGATTTTTCTGTTTGGGATTTAAGTCCGAGAAGCAGCTTAGAAGCTGGGCTATGACAGCTGAAGCTGTAGGGCCCCTCTGCCCCCATCCAACCACCCGCCGGCATGACTTCCCCTTACCAAAGCCTATTTCCCCTGACTAGGGTGAGAGGAGCCTTAAGCTTCCCTTCTTAGATGAACTCATGCGGAACTTTGATTTGACATGAGGTCTCCGCAAAGAGGCTGCAGGGGAGGGGAGAGCAGACTGACCACAGCAGCCCAGGCAGAGACAGCTGCTATTTTGCAGGCCCTTTCTTTAGCTGGCACAGTTTGGTTTCGTTTGTGAGTCTAGATTTTGTTGCATGCCTTTGGCACTCTCTGATCGTCTGCAAATTCTTTACGGGTCTTTAATAGGTGACCTCCTATTTAAACTAGCAACTTTCAATTATTTACAACCTGACCAATATAGTTTTTATCTTGTAACATGGTGAACCTTTACTTGCATTATTTGATTTAATCACTGCAAGGCCCAGAGACAGGCATTTTATTTATTTCCATTTAGTAAACTGAGGAAGCCACTTTCATAACCTCTTCAGAAGATGGGAAGAGCTCTGGGATCAGAAGAAACTGCTGGGGTTTGTGTGTGTGTGTAGCATGAGGGGCCTGCTTGTTGGGGTATCTGCCCGGAAGTACAAGCGGGAAACTCCCGAAATGTGCAACGAATGGAAGAGACAACTGAATACCTGGGCAATCACCCAAAGTCTTGTATGCAATGTTGAGTCAACCAACTTTGGCTAAGGCCTGATGTAACTGACATGCCATTTTTCAAAAGCAAGAAACCTTTTAGGACTCTCTCACCCTGTCTTGGCAAGATAAGACAATCCTGCTTTTATCCATTTACGGATATTCTGTAATTCTGTCAGTGGTTGAGGTATGGGCTTTTTCTTTGCCCAAAGGCCAGTTCTGCCAGGAAGAAGACAAGCTCCATGTGGAGTGTCTTTGGTGCTCAACGTTCTCTCGGGAGTAGAGCGGTGATGCCAGGAGCGATTGTGTCTCACTACTATAAAACTATGAGTTAGATTAAAGGCCATTTTCCACAGCTCTTCGTGTGTGTGTGTGTGTGTGTGTGTGTGTGTGTGTGTGTGTGTTGTTTTGGGTTTTTTGTTTTGTTTTTCAAGACAGGGTCTCTGTAGCTTTGAAGTCTGTCCTGAAACTCACTCTATAGACCAAGTTGGCCTAGAACTCACAGAGATCCACCTGTCTCTGGCCTCCAATTACTGGAATTAAAGGCATGTACCACCACCACCCAGGATGGAAACTACTTTTTAAATGGAAAGTTACAATAATAGTACAAGGAACTATTAGGTGCTATTTGCCCATAGTTTCCAAATGCTAACATCTTACCACACTTTATTCTCTGTCATTTATCTATTTCTCTATTATCTCTCTCTCTCTCTCTATGTATCTATCAATCCACCTACCTATAATTATCTAACAATAATCTATCCAAGCACCTATGTAAATACACATACACACATGCATATATATAGTTTAAACACACACACACACACACACATATACAGTATGTTTATATGTAGATACATAATCAAATCAAATAGGACAAAAGAAGCATGTTTCAGGCTGGAGAGATGACTCAGAGTTTAAGAGCACTTCCTACTCTTGCAGAGGACCCAGGTTTAGTTCCCATTGCCCAGGCTTACAACTACCTGTAATTCCAGCTCCTGGGGATCTGACACCATTTCTGGCCTCCACTGACACCTGTATGCACATGTACATACATGCATACATGCACACACTTACATATAAATGAAAACATGATAAATTAAAAACATGTGACTTTCACTTAAATTAAAGTGACTTTCACTTAAAATTTAATTAAATTAAAGCATGTGACTTTCACTTCTTTTGTGAAGAATCCCAATAGAGAAGCTGGCATACTAACAGGTAAATATTGTGTTTTACAACCCCCTTCACCATGAAAAGATTACTAACAATTTGAATCTTTAGAACTGCAAAACACTTTTCAAAAATCATGTTTTTATTTTAATTTGCCCTGCTAAACTTTTAAACCTTTTCCTGCATGGTTGAAATAATCACCTAAAAGTTAATCATTCTCTTCTGATGCTGTATTCATTAGTTTTCTGTCATTATAACAAATAACCTCAGTCAATTGATACTGAGAAAATGTTTACTTGGGTGTATTGCTTTAGAGATTCCAGCCTGTGGTTGGTGGCTGTGTGACTTTGAGCCTGCGGTGGGAGCACAAGGTGGAGCTAAGCCATTCTCTGAAGAGCCAAGAAACAAAAGTGGAGAGGACCAGGGTTTCACAACCCTCTCAAGGACATGTTCCCAGTGACCTGAACACCACCCAGGAAGCAACATTCCTCAAGGTCTTACCACCTCACGGTAGTGACAACCCTTAGGGACTGTATCAGTCAGGGTCTCAAGAGAAACAGAACCGATAGAATGAATCTATGTATAGATATAGTAAGGAAATTTATTAGAATGGCTTCCAGGTGGTGGTCCAGCTAGTCCAACAATGGCTGTCCACTAACAGAAGGTCCAAGAATCCCATAGTTGTTTAGACCATGGGACTGAATGTCTCAGCTGGTCATCAGTGTAAGCCAGAATCCCAAAGCTGTAGTATCTAATGCCAAGAAGGAACTGGCTTGCCAGAAAGAGTGAGAGCAATCAGAGAGAGAGAGAGACAGAGAGAGAGTTTCCTTCTTCCATGTCCTTCATATAGTCTGTCACCAGAAGATGTGACCCAGATTAAAGATGGATCTTCCTAACTCAAACGATCCGGATTAAAACTAGGTCTTTCCGTTTCAAACTGTTTTAGTTAATTCCAGATGCAGTCAAGTTGACAACCAAGAAATGCCACCACAGGGACCAAGCTTTTAACACACGGGCCTCTGGGGACATTCTAGATCCAAACTCAGGCCACATTCAGTTTCTCCCATTGTTCCAGATATTTACTTTTACAATTAAATTTTCCACATCGGGGTTTAACATAGAATTTGAAATTTGCAGCTGGCCATTGTGCGCCATAAACCCTGTTTATCCCAAAGAATCATCTGTGATGAGTGGAAAGGAATGGTATACTAGTCTGCGGATTCACAGTCCAGCACTGGCATTGGAATTCTGTCCAGAAGAAACATTTGATGGGGGTTCCAATAGGTCAGAGGTCATTCTCATTACGGGAGCCAGAGCCCTTAGCATGTGGGACCAGACAGGATATTACCTTATTTTAGAAATAAGAACTTTACATAATTAATTGGGCTAAAATAATATTATGCTGGTAGGAAGACCCCTCAACCAAAGACTGGTGTCTTTTAATATTTTTTAAATTTTTATGCATATGAGTGTTTTGCCTACATTTATGTCTGTGTGTCACATGTATGTGCCTGGTACCTGAGGAGTCCAGAAGAGGGCACTGGATCCCCTGGAACTGGAGTTACAGATGGTGGTGAGTTGCCATGTAGGTACTGGGAATTGAACTTGGGTCCTCTGGAAGAAAGCCAATGCTTTTAATTGCTAAGCCTTCTCTCTGGCCCCCAAAACCGGTGTCTTTAGAAGAAAGAAACTTGGGCTGGAGAGATGGCTCAGAGGTTAAGAGCACTGACTGCTGTTCCAAAGGTCCCGAGTTCAATTCCCAGCAACCACATGGTGGCTCACAACCCTCTATTATGAGATCTGGTGCCCTCTTCTGGCCTAATACATGCAGACAGAACACTGTATACCTATTAAACAAATAAGTCTTAAAAAAATAAATAGAAGAAACTTAGACATAAATATTGAAGTAGATTATATTACTGTGTCTTCAAGCAGAACACCCAATACTGCCAGCAGTCCCCGGATGTTAGGAGGCGGAGGCAGCTAGGAAGACAGAAGGAGTATGCCCCACTCACACTGATTAAGGATTTCTGGCTTCTGAAACTGGAAGAGAATAATTTATTTTGACCATACGATAATTTATTTTGACCATGGCAATTTGTTCTGGCAGCCCCCAGAAACCAATACGGCATCATTACCTCATGTGACTAAAATGAGCTAACTCATTTTAGCCAACATTTTCTAACTGCTTTATCAACTTGAATTTTAAATTATTGTTATTACTGCACTGTGGAAAATAACTGGCAAGATAAGAAGCATTCTCTGAGGGAGCACTAGCCTGATATCTAGATTTAAATGGTAAGCCAAAAAGGAGAAAAAAACTAATATTTACCAAACCTCTATTTCCCTATTATATATGTCACAAAGACACTTAAACCCACAATTGGGTAAGGGCTTTATTGATAAATTATCAAATGCATATTTAAATTATTTTATATTTATTTATAAATAATTTAAATTATAATTAAGTGATTTAAATAATTAAAATTGAAATTATTTATTATATTTAAATTGATATAATTTATTTTACATATGTGTGTGTCTGCATGTATGACTATGCATTACATGCATGTAGGAGCCCATGGAGGTTAGAAGAGGGCCGTGGATCCCCTGGAATGGAGCTGCAGGTGAGTGTGAGCTGCCTTGTGGGTGCTGGGACTGGAACCTGGGTTCTCTGCAATAGCGGCAAGGACTTTCAATGACCGAGTCATCTTCCCAGCCTTTTTACACGCATTTGTTTATTTTAGATTGTATCGTGTGCCCCCCATGTGTGTGCCCCGGAACACGTATGACATCTGAGGATAACACAGATAACCATGTGGGTACCGAGGATCACACGGAAGCTGTGAGACTTCGTGTTGAGAGTCTTCACCTCCTGAGCCATCTTGCCCACCCCTGAGTAAGGGCTTTGCAGAGAGTATTGTGGTACACAATGGGGAGACCTGAGAACATCGGGAACATAAGACAAGGGGACCCTGGGGCTGGATCTGAAGCGATAATAGAAATTAATAAAGGGAAGAGCACACAGGTGTGTGTTGGGATGTGATAGGATAGAGTGGGGGCGTGGCGGGGGACGACCATGCACTGACTGTGATACAGTTATACAGGATGTGACAGGGAAGTGGGAAGGTAGTGGAACGGGGCGGAGCGGGGATGGGGACGGACCTAGCGCAGACTGCGGTGCAGTTGTACAGATGTGATGGGGGAGGTACATGCAAAGCACTCTGGATGTTTGCTAGACAAACGGAAAAATGTGCTTAGATTTGCACTTTTGGAAAGATCACTTGGACTGGATTCAGAGTGCAGTGTGTATGAGGTGGGTTAGGGCTTGATAACAACGGAGGCTCAGAGATTAGGTCTGCATGCCCCACACTCCAAAACTCTCCAGCCGTCAGGAGGCCAAACTCCTCTTCCCCAGTACCAAGCTGTCTCCCAGACCCCACCCCTTCTCATGGATCCAACACCCTTTCTGGAGAGAGATTAGAATATCTTCCCAGTTACCCGAACACCAGTGACAGTGACAGACATTCCAGATGGACCCGAGCCAGGTCAGCTCCTGAAAGATTTCCGTCCACTTTGCGTTCTCCTTCTAGACTTTAAAACCACTAGGTGGGTAAACAACAAGCAAGCAGAAATTTTTCCGGAAGCATACCTGGCGGTTAGCTTGGGGGCTGTTGTTTTTTGAGGTATATACCGCAGTTGTTAGGTGGAAGCTTTTGTTATCAGGTTGCCATGGGCAACAACTTCCTGTTTCAGCTATTTCTCCAGGTCTTGCTGCTCCAGGGAGTAAGGTGAAGTCATGCTTGGCTACACGCAGTACAAGCAATGCTATAAGTAAATCACTAAGTAAACCAATAAATCAGTAGCTAATCGTTGGTCTTTTCTCTTACTCTACTTCAGTAATTTAAATGGTTATTGAGATCATTGGATTCTGTTGAGATCGTGGTTTGGGGGTAAAGGTCTATCCTTGCCATCTCAAATGATGGGAGTACATCAGGTCAGGTCGACTGGCATCCAGTAGAGTACCCTGCTATTTATATGTTTGACTGTGGGGTGAGAGAACTTAAAATTCTGATACAGGTAAGATTCAAGAGTCTATCGTAAGCATTTGTCCAGCCAGGCAGTGTGTTTTCTGAGCAGGCTTTGCAATGCCTGCACTGTTTCTTGTGTGCTTTAAGCTCACCCTTTGCTGATTGGTTGCCAGTCACCTCGTGGTCTTTTCTTACCACTGCAGCACCTTGTGTGCTTATCTGCGAGCACTTGGGAAAGATCTTTCTAGGAACCGGTTCCCTAGACTGATTTCCAGGTCTAAGAGAAAACCTATTTAAATGCAGACAGAAACTCATAAACCCTGCTTCCTAGATCATTCGGCTACATATGTTTACCAGTAGTTAGGCAACATCGCAGCCTCAAGTATTTCTGTCTGGTTTTAAAAATGCTTATATCAGGGCAGGATAGCACACACCTTTAGTCTCAGCACTTGGGAGGCAGAGGTAGGTAGAACTCTGTGAGATCCAAAACAGCCTGGTCTGTATAGAGTGAATTCCAGGCCTGTCAGAGCTAGATAAAGAGACTCTATCTCAAAAAACAAGAACAAATATATTTAAACTTTTTAAATAAAATTTTTAATTTATTTCAGGTGATAGACGAAGTGTTTTCCCTTGGCTTATCAAGGCATGAACTATTTTTTCAGTGCAATGCATGGGTGAGCAGCTTGGGCTCAGGGTCATTACCACCTGGAAAGGGATAGACATGTTAGCCTGTCGTTGCTGGGACAAAATACTGGAGTCAAGCAACTTAAAAACAGGAAAGCATGGCCTGGAGAGATGGCTCAGTGGTTAAGAGCGCTAGGTGCTCTTCCAGAGGACCGGAGTTCAATTCCCAGCAACCACATAGTGGCTCACAACCATCTATAATGGAATCTAATGCTCTCTTCTGGTGTGCAGGCATCTCGTGCAGAGAGAACACTCATATGTTTACAAACAAAACAAAACAGGAAAGGTTTCTTTTGGTTTACAGTTTTATTGTGGAGTATCCACCAAAGACTGCTCAGACATGGGTTTAAACCAATAAAAAATCCTTATTAGCTGATCTGGGACTACACCCAGCCTTCTGGATCCCAATGTAGTCCCACACCTTTCTCAGGTTGAGTTTTAAGCCAAAGTCTATATCATGAAAAGGAACAAAACCGAAAAACAAGGTTAGTACGTTTAGAGACTTTTCCAGAAGCACAGACTTTGCTGTATTAGGTCTTTGTTCTTGTTTTGGCAGGTGGTGCTATTTATGCATTGAGTTTTAGGGTCTGAATGGTACCCCCATCGTGGCATCAGTTGTGCTAAGGTCTAGGGGCATATTGCAGTTTGGGAAATTTCAGTCCTGAGTCAGTTTGGTCTGTTGCTTTGGGGACTTTAGTGAAGTGAGTGCCATATGGTGGAGGAGGTTAGCTGGGAACAAAGGGAAGAAGGGGACATGGACAGGATCCTCCTATTCCCTTCCAGGACATGACATCCACTGATGTATAACTTCCCACAAAGTCGTCCTCACTCCTTAAAGGGCCAACACCTCCCAATAGAGCAAAACCTGAAATAAGCCCTCAGCACACAAGTCTTGGGGAGATCACTGACCAGCCAGTGTGTTTGTGATCATCCAAACCAGAACAGCCCAGGAAGACAGGATTCTCACTTCCCTGCACTTACACTTCAGGGTAAGTCCTGGGACAGAACGGCAGAAGGGAAAAGTAGGAGTTGGCAGGTGGCGTGGGGACACCGGAAGGAAAGCTCTAGGAGCACCGAGCCTAGGGGGACCCAGGTCGCGGGGAAAGGAAAAGGATCTGGAAGGGAAGGCGCTGTTTTCTACAGGCTGTGGAATTACACTCTGTTTGTGTCAGCTATGCCTCCCGTGTGTATGTAACTTAACCTCTTATTAGAGAGTCCATGAGATGATGAGTTCTGGCCTTCCTCCCAGAAAGTCAGCTGTTTCCACAGGGTGAGGGTGAGCCAGGGAGGGGGAGGGGCTGCCATTGATGAGCAAGAAGACGCATCCGAAGTCCTGCTCTGGGTCCCGCATAAGGAACAAACCTGAGTCTTTTTTTAACCTCACATTACCGTGTAAGAAAGAATCAGGGGCTGGAAAGAAATTTGAATGTGAGGGCTGGTATTACGATTTTAGTTGTACTTTTTGGTTTATTATTTTTAAACAATATTATCGTATTTATTTATGTGGGGAGCAGATACATGCATACAATAGCACAAGCGTGGAGGTCAGAGGACAGCTTGTGGGAGTTAGGTCTCAGGAGTCAAGCTCAGATTTTTGGCTTGGCTGCAAGCATCTTTAACCACTGATCCATTCCACTGGCTCCTCCCCACCTTCGGTATCAATCAAGTTAGGTCCTGGAAGGGAGGGTCATGGGATGCATGGATTGTTGGGGTGGCAAGGCGAGGGCTAGTGACTGAAAACACATGTTCCTTTGCCAAATGTTCAGTCAGTGAATAAAAGCTTCTTTGGGGGCAATTTAGACAAACCCTGGAGAACTATGCTATTCTACCTGATCTTAGGCTAGAAGCAGGTATGTTTCTTTGCAGGATGTATCAAAGGTTCCTCTGAAAATTTTATGTCATCTTTACTCACGACATGTTGTTGGTCCTAAAGTTTGTGTCTCTGGTGTAAAAGCAGCTCAATGATTTTGTTGTTTCATGGTTCGGGAGATGGGAGTGGGACAGAATGGGCTGGATATTCATGAGGTTCCAGATAACTTATTTCGGATTCTCTCAGAAGACAGGAACAGCAGGGGATGAGAGAAATGACTTCATTTCAATGGGGAAAGTCGACATGGCGCAGATGACGAGGGCGCCTGCCGCAAGATGAATGACTTCATAATTTCCTCTTATTGCTTCGCTGCAATTAAGGCCTGAAGTGGATTATGAACATAGACAAACAAATATCTCCCACCTTGGATTTATGCCTGGCCTGCTGTGAAGTTGTGGGGGATATGACTGACATTATGCATGTTATGCTACAAGGGAGGGGGACTTTAATAGGTAATTTGGAGTGATAAGGATTGAAACATCAGGGCTGGAGTGATGGCTCAGTGGTTAAGAGCACTGGCTGCTCTTCCAGAGGACCCGGGTTCGATTCCCAGTACATGGCAGTTCACACGGTCTGTTAACTCCAGGATCCAGCAGTCTCACACAGACATACATACAGGCAAAGCACCAATAAAATAAAATAAAAATGTAAAAAATATATTCAAGTGCCAACACAAAGGCAGATGAAAGGAGTGTTGTTTTTTAAAGATTAGGATTAACTGGGAGAGATGAGGAGGCAGGGAGACCAAAGTAGCCATCGAGTGCCAGACACAATGACGATGAAGGATAACTTCTGGGACCTGGGGAAAAGAAGGTGGAAAACAGACAGAAGAGGCCCAGTCGGTTGCTTTTTTTTTTCCTCCCCCAAATTCCTTTTTCACATGTGTAAAACTGCTGTCTAAATGGACCCTGAAACCTCACATAAGGATTACCAGGGGTGGTAGTTGGAATGTATTTGGCCTCCATAAGCTCACAGGAGGTGGCACTATCAGGACACATGGCCTTGCTGGAGGAAGCATGGTCTTGTTGGAAGAGGCTGGATGACACACACCTTTAATCAAGACCTTGAGGCCAGATGGTCAAACCTTTAATCTGGCCATATCCTCTGTTGGAAGTGTGTCACTGTGGGGCGGGCTCTGAGGTCTCTCTTGTTCAAGCTTCCTTCAGTGTGACTGTCAGTCACCTTCCTGTTGCCTGCCGGATGTAGCACTCTCAGCTCTCACACTGTATCTGCCTGCATGCTGTCATGCTCCCCGTCGTGATGACAATGGATCAAACCACAGTAATTAAAACTTTTCTTTATAGCAGCAGTCATGGTCATGGTGTCTCTTCACAGCAATAAAAGCCCTAACTAAGACCCCAGGATTTTCATTTTATTAATGTTTGTGAATTATTGTCATTGCCTTCCACACAATCCACCCAGAGCAGGAAGCCCAGTTTAGTAGAAAGGAAAGTAATGATTCATTGACTTTGGGTTCTCCACCTTGGAGGGAACTGCTCTAGGGTGGGCTGTAATATAAAACCCTTGGCCAAAGCACTCTGATCCTTGCACTCCCTCAAGGTTCAGGGCTCAGAAGCCTGGTCCCAGGAGTCCCACCAAGGAAGGATGGAAAGGGAACAGGCTGTGGGCTCCTCCATCTCACAGCTGCCTGTAGGCTGGCTGGGAAGCAGAGCGGTAGAAACTATCCGGGTACTTACGGGCTGAATGGTGGGCTGAGTTCTAAGAAGGGGCATCTTCCTGGATAAAAGGCTGAGGAGTCCAACTGGCGCATCACCCTACAATCTCGATCTCTTTGAACAAAGGCGAATTGTTTTCTGTTCTGAGATGGAATGTCTCTCTCTGCTCATTAAAACGAGACCTCCTATGCCTCAGAGGCCCTGTGGAGACACGCAAGCTGCATCACTTTCATCCTGGTTCTCATCAAATCACTGAGCAAAGCACGACTGGGTATTTTAATTATTCTTCGATCATTTTATACATGCATACAATGCTTGACTTGATTTATTCTTTGATCATTTTATACATGCATGCAATGTTTTAATTTATTCTTCGGCCATTTTATACATGCATACAATGTTTTATTTTGATCACATTTACTCCCTGCTTGTCCCCTCCAAGTTCTCCTGGATTCTACCCAACCCTTTCCCAACTTTATGTCCTTTTTTTTTAAAAAAAAAAACCCTGAGTCCAATCAGTGCTATTCATACACTTATGGGTGTGGGATACAGCCAACCTACCAGAAAACATCCCTAAAGAAAATCCATGCTCTTTCCTCTAACAGCCACCAACTGAACAGCTCCTTAGCTACGGGTGAGGGCTGATGTGCTCCTTCCATGCTGGCTAAGTTGGTCTCGTGCGGGTCTGTGCAGGCAGCTACAGCTGCTGTCAGTTCATGAGTGCATTGTCCCATCCAGAAGAGGAGAAACTGTTTTGCCCCAATCCTCCCTGACTTCATGTAGAAGGCCGCAACCACACTCTCCACCATAGATGGCGCTGCACTGCCAGGTGAGCTAGAAAGCTCACACGTGTTGGTATTTTTCCACTAGTGTCCCCGCCTACTCCCAAGGCACTCACCTGGGATTACGGACAATTGACCAATCCAAGAGTGACACGTCCGAAGCAGGGTCTGTTTCCTATATAAGGGATGGGTTCCATCATATCTGGGTCCCCCGGCCATGTTGACTTATGCTCTAGCTCCCAAGAGGATTAAAGCCATTCCTGCAGAAGGATCCTAGTGTTCCGCGTGGTTCTTGCTGGCGAGGATAGCGTGGGGCATCTGGTGCGATACCCGGGAAGAAGAAGAACTTTGCACCGCCAGAGACCCCTTGGACACAAGGAGGATTCAGAACTGCAGGCATGCATGCTCAGAGAGGTACGCTCTAAAGTCCAGAGAGCATATCAGAAACTGAGCAGCAGTGGGAGGTTGTGCGCGCACACCCAGATAAGTTAAAAAGGACCCCCCAGTGATTCTAAGAAAGTAAAAATGGGGGAGAAGGCTGATTTACAAGGTCAAAAGCTTTATGTTATGTTGTTTGTGTTGTCTCTTATGTACTGGACAGGAGAAAGATATTTGAATTTAGGAACTGCTAAAAAAGGTAGTTTAAATTTAAAACATGGGCTTAAGAATATGATGTTTTGGAGGAGAGGTTCTGTTTTCGCCTCCACGGAGGATGGGAGCCTAAGTATGTGCTTGAGATCCACGTGGTTTGAATCACCGAGACCTCCTGAAATGTTATAGTGTTTACCCCTAAAATACAGCGGCCCAATACAGCAGGAAGCAGCCAAAGAGACTAACGGCGCCCAAATTCCCTAAAAGATTAAATGAGGTCCTTTCAGTGATTGCAGAGCAGCAAGCCTGCTTCTCTGAGTTCCGCTTTGCTCCGTGCACCGGTTTGGGCGCGGAATGGGTGCAGCTGGGGCTGGAGGGCAGCTGGAGCGGAGCTTTGCTCTGTGGCTATGGTGGGAGGCACGTTGGGCCGGCTCGGTTGGTGCCTGGCCTGGAGGGTGTCACGGCGGTGCCAAGAGTGAGAGCGGTGCCACAGGCCGGGCCAGAGGGCTTACAGTGTACCTGGGACTGTGAGGGTCTCTGAGGCTAAATGGCTCTGGTTCCATTTGGCTATGCTAAAGTTTGCTGACTTCAGGCAGGGCTGGTCGTAATTATCATAATAAAAGCACAATTAAGGTTTAGATGCAGTAAACAGGCAGTACCGTATTACATCTACATAGTGCGACTTAAGTTTTTAAAAACTGCTTAGCATTTTAAGAACTCAAGTCCTCCTGAAAGATTGCTGTGTATACGCTTGGCTTGTCTGGTGTTTCAGGATCCGCAGGGAGATGGATGCGAAGGGCCCTTGGATTTTGGGGTGATTGGGTCGTTAGCTGGATCTGTGAGAGTTTACAGCCGCTTTTGCTGTGGCACAGGTGTTGAGAGTTGGCTAGTAGGAAAGCGGCCCTGGTCGCCGCCTCTCCCATCGGCCCCTTGAGCCGCAGCGGCTCTGGCGTGGACCTTGAGATGTTGCTGCCTGTGCTGCCTCAGTCTGGGTGTCGGCTCCCGCCACACTCCCCCACCAACACAGCCGCAGAGGACTGGGCTGGCCCCGCAGGGAAGGCAGGGGCGCCTGGGGGTGGAGCCGCCACTTCCTGGCCTGGGACACGGGGATCCGCGCAGCGAGCAGGCCCAGGGCCGCACACAGCCCTTGGATGGTGGGCAGGCTCTGGAGCCCGAGGCCACCGTACCAGCAAGAAATACGGGAGCCAATAAATCTTAAATCTAATATCAACAAACAGGGCCTGGGTTTTTCCTAGGCGCCACTGGGGCAGCACGGCCTATATCATGAAAAACAAAGACCCTCAATCAGTTATCTACCACAGTGGCTACAGCCCTGGATCAGCAGGTTACCATAGATACATCTATTAGAGGTAAAATAATGGTTCTTAATCAAATAATTGACCTAGTACAAGAACAGGTGGATATCTTATGGCAGCTTGCCCAATTGGGCTATGAATGGAAAACTCCAGCCTTATGTGTGACCAGTGTACCATATGAGAACTTTATAAAAGTGGCTAACTTGTCCCGAGAATTGTCTTTGTATCTTGCAGGAGAATTTTGATGACTTGCTGTCCTCCTTGAGATGGTCCATCATGACAATCAACTCCACGCGAGTGGACATAAGCTTGGCCGAAGAATTCCAGTCCTGGATTGTGTCCTTCATCCCCTACTTCAAAGATTGGGTGGGGGTTGGAATGTTTGGAACGGTCCTGCTATGGAATAGTGTTTCTCCTCTGGATGGTCTGCTGACTCAAATCCCAAAGTCTTAGGGACAAAGTGGTTATTATACAGCGCTGGCTGCCCTAGAACAGGGAGCCTCTACTGACATGTGGTTATCTTGTTAAAGCAGTAAGATTTAAGCCAACCAGCTCCTGCACCCCTAGGACTATGGTCCATGGCACAGGGTGGAGTGCTTGGCTTACCTAGCCCTAAAGGTTGTGGAGCTGAAGAGCATCGCACAGAGAATGGCCCTCTCTGAGAGATAAGTCGTCCTGCATAAGGATTTCCTGCCGTATATTCCCTTTCCCAGAAAAATGGCAGAGGGCAGGCCAGATAAGTTCCAGGTGTCATGAACCTAGGGGCAGATTCCGTGTAAGCCCATTTTAATGTTTCCACTTTGGGAAGTGCGACCTCTATCTTTACCTTCCTAGGGAGTTGCCTTTCTGCAAAGAAGTAAAATTAGGGGGAGATGTAGAAGGCCGCAACCACACTCTCCACCATAGATGGCGCTGCACTGCCAGGTGAGCTAGAAAGCTCACACATGTTGGTATTTTTCCACTAGTGTCCCCGCCTACTCCCGAGGCATTCACCTGGGATTATGGACAATTGACCAATCCAAGAGTGACACGTCCGAAGCAGGGTCTGTTTCCTATATAAGGGATGGGTTCCATCATATCTGGGTCCCCCGGCCATGTTGGCTTATGCTCTAGCTCCCAAGAGGATTAAAGCCATTCCTGCAGAAGGATCCTAGTGTTCCGCGTGGTTCTTGCTGGCGAGGATAGCGTGGGACAACTTCAGACTCTTTAAAATTTTTTGACATCCTCTTCTGTGATTTGAAAAGCCAGAAAAGGGGTGGTGGCAGTGACACACACCTTTAATCCCAACACTTGGGAGGCAGAAGCAGACAGATCTCTGTAAATTCGAAGCCATCCTGGCCATTAGAGAGAGTTTTAGGATGGCTAAGCCTGCACAGTGAAACCCTGAACCTTGAACCTCACCCCCAAAGAAAAGCCAGAAAAGTTTTTGCAAAACTCTTGTCAGGATGTTATTGTTGCTGGGTTCTTGGGATAAACATTGGGGAAAATTTCAAATGCCCTTTGAAAGGTATCAAATCAAAAAACAATACACAGACAATACCCACCACTTTGACAGTAAACTACAAAAGAATTGAGATGGTCAGAAATATGTCCTCCTCCTGGCCCACTGCCCAGATTTGAATCTGTAACCTTATAAACATACAGTTTATTACATCCCCACTTCTCCTGAGACGCAAACCAGAATAGCCCTTGCGGATATGTACACACTCAGAAGCAAACCTGCCTTTACTCAAAAGGGGACAGCTTTCGAGAGCCGGTGCAAGTCAGGAACAAACATAACATCAAATTTTAGAGGGAATCCCTCAGATTTCACGCAATGAACGACTTGAGAGCAGAGAGTGGAATATTTCTAAGGGGCCAGATGAAGCCTTTTCTCTTGTGACGTGATTGATGGGTTGAAAGCAAGATCAGCCCCAATATTAGCAAATACAAACTGTTCTTTACTTTACTCTGTGCTTTTGTGAGCGCCTGACCACCAATAGAACACAACCGGCCCCACTGGGAATGGTACCTTAAATAGCATCTCTCAGGTGGTACAGGTTTGTAATGGTGAATCAATCCCACACCAGTTAGGTTTTAAAGGGGTATTTATTTGGAGGGTAAAACTTACATACACATAAACCGTCAGGAAAGGAGCCTAGTCGCTGGAGCAGGAGCTGGAACCAAGAGGCCGAGCCGAGGCTTGCCTTTCTTTTTTAAAGAGAAATATACCACGTCCCAGTGGGCTGGTATTTCAGCGGCTATTGGCTGAAGGAGCGGAAGGCGCTCCCGCAGCACCGTGGGCTCGTACTTCAGCGACTATTGGCTGAAGGAGCGGAAGGTACTCCTGCAGCAGGTTTGCTTCCTGGGGAACAGCCGGCCATGATGGGAGATACTTTAGACAGTTGAGCCCTGCTATTGGTATCTAGTGGTCAGTGGCAGCTAATGCCAGTAGAAGCTATACAATGTCCAGGGCAACTGTCAATGGATTTAGTTAGAAATGTCCCTCGGGTTTGTGATACTATTTGGAAGACTGAGAAGCCCTTACAGCAGGTGGGACCAGTCTAGTTAGAGGAACTGGGTCACTAGGAACAAGCTTTGAAGGTTGCTCACGCCCCGGTCCTAGTCCTCAGCCCGCCTTTCCTGACAAGATGGACTCCCTCTGAGGCTCCCAGCTGACATCAGCTTTCCAGAAGTTACTCCAGTGGTGCAAATGTAACTAATACAACAGCTGGTCACGACAGGACTATCCTTTCCAGAACGTCCACGATGCGGCTAATGAGGAATACTGTTCTAGGTGAAGCGGGAGTTCCCCAGGGGGCTTCGAGGATGTTGTGTGAGAAGAGAGTGACAGAATTAGGGAAGTCAGGGGCAAGTGGAGGGACAAGCGTGAGCGAAAACTGGTGGTTGTGGGTAATCCAGAATGTGGGATGCTGCTGGAGCCCAAGGAGAAGTGGCTGAGAGACAGATGCATCTCAGGGTGGAGCACATCAGGACACATCTGTAAGGTTCCTATAAAGTCTGGACTTCCTCCTAAGACCTAGGGAGACTGGGTTTTAGGCAAGGCTGTGGTAAAAGCAGCCTCTCTCTACTGTTTAGAAGTGGATTCCGAATGCTTCTCATTGGATCTTCAAACAGGCAGGAAAGCAGAGAAGGCGCGACTTATTATATTGTTCTGTCTTCTTCCCTCATCACTGTATAAAGGGACATGACCTGTCCTCCGATGACAGGATGAACAGCAGAGGGCAGAGAGCAGAAGAGTGCGCTCTAGTCTTCTGCCGTGCAGGAGGGACAAAGCCCAGCACAATGGATCCTAGCTGCCTCATTAGGGAGGAGGACGATACTGGGGATCGAACCCTAACACATTGGGAAGCTTTGTACCACTGAGCTACACCCCCAGCCAGATAACTGCCCAGTTGTGTTTTAAAATAATGTTTTTAGTTTTTGAGATTGTAATCACGTCATTTCCCTCTTCCCTTTTCTCCCTCCAAACCTTCCCATGTACCTTCCTTCAAATTCCTGGCTTTTTTCATTAATTGTTTTTACACACACACATATATATGCATATATATTTGTTTTATTACATTTATATATATTTCAAAATACATCTCTTTGCCAGATGTATATTCCTAAATACAACCTGTTCAGTCTTTGTAATGTTACTTCTATGTATGTTTTGAGGTCTGACCATTTTGTGTTGGACAACCAAATCGGTGTGCTCTTCCCTTGAGAAGACTGTTTTTCCTGCTCTCAGTGTTCCTTCGTTGCCTGAAGTTCTTTGTCTAGGGTTGAGGCCTTGTGAACTTTCTTCCGCATTACTTAATTCTTAATACCGACCGTGAATGTGCTCTCCTTGCTCTGGCTATGTTTTCCTTCGCGAGCTTCATTTCACTGTGCTCCATTTGCTTACCAAATTCTGCTTCCACCACGGTCTGCAGTGCATTGTTGCAGTAGCTAGAGTGGAATCAGGGCTTAAGAGGCGTTCTTGGGGAAGCTTAGTAAGTACTATCATCCTGAGTGTGTGTCATCCTGAGTGTGTGGTAGCGGCTGGTCAGAAGTTGGTTCCTGAAAGCAGATGTTGGTAGATTCTGTAAGCACAGCAAGACGAACAAGAGACTTTGATAAGCTGATCAGCACGAAATCCTGGCATTCACAAGTAAGCACAGTTTCCTTAGACCTTCTTACATAGAGCTTGGCTTGTTCACATCTATTCACAATGGGTGAGTCAATGCCTTTGGACTGGCAATGTGCTGACTTACCCGGGAGGTGCAATGAGCCTTCTCTGTGAGCTCTATAAATACACTGGGGTACAGGGGTACTGTTTACCATCTGTGCTGCAGGTGGTGTGGAGGATTCTGGGAATCAGCTGCACCTTTACCAGCCAGAGGCAATGACTTCTCAACAACTTCTTTCATTTCTTCAAGAATTGTTTGTCAATAAATCCAAGTGAAATCGGAGACTACAATAAATCAAAAACAATTTCCATCACCAAGGGCTGCTGGTTCGGGAGTTTGCCATGATTGACAGCCCCAAAGTTTTCTCCACGTTGCTGAAGGGTTGAGCTGTCTAAACCATACATGGTTTTGTGACATTTCCTGGCTCCAGAACGCTCAGTTTTCAAACCTCATTTTCAAAACGAAGTTCAGATGCCTGGCATATAAATCCTTTCCCACTCTGACCCTGTCAGCCCCTCCGGTTGGGATCTGCACAGGGCAGTGACTACACCAAGGCTGCAGCCTCCTCATTTACGACGCTCGTTATCGTTTCTCCCAGTCCTGTCGCTGTTCCTGTGTAGACTGCCCTGTCAACGCACCTGGATAACCCCAGAGTCTTTGTGTGTGAACACGTGTGTAGACAAATAGTCGTATGGATGTGCATAAAAATGTGTGTGGAGGCCGTGCAACCTCAGCTGTCATTTCTTATATATCTTAACTCAGGTGTGTGTGTGTGTGTGTGTGTGTGTGTGTGTGTGTGTGTGTGTGTGTGTGCATGTTCTGCAAGATGGAACTCAGGTCCTCATGTATTGTATGTATTGTAAGGAGGGTTGCTCATTCGTTCCCAGCTGCTCACACCATGAAATAACTGCACAGAAACTGAGGCTGTATTAATTAAATCATTGCTTGGCCTAGTAGCTCTAGCTTCTTATTGGCTATCTCTTACATCTTAATTTAACCTATTTCTATTAACCTGTGTATCGCCACGTGGCAAGGTTCCAGCATGTCTGTTCCCCGTGGTGTCTAGATAGTGTTTCCAACTCCGCCTACTCTCTCTCTATATATATATCTCTTCCAGCCTGGCTTTGTTCTGTTAAGCCATTGGCCAATAGCAGCTTCTTTATTCATTAACCAAGGGACACACACACAGAAGGCTCTCCCACACCACTCATGCTTTGGCAGCAAGTAACCTTTTGAGCAGCTATCCTCCCAGCCCAGGGCATTAATCTTTGACGAATCTTTTCACATTATTTTGTTGGGAGTGTAACAAAATGACTGTGCTTGGAAGCACAGATTTGGAGAGAATTGTGCCACTTCTTCATGAATGTTAGCCTGATGCCTGGATTGGTCACACACAGTTTGATACCTGCCAAGCTTCCAAGATGGCTGTCCGGCTCCAGGGATGCCCTTTGTGAGGAATTTCTGTGAGATCCGCAGGTTGCAGGATTGACTGTTTGTCAGATGTTCTTCTATCGTCTGGCATACACTCTGGAGGCTATCCCTGAGTGAGATGGTCCCTTTGCAAGGATTCTGTCGGGGCTTAGGAAAAGACGAAGTAATGCTCATTATATGGCTAGAACTTCAGCTCACAAACTTAATAACTGTGAAGCATCCATTTTCGCTGTGAACCTCTAGGAGATGCAGAGGAAATAATCCCACAGCGAGAGGATAAGCAAATAAAGCCCGGCAGAATTGAGATGAGAGATGGGGCTTCCGGGCCTCCATTTCAATTCTTTGATTACATCTCTATCTTTGGAGTCTATAAAATATCGTACCCTTCTGATAAATCTTCGACTTTAATTTTTTTTTTTTTTTGCAGTTTACGGAACACCGTGCTCATATGATCATACACATTACCTCGTGGTTTTAATGATTTTTCTCCTTTGCTTTTCAGCCCCAGCTTTCTTACCTGCCACTCCACTGCAAAGCATCTGACTATATGGATCTAACGCAAGTCGTAGATTCACATTCTTGAAGACGGATGTTTGGACTTCTTTGCTTTCATCTTTCAAGGAAAACTGCTGAGAACATCTTTGTCTATGTCTACAGTTATTACATGTAAACAAATAATTTTAGGGCACACCTCTCGGAGCACAGATGATTTGGAGATGATACAAGGTGCAACTTAATGAGCTAGCGTCATATTGTTTGTGAAAGCTGTCTTCGGTGGTTTTACTATGGTCATCATTTGTAATCAGTAATAACAGCCGGTGTTTACTGAGCGCTTAACAACAAGCGAGGCCACTGCCCACCAGTGGAGTCTTATGCTGGCGGCTCCTTAGATGTCTAGGGAAAACACTACTTACTCAAGATGCTCTTTATTTGCAATGTGGTTTTTTTTTGGTTTGGTTTTTTTTTTTTTTTTTGGATTCAGATACGGTGTTAGTCAGTTTGTTGTGATTTTAGAGGTCTCTGCCTGTAGTCTGTGGTCTGTGGCTCCATTGGTTGTTTCTGAGCCTTCGTTGAAGCAAAACACCACGGTGACAGGAGTGTGTGTCATAAGTTACTTCATGGTGGCGGGGACGCAGAATAGAGACGATATGGGGAGGAACCATGATAAACGACAGCCCCTGAGGACCCTCCCCCAGCCTCCCACTTCCTCCAACAGCTCCTACCCTTCACCCTGTTTGGGTAAGACCACCATATTATAAATCCACCAAGGGATTAGTCAGTTTATTATGCCAGAATCCTTAGGATCCATTCTCTTACCAACAGTTCAGCCGCCAGCAGCCGAGTCCCCAACACGTGAGCATGAGGGGTACATTTCATCATCAGATGCAAACAGACAGTTGATATTTTATCTAAGTTTTTGCATCAATACTCATAAATGCAAAGGGCCATGGCTTTCTTTTCATACCCTTACAATGGATTTGAAAACAAAGTTGTACCAGCTTCCAAAAAACAAGGGAAGGAGTTGTAGAGATGGCTCAGTGGTTAAGAGCATTGGCTGCTCTTCCAGAGGATCCAGGTTCAATTCCCAGCACCCACATGGTTCATGACCATCGCTAACTCCAGTTCCAGGAGATCCAACACCCTCTTCTGCCCAGTGCAGACATTGTACTCACACAGTGCACAGACATACAAGCAGACAAAGCAAACATAAACATAAAATGAAAATTAAGGTTTAAAAAAAATGAGGCTATTCCATTTTCCCCTTTTTTTCTGGGATTTATCTGTTAGTCTCTGAAATTTGTCAAAACTCAACAACAAAATCCTTTGGAGCCATTTTTGTTGGTGTCAGAGTTGCTAATCCTATCAATTACAAAAAAAAAAAAAAAAAAAGATCGTCAGTTTCAAGTGTCTTCTCTTTTTCGTATTAACTTTGTTTGTTTTTTATACTTTCCCAGAAGTGTGTGTGTGTGTGTGTGTGTGTGTGTGTGTGTGTGTGTGTAGACAGATTTTCCTTTGGGCCGCCAGCTCACAGAAAACTACATGGAGACCTTGGCCTTAGTTTAGGCTTGTTCCTAACTAGTTCTTATAACTTATGTTTTCATATTCATCTACATTCTTTCATGTGACTCAGTTACCTCTACTCTGTACTGCCTATCCTGCTTCCTCTCCAGCTGGCTGGTGACCCCATCTCCTTCCCAGAATTCTCTGCCAGGAAGTCCCGTCTGCCTCTCCTGCCTAGCTACTGGCCATTCAGTCTTTTATTAAACCAGTCACAGCAATACATCTTCACAGTGTACAAATATCCCACAGGTGTGAGTGTATGTGTGTGTGTGTGTGTGAATGTGTGCACACATGTGTATTCATATGTGTTTATGTCGGTTGTCAAACCATTGCTTAGTTCATGCTTTGAAGCCCGGCTGTGGGCTGTCCCTTTGCTTTCCCTCTGCTCTGCAGTTCCCTTGCTTCTTGCCCCTCATCCCTTTTGGTCTATTGTGTTCTTGATTTGTTTTGCCAGATCTTTAAAATGAAAAGTTTTTTGAAAAGCTGTGGTTTCACTGATAGTCCCTAGTGTGTAATTATTGTCAGTGTTCTGTTTAATTTCTGCCTTTATTTTTTATTGGTTTCTTTCTTTTAGTCCTCGGAGTGTGGCCTATTAGTTTTGTGATTTCCTAAGCTCATTTGTTTCCAGTGCTAGGCTTTAGCCTGTTTGTTTTCTATTTTTCTGCTCGGAACGCTCTCCCCCAGACAGCTCCATGAAGCTCACTCTGCAGCTTCCAAATGTCCTTTAAACGACACCTACTCAGCCCTGCTTTCCTTTCTGCTCCACTAAAACCTGCCACACCCTCTCCTGTGTCGCCTCCCTGATTTGTTTCTTCTATAACATTTTTCACCATTAAACATAGCATGCATTTTACTTGATGCTAATTGCTTATTTCCCCTATTAAAATGTGAGTTCTTTAATTTTGGCAAAGGAGATGGATTGTTCCATTTTGATCATATTTAGAACACTCCCCTGTGCCTCTGCACCATTAATTTCTGTTATACTCCACTCCTATGAAACCACAAATCTGCTTCTGTCTCTGCACATTTGGAAAGTAAGGGATCTTCTTCCAGGGTTGGGAGTCAAACCTGAGAATTCATATGTGAGAGTGAGCATTTTGCCACTGTATAACCTTAGTTCCCACTAGGGATTTTTGTTTGGTTGGTTTTTGTTTTTCGAGACAGGGTTTCTGGAACTAGCTCTTGTAGACCAGGCTGACCTTGAACTCACAGAGATCTGCCTGCCTCTGCCTCCTAAGTGCTGACATTAAAGGCGTGTGCCACCACCACCTGGCTCCCACTAGGGATCTTAACTGTTCCATTCACTGCCATGTGCTGAATGTCTAGAAAGATCTACACACAACATGAAATCAATACATTTTAAAATAATCTTACTTTTTTTGCTTATGTGTTTTATCAGTTTCTAGAGATATGTTTAAAATAACCAAAAATAGGGCTGGGAAAGTTGTTCAGCAGTAGTGTGCTTGTTTGGGTTGAATTACTGCACACAACACACACAGCACACACAGCACGCACACACACACCACTCCACAACACACAGTCACACACACAATACACACACATACACACACAGCACACACAACACATACAGCACACACTATACACAAACATAGACACAGCACACGTACACCATACACATAGCACACATACAAAACACAAACCATACACACCCAACATACACATATATACACATATATACACAAACAACACATATACCATAGATCCACAACATACATAGCATACACACATACACACATCAACACACAGTACGCACACCATACAGACACAACACATATGCCATGCATACAACAGCACATACCCCACACACAACACACTCATATGCACACACAAAACACACAGCACATACACACCATATGTACACCATACACAAAGCACACATACTACCCACATACACAGCACAAACACACAATGCAGAAATTGACTCATCTTGCAACCTTCTATATGTGCTGCACAAGGACTGCCTATACCACGTCTCCATAAGATTATAATAAAACTGAAACTGGATGTCCTGGCACACCACTGTAATCCTATCAGTTGGAAGACAGGAGCTCAAAGCCATCCTTGGCTACAATAGTGAATTCGAAGCAAGCCCGGGCTACTTAGAAACTGTCTCAGAAAGCAAAAAATAAAAACTGGAACAGAATAGAAAAATCTAGTGACATTTTAACTGCCATAATGGAATTTAAAACCAAGTTACAGTCAGCCTGTGGTGGTGTGGTGGCACACACATTTAATTCCAGCACTCAGGAGGCAGAGGCAGGAGGCTCTCAGTGAGTTCAAGGCCAGCCTGGTCTACAAAGCAAGTTCCAGACCAACCAGAACTGTTATACAGAGGAACCCTGTCTCAAAAAATAAATAAATAAATAAAAAATAAAGTAAAAGCCAAATTACACCCTAACTATCATCGTGTGGCAAAGCATATTATGAACATGTCTGTGAGGATGTTGGTATAAGTACTCCATTGCGGCGTGGAGAGGGAGACAGATGCAGGTTTCACTGTCTATAATTAGAAAGCAGAGAAGGATGGATACTGGTGCTCAGCTTGCTTCCTCTTTTCATTCAGGATGCATTCCATCAGGTGTTGCTCGTCACAGTCAAGGTAGGTCTTCACTCTCACCTTCAACATTTTTGGAAATTCACACATAGAAAGATGTGTCCCCACGATGCTTTTAAATCCTATTACATTGTCCATGAAGATTAAGTATCATACCATTACATTCTCTGTCATTATTTCAGAGTTCACAATTCTATTTACATATTAAAATGTTTGCTGCAGGGGGCTGGAGAGATGACTCAATGGTTAAGAGCATTGCCTGCTCTTCCAAAGGTCCTGAGTTCAATTCCCAGCATCCACACGGTGGCTCACAACCATCTGTAATGAGGTCTGGTGCCCTCACAGAACATTGTATACATAATAAATAAATAAATAAATAGATAGATAGATATTTAATAAATAAATAAATGAATGAATGAAATGTTTGCTGCAAAATAATTCAGCCAGTCACAACCTCACACGCCTCAGTTTTATACACTCTTAGCATGGAGAGATCACGCTGAGTGTCTGTACTCTATCATGTAGGTTACAGTGCGTCCACTCCATGAGACCACCTTCAAAAGGACCATCTTCTTGGGGAGGCTGGTGCTATGTACTGAACACTTCTGCCCCTTAGATTTATGTGTTGAGGGCACTTGGAGACGTGATGGTATTAGCAGGAGCCTTTGGAGGGGTCATCGGGTGCAGTTGCGCACTGGGATTAGTCCCCTCATGAAAAGAGGCCAGGCAAGACTGGCTTTCTCTCCTCTACAAACCAGGACATGTCCTCACTAGCTGGGAATCTGCCAGCTCTGTGATTCTGCTCTAAGACTCCAAAACTGTGAGAATAGTTGTGTCTTATTTAAACCACCCAGACTATAGTAATTTGTTTTTATAGAAACTCAAACTAAGACAGCTGGTTTGTTTGCTCTTGTTATTTGCAGATCCAAGGTCCTGAAATACCATGTAAATAACCAGAATCTGAGGATCATGTTGTGTGCTCCAACAGGGTAAACCATGTTTTTAAGAAAGGAATACAATCACGCAAAGGCATAATATGGGAAATGTTAACGGATAAATAATTCAGATTTTTAATCAATGAATAGCATTGAGTAATAAGGAGAGTGTGATGGGGAGTCGATCTTTTTAAAGATTTTAAAATCTAAACTTTTATGACTCAGATTCTGTTGATAAAATCTGAACACTGAGTATTTGGCAGTGTTGAATGATTGTTCGTTTTCTGTCCATGATGACAGGAGAGACAATAATCCGCAAATGGTAGTACAATAATTGTAATGAAAAGAAGATGAAAGAGAGTCAGGGTGGCCTCTCCTTTTCTGTGTTAGTTTTGTGTGTGTGTGTGTGTGTGTGTGTGTACATATGTCTTCATGTGTGGCATATGTGTTTGGGTGGATCTTTATGTATATAGGAGGTGGTAAAGCAGGTTTGAAGAGAAAGATCATGAATTCTGTTTTGGAGCCTGGTAAGATGCCTCACGCCAACAATCCCAGCACTTCAGAGGCTGAGCCATGAGTTTGAGGCTATCATGGTCTACAGAGTAAGACCGTATTCCATACAACAATACCAGAATTTCCAAGGCCAGGAGATTCTGTTCCTAGGAACATATGCACCAAGAATTCAGTTTTAGGCAACTTTAAGACACTCATAACAAGATTTTTTACAGGCAACATCAGTAGGAGCTCAAACACATGAGTCTGAGGCTCAGAAACTAGATGCCAAATAGTTAAATCAGAATTTACTCATACTTCAATAAAAATGTACTATAATTACAATGACTAAAAAAAACCATTAGTGGGAATTGAAAAATTAATCACTAAGTTTCTTGCCTGTTGTAACTGGTGGAAATGTGTGCCTTTAATTGAGACTTATTTTTCTTGTAAAAGCACAAAGCCCATTCTGGTAACAAATGCTCCTCAAACCCCCAGGAGTCTCATCTGGAAGCGAGTCGCTGGTCCAAAGGGGGGGGGGGCAGGAAAAGTGCTTGTTGTGTTTTAAATTGGAGCGATCAGTGCCATGGAGAAACATTTTCCCTTTGTTTTCTTTGAAACACGATAGATCTTCACGGAGAAAGATGGAGGGTTCGGGCTGATTACGATCATGGAGAAAGATAAAGGCTTCTAAGTCGATGCAATGCATCTGTGTAGTGTCCAGAGGGCTAGCAGATAGACTGCAGACATCATCTCTTAGAGCACTCCAGGAATTCTCATGACAAAGTGCCAAGAAAAATGTGATGTCTGCCAGGACCTTTGGGCATCTCAACGATGCTAATAATTGGGAACCTGGGTTTCCTGCAACAATATCGGATGGGCAAGTGTTTCAAGTGGGGAAGCAATGATGAGAAAAATTTGGGGAGGGGAAGACATGGAGTTATCGGGGGCTAGAAATACTAGAGATGAGACATGCTGCTTTGTTCCTTTATATTTTTAGAAGGCTGAAAAAAGATTTATTTATTTTTATTTTAAGTGCATGGGTGTTTTGCATGCACGTACATCTGTGAGACCCCCACAGAGTCCAGTGAGAGCCTTAGACATCCTGGAACAGGAGTTACAGATGGTTGGAGGTGACACTTGGGTTCTGAGAATTGAACCCGGGTCCTCTGGAAGGGCGACAAGTGCTCCTGACCACTGATCTATCTCCTCAACTTCTTCTCACCGTCTTTATGTGCAAAGTTCAATGGCATTCGGTACATTCGTATCATTGGGCGTCTTAGGGTTCCTATTGCTGGGATGAGACACCATGGCCAAAAGCAACTTGGGGAGGAAAGGGTTTATTCGGCCTGCACTTCCACATCACTGCTCATCAGTGAAGGAAGTCGGAACAGGACCTCCGACAGGGCAGGAACCTGGAGGCAGGAGCTGATGCAGAGGCCACAAAGGGGTGCTGATTACTGGCTTCCTTCTCATTGCTCCATTTGCTCAGCCTGCTTTCTTCGTGAGCATGGATTGCTCAGCTTGGTTTTACCCAGGACCATCACCCTAGCGGTGCCCTCCCCCAATGTCTGGGTCCTCTCACAACAGTTAAGAATTAAGAAAATGCCCCACAGGCTTGCCTACAGCCCAGTCTTTTGGAGGTATTTTCTTAATTGAGGTTCCTTCCTCTCTGATGACTTTAGCTCATGTCAAGTTGAATAAAATTACCCAGTGCATTGTGAAACCACCAACATGTGAAATCATCTCCAGACTTTCCTGGTCTACAAAAGGGAACATCTAGACCCATAATATAGCCCTCTAATGCCCCTCCTCAGTTACCTCATGGCAAGTACCATTTTGCTTCCTATCTCTGAATCCAAACCCTCTGGGTAACATATAAATGGAATCTTACATTTGCTGTTGTAACTAGCTTACTTCACTTAGCAAAGTGCCCATGGGGTTTATTAGTGCTATGTACACAAAATGGCAACGAAAACAACTGTTATGTCATACATAATTTAGCACAACAAAAAATATATAAATAGAGGATGGAGGTGTGCCATAATGGAAGAACATGTGCCCAAGACCCCAAGTTCGATTTTCAGCACAACAAACAAACAACTATGCAAACACACATGTAATTGGTTCTTTAATATTCTACCCTTCATCCGGAAGGTCAGCTCAGTGAGAGGGACCTTGTAGATCGTATTCACTGCCCTTCTGGTCACCATCCAGTCCAGTACCTACCAAGGGCAGTGGCCTTATAGACAGTGTGAAATGAGTAAGGTCCTCGGCGTGGGGTTTGGGAACAGAGTATGCCCAAGGAGCGCTGGTTCTCATGTAATGAATTGCCTGGGAAGCACTGGCAGTGAGTTCTGTAATTTGCTGGTGATAATATTCAGTTGCCATAGTGCTGGGGTGTTTCTGAACATGCATCTTGATTAAATACAGAAACTGGGGAAGTCGGGATTGTCTGTCACACCTGCAATCATTGCCTTCCTTGGGCCACAGAAAGGGCTTCCTCCAGGTGAGCCTTTGAAAACAACGTCAACTTCTTCATGTTGTCATTTATTATACTTTTACAGATCAACACAAGCTTATGTAATTTTACTTAAAACTTTTTAGCCTTTTAATTATAGGAACTGGAATAGGGAAAAGATGTAGTAGGAAAGAGAGAGAAACGGATGACTCCAGGGATAATATTTATTAAAATTAAAAATTCATGTGGCTTTTGCCCCAGCAAGCTCACTCTTGGGAGTCTGTCCCAAGGAAATAAAGCCATTAATTAGCATATGCACATGTACAGAGATGCTTTTAAGACAGTATTCATTGTGAAACAAAGCCCCTGGCTGAATACTTTATGATATATCAACACCATAAATTATTACCCATCCATTTAAAAGAACAGATTAAATCGAAACCAATTGACTTAGAGAGAATCCCATAAGGTGTTGTTAAGTGAGAAAGGCAAGACACGAGAACATGTATGTAAATGTGTACAATGTTTCACCATTGTGAAGGCCAAAAAAAAACCCAACCAAGACCAAAATCACTAAATAACCTTTCAAATCCCTTACATAGCTTTATGAGCGTGGAGAAAAACATGAGAGAAAGAGCCCTGGGCTGGCGCCACTCCTTGGGTGTCAGTGGGGAGATGGTTGCTGCTGGCAGGAGAAAGAAGAAAGGAAAAGGGGAAAGCGAAGCATTGCACCCAAACAGCAAGCGTGGAAGGCATGCACCCGGGTAAAATGACACAATCCCAGGCTGCTCAGCTAGTTAGTGCTTGCCTAGCATGCCTGAAGCTCAGAGCTCCCTCTGCACCATTGCATAAAGACGTGAGTCTACTGGGGTCTATAACTCAGCCCCCAAAACAATGCTAAAACGCTATGTTAAAAGCAAAAACAATGACTGGAGAGATGACGCCATGATTAAGGGTGCATACTGCTCTTGCAGAAGACCAGAATTTGGTTCTTTGTACTCATATCAGGTAGCATTAGCTCCAGAGCATCCAATACCCTCTTCTGGTCTCTACTAACACAGGCATTCCACATGAATTTTATACACACACACACACACACACACACACACACACACACACACACACAATTCCACATTACACACACACTTTGAAATAAAAATAAATTATTTTTAAAATGGAAAATAATCCCCCAAAAAACAAAACCTGGCTTGCTTCTTCAGATCAAGGCTCTGTTGTTTATACTGTTTTGGTATAAGACACATATTCTTGGTAGAAGACAGGAGTATTTCGGAACAGCCTTAAGCAATATTGATCTCTAAAATCAATCAAGGTTCTCGGTCATGGTCTATCAATGTCTATCTGTCTTTGTTTTCTAACAGTGCAATTTTAACCTGGGTGCACGACAATCAGAGACCATATTCCTCAACCTTCCTTGCAGCTAAATAATGCCATATGATTGGAATCTGGACAATGGGATTTAACCCCTGAGAGTAATCCTTAAACCAAAAGGAACCTGGCAGTGGTAGCTCACACCTTTAATTCTAACACTCAGGAGGTAGAAGCAGGCAGATCTTTGTGAGTTCAGGCCAGCCTAGTCAAGAGAGTGATTTCTCTGAAAGCCAGGGCTACATGGATAAATTCTGTCACACACACACACACACACACACACACACACACACACACACACAAAAGGAAAGTATCTTCTCCTTTTCTGTTTCCCCCGCCCCAGCATCCTGGAAAGTGAACGTCATGGCAAAACTCCTGAATGGATGGTAGAGTTGAGGGGAAAAGGGGAACTTGGGTATCTAACACCATCCAACCACCAAACTAGCCCTTATTCATTATCCACACCAAGCATTTCTAAAGAAATTATTCAACTTTTGTTTAAGTCATTGTGCTGAATCTGTGCTGAGCAAAGAAGTCAATATTTCAGGAATGTAGATGGGACCCTCACTACCCAGCTCTGAACCACCATAACCATGGCTTTTCAACACCATGAGCCTCTCTTCACTACTTCAAGTTAGAGCAAAGGTCATAGAACATAGGAGACCTCCCTTCTGGCTAGGGGTGCAGGTTCCTCTGGATTATTTAGCTGCAAGGAAAGCTGAGAAATGTGATCTCTGATTGGTTGTGTGCCCAGACCAAGGTTCGCGGAGTTAACTTTTTCCAGCGGGCACAGTTTTGAGCAGAGGGAATTGACAAGATGAAGCAAAGGCAAGGAAGGAAAGCAACACAGAAAGTACCCGAGAGGGAGGAACAAAGACATGCCTGGGGAATCTCCTTAAAAGTCAGAAATATAAATCAATAATCTTCCCAAAGACTTGGGGCTGACTAATGAAATCCTTTCCGCCATGTGCACTAACTCTGAAAGACACCAATTATTTTTTATGGCTTTGAAATATCCCACTGTGATGTCTCTGGCAGTCCAGAGAAACCTGGGTCTGGTTTAGGAAGGCCTAATGATTCCTCACATAAGACTGGGGTGAATAAGTCTTTGTGTGTGTGTCACGTAATGAGAACTTGGCAAAACTGTGTGTCTCCTTTGTCTCATTTGCGGTCCTAAGAAGACTCGAGGAAACTGGCCTGTCACTTTTTGCCAATCATCCATCGAGATGGGTGGCTTTGCACACGGTTTGGGTGGCTTTGCACACGGTTCGCTGTTTTGCATGGAGCAGGACCAACAATTAATTAGATAATGGGCCTGACCTGGGACGTGGGAGCTGACCGCAGCAGAAACCTCTGAGTCACGGAGCCTCGTTTCCATACAACACACATGAAAATCAGTCTCATTACTTTAGCGTGTCACCCCTCCCGTGAGGGCCCTTGGCAAGTGTGAGTCATAGCAAACCTGAGGTCTTAGAATTTGGAGAGCCCGGTATAAAAAATTCATCAACTCTTTTGGCGCTGCTTAGTCTCCCCTTTCCTATCACATCTGGATAATCGGTTTTTAAATTTTAATGCCCTGCTCTCCTTGGCTTTTCAAGGACACAACCTTCACCTCGAATGGCTCTAGGCACGTACCTGAGAGGTGGGGGATGGGAAACTTGGTGTGGGAGAAAACAGAGAGAAAGGCTTGATAGGCATCAGGGCAGGGCACTCAAACCCAGGACCAGGGTGTCCAGTCGCTATCAGGAATGCAGAACTTGCATGCCAGCATCTCTAACACGCTTGGAAATGGGGCCTGCGACAATGGATCCTGGCGAAGTACAGAATAGAAAAATGTCCTTAAGAGTCTGGTTTAGAGCCAGGCAGTGGTGGTGCACGCCTTTAATCCCAGCGCTCGGGAGGCAGAGGCAGGCGGATCTCTGTGAGTTTGAGGCCAGCCTGGTCTACAAGAGCTAGTTCAGGACAGGCTCCAAAAGCTACAGAGAAACCCTGTCTTGAAAAACCAAATAAAAAAAAAAAAGTCTGGGTTGGAGCTCAACTGGTAGAGAGTGCTTGCTTAGCATACATCAAGCCCTAGGTTTGATCTCCAGCAATACATAAACCAGGCGTGACTGTGATCCCCTGTGGCCCCAGAACTCCTGTGGAGGCAGAAAGATCCGTTCAAGGTCATCTTCTGCTACACAGTGAGTTCAAGGCCAGCCTGATCTACAGGAGACAAAACAAAACAAATAAAAATGAATAAGCACACACACAAACATACACAAAAAACCTTAGAAAAAAATCACATCTGTACCAAACACGATAATTATGGTGTCAATTTCTCTGAACAGTACAGTATGACATATATTTATTTACATAGTATTTACCTGATACTAGGTATTACAAATAAAATAAAGATCATTTCAGGTATATGGGAAACTGTATGTAGTTTATATGTATATAACTCACCATTTTTTATTTTTTTTTCTTTTTGGTATGTTTTTAATTATTTTTATTGTGCTCTACATTTTTCTCTGCTCCCCTCCCCTTCAGCCCTCTCCCAAGGTCCCCATGCTCCAAATTTACTCAGGAGATCTTGCCTTTTTCTATTTCCCATGTAGATTAGATCTGTGTATATCTCTCTTAGGGTCCTCATTGTTGTCTAGGTTCTCTGGGATTGTGATTTGTGGACTGGTTTTCTTTGTTTTATGTTTAAAAACCACTTATGAGTGAGTACATGTGATAATTGTCTTTCTGTATCTTGGTTGCCTCACTCAAAATGATGTTTTCTAGCTCCATCCATTTGCCTGCAAAATTCAAGATGTCATTTTTTTCTTCTGTGTAGTACTCCATTGTGTAAATGTACCACATTTTTCTTATCTATTCTTCAGTTGAGGGGCATTTACGTTGTTTCCAGTTTCTGACTATGACAAACAAAGCTGCTATGAATATAGTTAAGCACATGTCTTCGTGGCATGATTGAGCATCCTTTGGATATATACCCAAAAGTGGTATTACTGAGTCTTGAGGAAGGTTGTTTCCTAATTTTCTGAGAAATCGCCACACTGACATCCAAAGGGGCTGTACCAGCTTGCATTCCCACCAGCAATGCAAGAGTGTTCCCTTTAACCTACAACCTCTTCAGCATAAGTTATCATCAGTGTTTTTGATCTTGGCCATTTTTACAGGTGTAAGATGGAATCTCAGAGTTGTTTTGATTTGCATTTCTCTGATGACTAAGGATATTGAACATTTCTTTAAGTGTCTTTCAGCCATTTTAGATTCCTCTGTTGAGAGTTCTCTGTTTAGGTCTGTACTCCATTTTTTTTTTATTGGATTATTTGTTCTTTTGATGACCAATCTCTTAAGTTCCTTGTATATTTTGGAGATCAGACCTCTGTCTGATATGGGGTTAATGAAGATCCTTGCCTTGCCCATTCTGTAGGCTGTCGTTTTGTCGTGTTGACTGTGTCCCTTGCTTTATAGAAGCTTTTCAGTTTCAGGAGGTCCCATTTATTAATTGTTTCTCTCAGTGTCCGTGCTGCTGGGGAATAACACACCATTTCATATAAATGACATGAACACTCAATTTGGGGAACCCCAGAGGAGCCTGGATCCAATGCCTGTCTGACACAGAGGAACAACTCTAGCAAGATAACAATCCAGGCACCAGGCAGGGGAGAGCATGCGCATCACACTAACCACGCGACCTTTGAACCTTCTCTATCTGAGCACAGTCTGCTGCCATCATCGAGACACAAAGTGCCAGATCCTTGCTCTCACAGCCACCTTTGAACCAAAGCAAGGACGTACAGGATCCTCACATACACATCATGGCTGTAAGAAGCAAACAGGTGATTGGAAGAACCAAGGACCATGCTGAGCCCATTCTGGTGTTTGGGGTGACATTGTCTGGGGCCACATTCAGAGTCTAGATGATAGAACTCGGGTCCAATGCCCATAGCAACAGTGGTATCCCGGGTCCAGTACCCATAGCAACAGCAGTATCCTGAGTCCAGTACCCATAGCAACGGTAGTATCCCTGTTCCAGTACCCATAGCAGCAGTAGTATCCCAGGTCCAGTACCCATAGCAACAGTAGCATCCTGGGTTCAGTACCAATAGCAACAGTAGTATCCCAGGTTCAGTACCCATAGCAACAGTAGTATCATGGGTCCAGTACCCATAGCAACAGTAGTATCCCAAGTCCAGTACCCATAGCAACAGTAGTATCCCGGGTCCAGTACCCATAGTAACAGTAGTATCCCGGGTCCAGTACCCATAGCAGAAGTAGTATCTCGGGTCCAGCACCCATAGCAGCAGTAGTGTTCCTAAGAGCTTGCCATGGGTCACTCCTGGCTGCAGGGCCTCAGGGACTGGCTGGGTCCCTGGCCCCACTATGTCCCCCACCACATCATCACTTCTCAGGGATTTCTTTACCCCTTAATTCCGACAGAGTCACTTTTGTGTTTAGAACCCGTGAGTGAGCCATGGAGGTGCTCTCAAACATAGAATTGTGGAGAGAAGAAAGAAGCCAGCCGGGAGCTGTAACTGGCAGTGTGTCAATACGTGAGGGAAACTGGATCAGGCTGCGCTCGGTGCCACTCTGGGCCATCACTGCCACCCTTGGCTGCCCGCCGGGCTCCACAGGACCGGCTTCTCTCCGCGTTAATTGGTGCCTGTGGCCTCCTAGCTTTTCAGTCTCTCCAGTTCCTGTCATTTCATCTTGATTGAGGATTTCATCTTGACAGAGGGTGTCTCTGAGGTGTAGTGGTTCAAAGCCTTCCCGGTACTAGTGAGGTACAAAGGAAAATGAGCACTTAGATGAAGAGCTGGCCGTGCTGGGAGTCTCCGCAGTGAAGAGCCCTCAGACCAGCTTATCCAGAGCCACAAACTCCCCAGCCATGCAGGACCCAGAGAGTGACACTAGGCAGGGTCAGCGTCTAACGATGAGGGAAAGAAACTAACCCGGGTTCACAAGGGTCTCAGTTCTTCATACTCATCATGGGTGTTATAAAAAAAATCACCATCTTCACTTGGATGCAGCCCAGCAATAGACCACTTTCTAACAGGTCTGAGGCCTTGGGTTCGATCTCCTGCATGGGAGGAGGGGAGAAATTTCTCAAAATTATCATCCTCACCATGAACCCAGGAAGAGAAGCAGAGCGCAGGGTGGGCTGCCTGAGTGAGGTGTGGGAGCGTCCATCACCCACGTGGACAGTTGAGACTGTAGCAGTTGACAGCTACTTCTGCTGCCGGGAGAGGTGTGGGCAGGGCAGAGAGGGCCGGCTGTGATAGACTAAGCTAAATTGGCTTTCTCCTTCTCTCATTTGAATAGCAACTTTAGCTAACATTTGCCACCGGCCTGCTTCACTTCCCAACCCCCACCTCAGGCCCTAGCCATCCAGGGCCCCTCATCACTAGCCAGAAGCAGGATTCCTTAGTCACAGATGGAGGGCTGAGCTGTGGCTCAGCTGTTGATATCTGTGACCCTGGGGAGAAATGAAAATCAATCGTTTCCTAGGTACCTGGGCTTCGAGCCTTGTGCACTTCTGTTTACGCTGCGGCCTCGCCGTGGAACTCTCTTGAATTGCCCATTAGTCCTCTCAAAAGCCAGACCAAACATTGCCACTGGGAAATTTACTGAACTGTGCACTCCCTTCTGCTCTCCCACTCTAGGCAGAAGCCACCCACACCCTTCCCTTGACCTTCTGAGACGTCCTTCTGTGTCTGGAGGCCAGAGGACAAGCTTGGGTGTTGTTCCTTGGGAATGTCATCCACTTAACTTTTCTGACGAGGACTTTTGTTGGCCTGGAGTTTGCCAAGTAGGTTAGGCTGGTTGACTGGAGAGCCCTATAGATCCACCTGGCTCCACACTGGGACTATATGCCAGAGCTAGAGGCACACTGCTCGGCTTTCCACGTGGGTCCTGAGAATTGAACTCAAGTCTGTGTGCTTCTTTTGACAGAGCCATTCCCTGGCCCTTTCCCTCACCTCTCTGGATTGGTGTTGGACCTCACTGCCTCTGTGCAGAGACACTGTTCTAGTTTCATTTAGTTGCTGTGAAAAAAAAAAAACACTCTCACCAAAATCAATGTAGGTTATGAAAGTCTTATACTTCCAGGTCATAGTACATCATTGATGGAAGTTGAGGCAGGAACCCAAGCAGCAGCTAGAGAGCAGAAATCATGGGGGAAGGCTGCTTCCTGGCCCACACAGTCCAACTTACACTCAGCTAGCTTCCTTATGCAGATCAGAACCAGCGACCTAGGGAATGGTACTGCCCACAGTGGGCTGGTCCCTCCTGCATCAGTTAGCAATCAAGGCAATCTTTCACAGTCATTTACACAGGCCAATCTGATCTGTACAAGAGCTCAATAGACTCCAGTCCTGTCCTGTGGATGTAGGGGATCAGCAGGAGACACTGGAGTAGTTCATGCCGTCGGGTGGTTATCTGCAGTGAGCTAGGAGCATTGTCACTCGGAAGAAGGCAACTAGCGCACAGTGGTAGACTCGGAAGACATGGCCGGGGCTCAAGTTCTCTTCCTTCCATTCTGTAGTTTATGGCCTTGGAAGGTTTGCCCACAGGTGATGAGCTTTCCTCATGGATACAGTGGCGATGATAATAATCTTCACCAGATTGTGAGAACTCTGTGAGATGGTTAGGCCATGGCCTGGTAGAGAGCAAACCCCATACAACAAGTGCGGTTGGCACACTCTCCCCGACTTTCCTCATTGCTGAGACAAATGCCTCAGGAGAGCAACTTAAAAGAAGGAATGTTTAGTTTGGTCTGACGTTTGAGAGCACAGTCCATGGCAAAAGGCAGTTCTCCTTTTGCTGGCCACATTACATCTGGTCAGGAACCAGAGCCAGACGAATGCTGCTCTTAGCTTGTTTTTTCCTTCTTTCTGTTCAGTTTGGACTCCTTCCTAATAGAGCAATAGCATCCACAGGTAGATCTCATCTCAATTAACCCAATCTAGAAACTCCCTCACAGATAAGGCTTGTTTCCATGGTGATTCTAATACTATCAATTTGGGTCAAGATTAACCGTCTCAGTCATTATTGGTGGGTCTGCAGGGCTCTAGCGGCATAGCTGAAGGTTTGACCAGGTATTCAGTGAAAGGGGAGAAAGGACTGAGGATGTGGAAGGGGGTGGCTGAGGTACAGGTAAGCGTGGAGATAAACTGTGGTGGTCTGAATCTTCACAGCTGTGTGAAGCTAGCACAGGATAATCTAAAGAGATGGGGTTTGTGTTCCCCTTGCAGAGGGAGGGAAGGAATGGACGATTTAGAGAGCATCGATAACCTGCCTTCAGTGGCACACTGGTAAGTGGCAGTCCCAAGTGTTTTGACTCTGTACTCTGCTTTGTAACGCCACTAAAGCACAAAACTCACCCTGCAGCGGCTCTCAAGCCAAACTGTCCCCCAGGCCTTTGAAGCTGCAGCAGGGATAAGGGCATTGTGACACACAAAGAAACGGGAAGAAGGGGTGCATAGAGGACCCAACAAAGTGCAGCTGTGAAGCTTTCTCCACAAAATGGGGGGGGGGGGGGCGGAGTGTGGGGAGCAGCTCGGGGTGTGGCTCCATGGTACATGTCTGACGCATAACATGTGCCTACCATGTGCAAAGCCCTGGGTTCAACATGCCCACAGACACTATAAAACATTATCAAGTATAGATCAACAAAACCATGGGAAAGCCTTGTTCAAAGCCTGCCTCACTTTCTAGGAGAACAAATCCAAGTTCTGTCATTTCGGTAACAAAGCCTTTTGGCTCAATGAATCCTTTCTTGAAAGACCTGCCTCGGCACTGAGCCTGGTGAGACTGTCTTTGGTGTCTGTGACACAGATGTGGAGGGTTTAGCACCATAAAGTGAGGAGCCTGCATTTTCCGAATGAATGGTGAATGACCAAGTGATGGTAAGAAGGCAGAGGAGAACGACTGAAGGATCTTATCGAAATTGGAGTACAGGGATGGTTAAGTGCTCGCCTCGCAACTACAAAGCCCTGAGTCTGATCCCTAGCACTATAGGAACTGGGTGTGGTTGCCCATGGCTGTAATTCCAACCCTCGGGAGCTAAAAGCAGAAGAATCAGAAGTTAAAAGTCATCCTGGGCTACATAGTGAGATACTGAGTTGCAGTTCAGCCTGGGATCCAGGAGACCCTGTCTAAAACAAAACCAAAATTCAGTCAGGAATGATGGTGCCCACATATAATCCTGGTACTTGGTAGGCAGAGGCAGGAGGATATCTGTGAGTTCCAGGCCAGCCTGGTCTATAGAGTGAGTTCCAGTCCAGTCAGGGATACATAGTGAGACCTTTGTCTCAATAAAATAAAACAATCAGTGTAGGAAAACTGGATGTGGTGTGGTGGCGCACACCAACAATGTCAGCTGCAGGAGGCATCGGCAGTAGGAGATCCTGGGCTACCCAGCAAGTTCAAAGCCAGGCTGGGTTTTGAGACTCTCAAAAAATAGAAAGAATGAAGAAAGACAGAGAGAGAGAGAGAGAGAGAGAGAGAGAGAGAGAGAGAGAGACAGAGAGAGAGATACAGAGACAGACAGAGAGAGAAGAAGAAGAAGAAATCAATGTAGCAGAGGAATTTCCTTGAAAGGTTTTCTTCCTAACGTGTTAAAATATTGGCAGCATCCAGACAGCACTCATAATATGTACCTACAAAGCTCTGACATGAACAATTGATATCACTTGACCATCTTAACCACGGCTAGTTGTCCTTAAAGCCTCCCGAGCCCACGAGATTCTAGATGGTAATGGCTCAGCTGGTTTAAATGGGTTTCCATGGTTACACTCATGCTCCTGTTTCCATGGTTACGTTTTCTGGTCCCTCACAGGAGTTAGATATATATTTGAAATTTAAAGGTATTTTTTTCCCCTGCCTTGCCTGCCTACACAGATTTCTAGGGTCCAAATGTCTGGGATGAAAGTTTTAGTGACCTCTTGGCGGGAGAGGGGGAGACGGTAATAATATTTATGACAGCTGAATCTACCTAGAATGAGCAGCAGACTCAATGGGGAGCAATACTGCAGGTGGATTGATAGCTCAGTGTTATGAGCCTGGCCGTTTTGCTGAACTAGAGGAGAGGGCTGTCTGCGGTGAAGGACCAATATATTATTGTTTGGATGTGTGGCTCTGGGACAGGGCTGGGATGCTGGCCGCAGCTGGACTCTCAGATCAGATATCCTTCAAATTTCTTTCATCCATCTCTGTACTGGATATTGAGGCTACCTGCTTGCACTCATTTCTCCCATCATCTCCCTTTCAACGCTCCTCCCTTGGCACACTCCAGCAAGCATCTGTTTGAAGGGACCAGCCCAGATACCTTCAGAGTTGGATGTAGCGTCTCTGGGCACAGATAGCCTGCCTTACATGGACTCCAAGAGCCCCCTTGTGGTAACTCTAATACTTGCAGCTTTTCTTCATCTAGGAAAGGGCTCCTGGAAACTGATAGGACTCAGCAGGGAAAATGGTCTTCCTCCATCATCCCTCCCAGCCTTCCTCCTATAACTTTACTGGACATCTGTTATGCATCACCCAGTCCCTGGTATGAGTGGTAGCCTCCCTCAGACCAGCCTGCTGGCACCCAGACACCAACAAGAACTAAAATGCCTCCTCTACTCCAGGTAGTGAGAGTGTCCTTGGGTGGGCGGCTGACCCAAGAAGAGCCTGAGACTTCCTTGAGATTAAGTCTTAATATTCTGGGGCGATGAAATCTCTTCATTTCGGTACATAGTGGTCTGTGGGTGGGGGAGGGGAATATTTTGTTTGCTCTGTCTTCAAGGAAAGAGTGTTCCATAGACCCTCTGAAGGGGTACAGCTGGAGCCCAGCATCTAAGGATCCAGGCACGTGTTGAGTCTTCTAGAATCTCACACACCTTGCTCCCAGAAAGACACACTTTTTTTTGTCTTCTGTTTACCTGTAAAACATAAGGCCCTTCTCCTTGATGTGTCAGGGAGCTCTGTAGGTAAGCCCCAGGAGATGTATCTGGGTCTCCTATGGCAGCCATATAACCCTCTTACACCCAGTTTAGAAGTGCCTTGGCCTCAGCATCATGGGGAAAGCCTGCGACAGAGGCACTTCTCACCTCATGAAGGACACTTCTCACCTCATGAAGGACAGGAAGCAGAGAGGGAGGAATACAGGAAGAACTTAGGGTATGATTTAGCATCTCTCTCCCAAAGGTACCTCTCCAGTGACCTACTTCCTCCAACTAGGCCCTACTTTCTTTCTATCTCATACCGTTACCCACTAATGCAGTGGTTCTCAACCCCTTTGGAGGTAGAATGACCTTTCAGAGGCGTCGGATATCAGATATTGGGTCACCAAAAAGAAAAATAAAAGTAGAGGAGGCTGGTTGGGGAGAGGAAATGGATCAACAGTAGAGGGCTGGGGGGGGGGCAGTGATGGGGTAAATGTGATCAAATTGTACTATATACAAGTATGAAAATGTCATAATGAAACCCATTACTGTGTATAATTAATATGTGATAAAGAATTTAAAGGATTAGCTCTCATAGGTAGTGTCTCTCCCAGGTTGTTAGTCCCCTCTTGGCCTCCTCTCCTCAGCCTAGTCTGGAATTTGCATTACACAAGCCCTCCCAGGCATTCTTCCTCTGCCAATACCCCCCTCCTCGGGTGTGTGTGTGTGTGTGTGTGTGTGTGTGTGTGTGTGTGTGTGTCAGCAGAGCCTTGCCTTTGCATGGTCATATCTACAGCCATCCTCCATTGTGGTTACTAGTGGTTTCTAACCCATTTTAGGCCTCCCAGCCTAGCTTTAAGCTAGTCTTTGTTCATTTTCTCTCTCTGGCCTTCGGTGCTTATTGCAAACCTTGAAGGCCAAGCCTACACTCTCAGCAAGTGAGCTCACTTACCTAGGTAAAACGAGAGTTCCCTGTGTGCTGTCTGTGGTTAAAGATTTGGCAAATCAGATGGGTGCTGGAGGCACAGGTCTTTAAGCCCAGCACTCGGGAGGAGAATCTTTGTGAGTTCGAGGCCAGCCTGGTCTACAAAGTGAATTCCAGGTCAGCCAGAGCTGTTTCACAGAGAAACCCTGTCTCAAAAACAAACAAACAATTTCAAAAACAAGCAAACAAATGATTTGGTAGATTAGAAAGATGAAAAATAGACATATAAAATTCAAGGAGTATCTGCCTTCTCCTACTATGTAGGTTCTAGTGACTGAACTCAGGTGGACAGACTGGCTTGATGGTAAGCACCCTTACCCACTGACCTTTCTCGATGGCCATGGCTAATGTGTCTTTCTGAGAAGAATTTATCCATGCATTTGATGAGAGTTCCTCAACACTTCGGGTTACAAAATTTCTACTTATATATCAGGAATGCTTCTCCTTAACTTTGCAACCCTATACCGACAGACTTATCAACACTAGCCGCCATCTTTGTCCCGGTTTCCAATTTCAGATGTTGTGTGTGCCAGAGGTTAATGCTGGGTGTCTACCGCTACACCTTATCTCATGTGTATGTGTCAATGCCCAAGTGCATGTCTGCGCATCATGTATGTGCAGCTGCCAGAAGAGGGTGTCAGAACCCCAGGAGTCGAAGTTACAGGTGGTCGTGAGCTCCCTAATTTTGGTGCTGGGAGCCAAAGCCAAGTCCTCTGCAAAAGCTGCAAGTGCTCTTAACTGCTAAGTCATCTGTCCAGTACCAGTCTTATGTTTTTAAGACAGGGTCTCTCGCTGAGCCTAGAGCTCACCATTTGCTGGTTGGTTACCCAGAAAACCTCATAGCAGTAATTCTCAACCTCCCAAACACTGCACTCCTTTAGTAAAGTTCCTTACTGGTGACCTCCAACCGTAAGATTACTTTGTTGCTACTTCCTAACTGTAATTTTTCTGTTATGAATCATAATGTAAATACCTAATACACAGGCTGTCTGCTATGTGACTCCCAAAGAGGTCTGACCAATGGTTGAGAACCACAGCTCTAGGATCCGCCCGTCTCCGTCTTACTCCCAGGGCTGAGTTACAGATCTGTATCTCTACATTTCAAACTCACATTTGAAGGCTTAATGTACGGGCACTTTGCTTACAGAATCAGCTTTCCTGGCCCTCATTTTCCTGTTCCAGGCATCGTTCCTGTTCCTTTTCTGCATCATTGCTGATTCAGGTTATCTGCCGTCTCTCAGCTCTGCAGGCTGTCCCCCTGCAGTGGCCCTTCCTTTTTAGCTGGTCTCTTCCACTCGTCAGTGTGCAGACACCAATAGCACACAGCCACCGAGATCCATTGTAGCCCTTTCTGCTCAGCTCGTGCCCAGGGGGCATGAGTCAGTGCACATACAAGCCCCTGATGCGTGCTTACCACACAGCACTCTGGCTGGTTCTACATATGATCTGCCCCACCGGATGGTGACGTTGAAGATCATATTTATTTTTGTATTCTCAGATCAGAATTTTGCACATTGTGTAGGCTCAATAAATACATGTCAACAGTAACGGATTTAGTTTTCCTTCTTGGACTTTTGTCCAGAGAAGAAAACAGTTTTCCAGGTAGAGGCTTCAACTGATTAATTAGAAGACACTTTCTCCATGTGTTTTCCCTCTTCTGTTCAGTATCTGGCTAGGTTTTAGGCTGTAGCTAATTACTGAGTTGGTTGAAATGGCTCCAGAACCTTCTCCTGCGCTCTAACAGAGAACTCAGAGTTCATTCTAGAACGAGCATAATTTGTATCGTTAAGACTTAGATTACCTTGGGATACTGCCCACATTGGAGCTTGGTAGGTTGCTAGGAGCATAAACAAATCCCACTTTGGAACAGTTTTCTGTGCAAGAAAAATCCCCCCTCTCTTATTTTTCTCTGGGATCATTCACTTACAAATGATCTAATTGCTCTGTATGAGAGGCTGGAAGCACCATGGCAACACGTTTAATTGCTAAGGATGTACAACTGCTAATTAAAAATGACCTCTACTCAAATGTGCTAAAAAGCCATATCTAACTACTCCATGTTAGGCCTTTTGCCGATGGTAGTTTTCTTTCTCCTCCTCTAAATTTTGCTTGCCATGTATGTGTGTATGCCATTGTTTGGTAACTTCCTCTGTGTGATCCTGTGGTTCAGAGTTAAGAAATGCACACAGCTGGGGCTGGAGCAATGGCTCAGAACAGTGGGCTGTTCTTCCAGAGGTTCTGAGTTCAATTCCCAGTAACTACAAGGTGGTTCATAACCATCTATAGAGAGATCTGGTGCCCTCTTCTGGTGTGCAGGTGTACATACAGGCAGAACACTGTAAACATAATAAATAAATCTTAAACAAACAAATAAACAAAAAAGAAATGCACACAGCACTGAGGGAACCCAAGAACACCCTGTCCAGACACCCCGACCCATGATGGCAGCTAGCTGAGGTGGGATTGAAGGAGTGAGGGCCCAATCTGTTTTCCCACTGTGACTAACCTCTAACCAGGGCCACCTTAGCCACTGGCCTTCTATCCGAGAGACGTGACTAGCCGCCAGTTAAAAGGGCTTTTTGGCCCTCAATTGGGTTGGAAATTCTATTTTTTTTTCACTTTTTCCTTATTTGTAGAGGGAAAGTCTAACTATATCATTCTGAATTATACTGTGCTTTACAAAGGATAGCAGACTACAGTGGAGAAACTGGACAGCTTCATTTCTCATCTGCCTTATTTGCAGTCAATGTACTTTCTTGATGTTCGAGGTTTGAGGGCAGTGAATTAGGAGGGAAGGAGCAGGCTTTTTAGAAACAGTCCGTCTCATTGGACAACAGCACCCCAGCCCCATCAGCTAGAGCATGCTTCTCGTTGGCTACTGTTCTACACAAAGATTCTGAGACCCACTGAAAAGGGGAGTCACGATAGCCGGACACAGACACTACAAATCTGGGGGTGAACTCAGGGTTGATGGAATACCACAAGAAATATTGGAACTCTCATTAAAACCCTGGTGGGAATCAAAGGCAAGATGGAAGCCATAGAAACAGCACATGGTTTTGCCTGTGCAGCTGGTTAGCATGTGTGCGGTATTTCCATCTTGTGTGCAGTATTTCCACCCTGTGTGCAGTATTTCCAGTATTTCCATCTTGTGTGCAGTATTTCCACCCTGTGTGCAGTATTTCCAGTATTTCCATCTTGTGTGCAGTATTTCCACCCTGTGTGCAGTATTTCCATTCCCATCTCAGCTGGACTTGAACTCACAACGCAGTCCAAGCTGGCCTTGAACTTGTAATCCTCCTGCCTTAGTCTTCTGTAGGATTATAGGTGTGTGCACCAGCATCTTCACCCATCTACCCCTGGAGTTCTTCCTCCTCCCCCCACTTCATAACAGCCCACGATGACTGGCTGACCAGATCTTGCTGCCAGTAATATTCAGGAAAGCTATGAATATTAAAGCAACAAGGAAAAAAAGAGACTGTATCTCAGATACAGAGAACATTTTATTCATAGCTGTATAAAACTACACTTCAGAATTCTCCTTTTCTAAAAACAAACTTTTAATTGCAATCCTCCAAATGAAAAGGCTACAGTTTTTTAACCTTGTACATACCATGGTCACAATAAACAGTATTTCAGTGGTGGGGAGTGCAGAGGATCGAGCCCAGGACTTCACACTCACCCACAGCCCCAGGCCCTGTTAAATAAGTTTTTAAAGCTGTGTTAAAAACAACAACAACCAAACAAACAAAAAGCTCTCTACAGCAGCATATGGCTCTGTGACTATAGTCTGTAGCCTCAGGATGGTACCAGAAGCCAAGTAAACTTCTATCCTGAGATAGAAAACTGGATACTGTTGATGTTTCGGGAGCCATTTCTCTCAATGGTAATTCCCCCTCTTAGGTCTAATTCATTGGAGAGGCTTTTCTGGAAATGCCTGCAATACCGTGGATCAGTGCTGGTGCATGTGGGCCTGAGGAGCTGTGCCCGCCCTCAATCATGCATCTCAGAACAGTATCAACATTACTGGCCTGCACAAGAACCAAAAGGTAACGTTGAATGATTTATGTAACTCTGAAACAAGTGAGGCTCAGCTGCACACATACCTCACTATTAGCAAAGGAGGATTAAATATTAAAGCGGTGAATGTGTTGTCATACGTGAACATTAAAAACTCTACATAGACTGTGTCCCTCAGCCCCCAACCAGGGCTGAGTTTTCTGTGCTGAGGCTCATCTCAAAGTCTTACCTTGGGTTGGGCCACTCTCCCTCACTCTCCTTCCCCCACTACCCAAACCAGCGGCGCCACCATCTGCTCACCAGCAACGTGGCCACTGTCTGAGGCTGACAAGCTGGAGAGCTGGACGGCCACGCCAGGGGTGAGCATCAGTGTCCCCCCCTTGCACCTCGTGCTGTGCTTTTCTCCATCTTTGCATTGCAGAAGGCACCACGGCCCTATGAGACTTGGCCAAAACATGTAGGGTGTTTATTAGAGAAGTCCATTTATTAGAGAACGCCAACGGCCAGGAGAGTGGGTCCAAACAGGCCTTCTGCAGTTTGGAGGAGAGGGGAAGACATGCGGAGCACCTTTCTGTAACGGTCACACAGTATTAAGTTGGGATTTGTGTCTCCATGTGGCTACACTGCCCTGGAAATGGCTGACACGTTGTTGCGATCATCACCACCTGGGTGACAGAAAAGGGCCCTGGCTCCAGGGTACCCGTGAGGCAGCACATCTGGTGGCCTGTCCCTCAGGCTGGGGTCACAGGAGACACCAGCACTTATAAAGATTCCTATCCACTTCCACTGAGAAGGCAAGGCCAGTGAATGTCAGATAGGACTGTTTTTTACTTTTAAGGTTTTTTTATACAAGTATGTGTCTGTGTGTGGATTTGTGTACCTGAGTACAGGTGACTGCAGAGGCCCATGGGGTGATGTGGAAGGGTCTTCTATCTATTGTTATTTTCATTGGTTAATAAAGAGACTGCCTTGGCCCTCTGATAGGACAGAAAATTAGGTAGGTGGAGTAAACAGAACAGAATGCTGGGAAGAGGGCAATGAGGCAGATGCCATGGAGCCAGCCACCAGGTCAGATATGCTGAATCTTTTCCAGTAAGCCACCACTTCGTGGTGCTACACAGATTATTAGAAATGGGTTAATCAAGATGTAAGAGTTAGTCAGTAACTAACTCTCTAGAGATAATGGGCCAGGCAGTGGTTAAATGAATACAATTTGTGTGTTGTTATTTCTGGGGCTAAGCTAGCTGTGTGGGAGCTGGGCAGGACGAAAAGCAGGCCTGCCCACAGCTCCTCACTACAATGGGGGGTTACGGGGACTGTGGACCACTGGTGTGGGTGCTGGGAACTAAGCTCAGGTCATCCGGAAGAGCAGTGCATGCTCTTAACTTTGGAGCCATCTCTCCAACCAGCATCTCCTTTAAAAAGACTGATTTCTAGTATTTTAACTTTAAAAAGTACCAAATTTCACAAAATACGTTAGGTTTTCTCACCGGGGAGAAGAAATCACAAAATGAAATGGACAGACTAAATACTCCTTTTTTTTTTTTTGATTTTTAAGGCAGGGTCTCTACATAGTCCTGGCTATCCTGGAACCTGCTCTGTAGGCCATGGTGGTTTGAGCTCACAGAGTTCTGCCCACCTCTGCCCCCTGAATGCTGGGCATGCGCCACCACGCCCAGTCAAAACTAACACTCTTGTATAAAAGTTTTATGTGCAGACACTACCACTGCCTTTAGTCTAAGATACATCTGTCTAACTCTCGGCAGACAACAAGCCTCTTCAACTCGCTCAGAATAACTCAGGTTCTTAAAAGCAATAGTCCTTGGGTAGGCTGCTTACACCAGCACAGAAAATGTGACCCGATGAAGAAATACTCTATACTGTAATCTGAACAGTTTGCCCAGTTTCTATAAAGTTCACATGAACCGGGAATCAGAATGTTTTCCCATTAAAACGGTATGTTTCATTAGAACTAGAAAACCTGCAAGAAGTGCATAGAATTCAAATCTAGGTTTTCTCTCCCCATTTAGGAGTTTCTGTCTAACAGTTTAAGAAGCGTTGACTAAAGCATTTAAACATACATTACTCCCACTAGTGTGGTTCTGAGTACAGATTTCCCATTTTCAGTCATTATTTGGTTAATTAAAAAAAAAGCTATCCAGGATTTACAGTAAACCAACTACAAAGTCTTCTTTCTATACATATATGAATCCAACCACCCATGAGAAGTTCCAAGATGCAGACAGCTTTGGCGAGACCACGAAGACAGGCGTCCTAGACCTTATGTGGATGACAATGGGCGAATATAATGTCCTTCAGATTGCCTCCCTACAAATATTTACTTGTGTTTAAAAAAAAAATCATAAGACTATTTGCTTAACATGAGATAACCCAAACAGCCTTCTTTACCTTAAAACCAATAAAAGCAACAACTTATCAGGCAGGAAATAAAAACTGCCAGGCACCAAACACGCCAAGGCAGGAAGAACAAAACTCCATGCTATGTATTTTCAAGCAGGTGTGCATTTACAAGGTGAAGTTTGGAGGACAAAGCAAGAAACTTAAAATTCATGGATTTGCAAAGACCTGACACATTGGTGCAGGTTAAATATATTTGAGGAAAAAGGTCCAGGCTGTGTTAGGGATTCAGTGTACAGTCCCAGTCAGAACTAAGAACATGTAAAACACCATAAAACACTGGGGACTGGAGTGTTGTGGGTATGGACTCAAAATACTTTTATGAAGAAAAGCCAAGAACACCCAAAATATTCCATTCTATATAAGAAACATTGGTGATCTGTCCCCATAGTACTTTAAAAGGACACATAGAACAGGACAAATTGTATGTTTTTAAAGATCATCCCTAACAAATAATGGTGGACTGGCAGACATCACATAGGCAGTCCCTCTGAGGTAACAATTAAGTGAGCCGGAAAACACTTTAAAGTTCACATTGTCTTCTAAAATGACACCTCAATATCGAGTTCATTTTATACTGCTATAAATCACAGGGCGCTTAGTTCACAAGTCCTCAGTTCTTACACAGCTCCTTACACAACCAGGAATCCCAGCGCTCATCAGATGGGACTGTGGATAAATGTACACCAGATGGAGAAACTTAGAGAGGCCTTCTGAAGCAATGACTCTTTGCTAATTGTGAACTTGTTCAACGAACGGGGCCTGGTGGCACACACCTTTAATCCCAGTGCTTGGGAGGCAGAGGCAGGTGAATCTCTGTGAGTTTGAGGCCAGTATGTTGGTATACACAGTGAGTTCCAGGCCAGCCAAGACTACACAGTGTGACCCTGTCTCAAAAAACAAACAAGCAAGTGAACACACACATACAGATAATACTAGAATCCCTTTCTTTCTCTCCAATGGAACACACGACCCTTGGACCTGCACACCACACTCTGAGAAGTTCCATTTCTCCTCATTGGAACCCTCAGTTTTTCCAGTAGCAATGTCCTGTTAGGCTATTGTGAAGACAAAGCTATTTTTTCCAGTTAACCACATTTTACCCCGAATTTTTCAAAAGTCAAAATTTATAAAATCATGGACCCTTTATTACAAAAGGAAGTGTTTGTGCACATAATTACTGCAGAGAAAGGATATTCCGAGGGGGTCAGATCAGTCAGCATGAGTGCACCTCACTGAAGTACACTTACTATAAAAACATGTTGCCTTTGCCATGTGAAAACCGGGTATTTAGTTCTCTGGATTTCTTTATCAGGGCTTTTTTCTGAGCCTCATCAAACCGATTGACCTTGAGATCTTTATCACGGTCAAATGGTATCCTCTCTTGGTGCTTGCTTTTATCCTCGGCAGCCTTATTCTTTAACTTCTTATGATGGATGTCCATGAGGGATTCTGATCTCTTTGATTCCTAGGGAAGCAGGAGAACAGAAGAAAGAACCTTAGCCGTGTAGGTTATAGACAGTCTACAGTCAGGAAGCAGGCTGGGCCAGTGCGGGTGAATGAGAGACGGGGGTTCTGGATCAAGACAGCATCTACGCGAGGACACACAGCTGTGGTAAACACAACTCAGAAGGAACAGAGACGTCTACTAGCTACACGCAGAGAAAGAGCAAGAAAGGAAGGACACACAGTCATGGGCACTTAAGCCCAAGCAGGAATATAACCAAGAACAGGGGTGTGAAAGAACGGGCAAGTTTCTTTCCACCCCACAGATGAACTGGTCCCTAAAGCCGCTCAGGCAGACAGAGGTGCAGGCGCTGACAGAGCCCAAACAGAAGTGAACTATGAAATAAGGCGCACAGAAGCGGCCCAACTTAGGCCTGTGCAGATGGTGTTTGTCTCGCCCCCTGTTCTATTTGTCTCTTTTCCTTGTTCCTCTTCTCCTCTTAGCTTAGGCTGATGTTCATTGTCAAGTCTGTCTCCATACCATTTTCAGACAAGTTCTGTGCAAAAGCAATTGGTTTACTAAACAAGGGATTTGCTGTGGACCTCTGAGTAAAACTAGCCTGGGATGGAAGGACAAGGGAGGGATGGAGGGGACAATCATAGGGCAGATCAGCAGCCTCAAAGCTGGGGGTGGACACACAAGGACTCCATAGAACAGCGTCAAAGACAAGTAAGGCGGGAGCCATTTTAAGGTAATTCACACGTCTGTCATTTAGTCTTCTTTCAAAGATAAAAAAATACAAGTGTATGTGTGTGATCCTGTACAAGTTTCTGTGTGCTACATGTATGCAAGAGTCCACAGGGACCAGAAGAGGGCATTGGAGTTCCTGGAACCGGAGCTCCAGGTGGTTGTGAGACACCATGGGTGCTGGAAGCTGGACTCCGGTTCTCTATGAGAGCGGCGAGCACTCTCAGCTGCTGAGCCAGCTCTCCAGCCCTCATTTAGTCTTTCTTAAAACTCATTTATCCTATAAAGCATTCTTAAAGGTGATTCTCCTTTATGGCTATGAAGAGACAGGCTCTCAGGTAGCCCAGGCTGGCCTCCAACTTGCTTGCTGTGTAGTTGAGTCTGACCTTGAACTCGTGACTCTCCTGTCCCACTGCCTGCACGCTGACATTGCAGGAGTTCCCCTTACACCTGGCTCTTTTTTTCCCCTTAAATTATCAAATACAATTCTTTCAATTTTTTAAAGCTAGTATACAAAATAGTAGGTTTTGTTGCACTTATTTCCTGTAAGAGTGTACTGCCTTCGTTGGCATGCTCGAAATTCACAGTGAAATGTGCGGAATATTCAGCATATGAAAAGAGGGTAATGGCAGGAAGGATATATTTTGCTTACAATCCTAACTCTTAAAGGCTCAGCCTATGTCCCTATGTCAAGGAATGCACATGAAACCAGAGGTGTGCACGGAGCTCAGAGAACACAGAGCAAGGCAGTAAGAGATGCCGAGGGTGGCTGGATGTGGTGTGAGCCTGCAATCCTAGCAGAGCTGGGAGGATCCAGAGTTTGAGGTCAGCCTGGACTACACAGTGAGTTCTAGATCAGCCTGAGACCCATGCAGAAGTAAATCTGTCCTGAAAAACAAACAAACAAACAAAAAAACCTAATCAAACCAAACCACAACTGTTTGGGGGTAGAGGTTATAGCATATATATACATTTCCTAGCACCAAACCAAAATATGCTTGCATTTTTTAATAATTTATGAAATTGGGAGCAATTGACCTTGAATACGAAGGCTTTCACATTATCTGTTTTTTGTGTGTGGCGATCAGAGGATAGTTAGTGGGATCTGGTTGTCTCTGCACCATGTGAACCCCAGGAACCAGACTCGGGCCATCAGGACCGGTGACGGGCACCATTACCCACTGTACCATCTCACAGCCTTTGAAAGCTCATGCTTGGTTTCTGGTTGGCTGGTTTTTCTTTCCATGGCATTATTTTAAACAGTGTTCAATTTATCAAAAGGAGAGGGTTACACAGTAGTTTCATCTTAAGACTATATCACTAGTTTGAACAGTAACTCTCATAGGAAACAGAATTACATACAAGATTAGAAATTTCACTTCTTGGATAATACATCCAAGTAAAAGGAAACTGCGGACACCACTGCAGGCTCCCTAAACATGGCAGCACACTTCTATTAGCCAGACTTCCTAAACATGGCAGCACACTTCCATTAGCCAGACTTCCTAAACATGGCAGCACACTTTTATTAGCCAGACTTCCTAAACATGGCAGCACACTTTTATTAGCCAGACTTTCTAAACATGGCAGCACACTTCTATTAGCCAGACTTCCTAAACATGGCAGCACACTTCTATTAGCCAGACTTCCTAAACATGGCAGCACACTTCTATTAGCCAGACTTCCTAAACATGGCAGCACACTTCTATTAGCCAGACTTCCTAAACATGGCAGCACACTTTTATTAGCCAGACTTCCTAAACATGGCAGCACACTTCTATTAGCCAGACTTCCTAAACATGGCAGCACACTTCCATTAGCCAGACTCGGTGTGCATTTGTATTGTTTCCTAAAAATGAAATGGAACACACAGATACTAGGGGCACATTCACTGATGTTTTCAAATTCGAATCCCCATCAGCATCCTGGCCATCTCCATCACTCTGTGGAGCTCTGGATGTTACTCCCTGCTAACACTGCTCCTCCAATAGCCACCACTGGTTTTTCTTTCTCTCACTGATGGACACCTATGCTGTTACAATGGTAGTTATTATGAATTGCCTTCTGCTGATATTTTTGTATCTTCTTGAGGCTACTCAAATAACCTTGTACCTTGGGGGAAGCCATGTTTCCAGTGTCACACTATAGGAGTCTGACTTAATAAGAAATGTTGGTCTGGAAAAGATTTAGCTAATAAGTTTTAAGCCACTCGTTCTAAGACAACCCATTCTGGCTTCGCACCGTGCCCCACATGTTTCAACAAATTATATTCATTCTTCAGGTCCACACAGTCCAACTTGCATTTTCATTTCCTCTTTGGATTTTTATGTTTCTGAGTTATGTATGTCTTTGGTTATTCTGAATGCAGAGAACATGGTCTAAGTGCTATGGTTCTTTCAGCTATATTGAGACTTGACCCTGTGCCTGCTGGTTTAGTAACTGTCATAAGAGCCAAGTCTCGGTAGTTTCCAAAAACATTTCATGTGTGTTTCACTGATTATGGCTCTGGTCAACACATAGCCAAGAAACCAGTTCCATTAACTCAAACACCCACTACAAAGGCAATTTTTCTAAATACCTAAGACCTTTTGGGGGCCAATGGAATTAATGCTTGTTCGTTGAGCTAGACCACTCCCTAGTTTTTGAGAGTTAAGAGAGACTATGACCAAAAATAAACAAACAAATAAATAAATAATAAAAATAAAAATGAAAAATGCTAAATGAAAAGTGACCCTAGTTTATAAATGTAGATTGAATTGTGTTTTACAGTTTATTTTCCTCTGGAGAGATGGCTCAGAGGTTAAGAGCATTGGCTGCTCTTCCAGTGGTCCTGTGTTCAATTCCCAGCAACCACATGGTGGTTCACAACTGGTATGGGAGGGTCTTCTGCTATGTGTTGCTTTTATTAGTTAATGAATAAAGAAACTGCTTTGGCCTATAGCAGACCTATAGCAGAATAAAGGTGTGTGTGTGTGGGAACTAAACAGAATGCTGGGAGAAAGAAGGCGGAGTCAGAGAGAAGCCATATAGCCCTGACAGAGACAGATGCTAGGAACTTTAGCAGGTAAGCCACAGCCTCGTGGTGATACACAGATTAATAGAAATGGGTTAAATTAATATGTAAGAGTTAGCCAATAAGAAGCTAGAGCTAATGGGCCAAGCAGTGATTTAATTAACACAGTTTCTGTGTGATTATTTCGGGGCTGAGCAGCTGGGGACCAACAAGCAGCCCCCTTCCAACACACAACCATCTGTAATGAGATCTGGTGCTCTCTTCTGGCATGTAGGCATACATGCAGACAGAACACTAAGCATAATAAATAAATCTTAAAAAAGAAAACCTTTTTTCTTCTACATATCTTTCAACCAAACACTCCAAATTTGTTTATAATTTTAAAAGTCATACACTAAGGATCTCTATGAGTGAACAGGGCTCTTGTTTTCTGCTCAAGGTGCCCCTTAGTAATTAAACTTCGTGTCTATTTTCTGAGACAAGGTCTCAAGTAGCCTTGACTGGTTTGGAACTCTCTCTGTAGACCAGGCTGGCTTCATATTCACAGAGATTCACTTGCTTCTACTTCCCAAGTATTGGGATTAAAGGTGTGCACTACCACACTCAGCAGAAATTAAACATTTTCTTTCTCTCTTTTTTTAATCTTTATTTATTTATTTATTTAATTTTTTTTGAGGCAGGGTTTCTCTATGTATTCCTGGCTGCCCTAGAACTCACTCTGTATATCAGGCTAACCTCAAACTCACAGAGACCTGCTTGCCTCCCAAGCACTGAGATTGAAGGCATGAGCCACCACGCCCAGCAGAAATTAAACTCTTGATATAAGACTTAGCAGATAAGAACTACAAGTTCAAAACAACTTATCAATATATAGAAGGGTTGTATACAAATGTTCACCGACAGCGGCCTGCAGTGTCTAAAGTGAAAGGAGGGTATAGAAAGAGAGAGAAACGGACCCCCACAATGGCCACCAGGGAGAGCTGCCAGTCTGGTTCAAGCTCCTCCTGGTGGGTGACAGTGGCGCTGAGGATGTTTTTGAAGTCCACTCGATAAGCGATCTCAAGAAGAAGGATGTGGACACCTTGAGGGTGGAGCTGCACCCGTTTGTGCTCTACACCAACAGAGGACCATCAAATTCAAGGTGTAGGACACAGCCGTCCGGGAGAAGTTTGGGGCCTCTGCGACGGCTACTACTCCGGTCAGCGTGCCGTTATAATGTTTGATGGAGCATCAGAAGTTACTTACAAGAATGCACCTAACCGGCACAGTGATGCGGTGTGTGTGTGTGTGAAACATCCCCATTGTTCTGTGTGCTAACAAAGTGGATGTTAAGACAGGAAAGGGATGGCAAAAATCTCTGCCAAAAGTAATTACAACTTTGAGAAATCTTTCTCTGGCTTTCCAGAAAGTTCACTGGAGATCCTGACTGGGAGTCTGTTACAATGCTTGCTCTCACCCCACCTGAGCTGGTCATGGACCCAGCTTTGGCAGCATAATATGATTTGGCATGACGTAGGTTGATGAGGATGCTGACCTGAGAGAAGGTGAAGGTGGAGCCCTGCATCAGAACTCTAGTGTTACAACTTCCTGTGATGTCAGTGGTTAGCTAACTGACGTCACCTCAGTTAGCTAAGCACATCACAGACTTCACTGGGATGCTGAAGGGGATGACGGGACTTCGGAGCGAATGCAGCAGTTGAAACATACCTTCCTTTTTTTGGACTTGCATAGTATTTGCAAATTTAGCTGTTGGGAACACAGTTGTTTCCTTCCTGAATTTCAAAGATAAGACTCTATACAGCACATCACAATATTCAGTGCTGAGGTATCGTTTTTTATGTCATCCTCATTCTTTTTGGTTAGAATCAGAATAAGGTTGAAATCAAATACGTGAGGGAGAGAAAGAGAAACAAGAAAAATAAACAACAGAACTATGCCAGGTGGTGGATGTGCCTTAAATCTCACAGTTGAAAGGCAGAGGCAGGTGGATCACTGTATGAGGCCAGCCTGGTCTACAGAGCAAGTTCAAGGACAGCCTGGGCTACGCAGAGAAACCCTGTCTTGAAAAAACAAAAACAAAACCAAACAGAACAAAAAACCTAAAAGACAGAAAAGTATGAGACCAGCAAACTCTGGAGTGAAAGTCAGAGGCTCCTGAGTGATGGAGTTAAGTCAGAGGGCGGTGAAGTGAAGAAGTCTCAGCAGAGAACCAAGTGGGAAAGAGAAAGAGCGAGAGGAGGAGAGTGTCTACAGCTTCATGTGCTTTGTTTTCTTACTCACGTTGTATGAAGACACTTGCTCAGCCAGTCTCTTATCCCTTCCTGACAAAATATTTTCTTCATCTTTCTTACTGAATGACTTCCTTGCTTCTTGTGTTTCCTGAAGAATGAACATAATAACATCACTTAAAATAGAATTACAAAGAAATACTATTAGTTTTACTTAGATTAAATGACAAGAAACTGAAGTAAAGCCAGCCTGGTTGAATTCCTCCCAGTCAGAAAGAGCTGCATAGTTGAGAAGGATCAGTTAGCACAGGCGCCTGTGGCTTCCCTGAGACAGGACAAAGGGATGGAAAGCAAACCCTCCCAGCCACCCAACTGGATGAGTTTCGACTAACAACCACAAAATGTAGGAAAATTACACACGAGAAATCTTCCACTGTCTGTTTCCAAAAACAGTAAAAGGAAAAACTAAAAAGTGTGTACATATTGACCAATAAAGGGAGAAAGAAGGGAAAAGAAAGGACACTGCCTTTTCAATATACTCAATGGTGGTGTGAGTGTCTATGCAGAAAAACCAGGAAACCTGCCAGAACTGGAACTAGCAGAAGCAAGAACAGCAAAGGGGTGTGACATGAAGTCAAAGAGAGGTGTACCACAACAGAAACAAAATAAAACAAACATTCAAATATTCCATCACACACACACACACGGATGCACATACACATGTATACACATACACAGGCACGCACACATGTAGACATGTACTCCTTAGACTGCCCTGCAGTGAAGGGTTACAGTTATCTCTAGAGAACATACCAGAAGGAGGAAACTACACAAACATAACTAGACACCATCATTCTGAAGGCATATTTCAAAATTGCTTTTGCTTATGAAAACCTCATATAATTCCCAGCATCCTCACGGAGGCTCACACATGTCTGTAAGTCTAGTTCCAGGGGATCCAATGCCCTCTTCTGGCCTCTGTGGGCATCAGGCATGCATGTGGTACACAGGTATACAATTAGGAAAAATATTCATACATATTAAAAAAAACGATAACACAAAAACATTTTAAAAACATCAGTGGAGAGAAGTGGGCAGCTCATGGCTGTAATCCCAGGACTGGGCAACTAAGGCAAGAAGACTGCTGAGCTCGAGGCTGGCCGCAGCTAGAGCAAAACCTTGTCTCAGCAAAACAAAACAGCACTGCAAACCCTCGGCTCTACATTACTTAGGTTTGACAGCATGTGCTGTCTTCTTCCTTCTCCTGTGCATACTGGATTGTTTTAATCCCAGCACTCAGGAGGCAAAGGCAGGTGAATCTCAGAGTTCAAGGCCAGCCTGGTCTACAGAGTGAGTTCCAGGATAGCTAGGGCTACACAGAGAAACCCTGTCTCAAAAAACAAAACGAACAAACAATCTTTTACATTTTAATTTTGTGGGAGAGTGGGGGAACACATGTTGTGGTGTGCACATCGAAGTCAGAGGACAACTTGGGGTATAATTGACAGCTCCTAAAACACTTGCAAAGATAAAGTGAGAGCAGCCAGCGACAGTCAAGGTCAATGGCTTAAGTCAGATAGGGCTGGGGTGTGGATGGGGAAGGTGGGGGGAGTGGGGGAGTTGACTATCCCTAGTAGCACATAAACAGCACAGCTCTGTGGCTGGACCAGGGA